>NC_089846.1:137033503-137357253 GCF_035609145.1 Eleutherodactylus coqui | reverse complement strand
GAGACCAGAACACCCTGTTTTAGGGAAGAGCATGCTCTTGAGTCTGGCGCCTTAGACCACTCGGCCATCCTGACTCACTGTCCTTGGCGAGGGCCGCTTTTTCTGGCGGAGGGGGGTCAGCACTTCTGCCGGGTCCAATAACCGCCGTTCTTGGAGGAAGACAGAGAAAATAGATATTTGGTGATGTGGGAAACTGGGAATCATTTGCTGGCCTTGCACGCACACGCCGCATTTCAAGCTACCCTCATACCGCACTCCGACACCTTTCGCCGACACGTTTCGCCGGCTGCTTCGCTCTGGACCGCGTGGCCTAATGGATAAGGCGTCTGACTTCGGATCAGAAGATTGAGGGTTCGAGTCCCTTCGTGGTCGCGACAGCGTGAGCCTTTGCTGTTCGGGCTCTCTTTTAAGCGCCGCCAAAACACGTTAGCGAGGAAGAAACGGCCCCTCTCGTGCAGTAGGACGCATTTCGAATGCCAAAATGGAGCTGTCAGGAGTGGGATTTGAACCCACGCCTCCATTCGGAGACCAGAACACCCTGTTTTAGGGAAGAGCATGCTCTTGAGTCTGGCGCCTTAGACCACTCGGCCATCCTGACTCACTGTCCTTGGCGAGGGCCGCTTTTTCTGGCGGAGGGGGGTCAGCACTTCTGCCGGGTCCAATAACCGCCTTCTTGGAGGAAGACAGAGAAAATAGATATTTGGTGATGTGGGAAACTGGGAATCATTTGCTGGCCTTGCACGCACACGCCGCATTTCAAGCTACCCTCATACCGCACTCCGACACCTTTCGCAGGCTGCTTCGCTCTGGACCGCGTGGCCTAATGGATAAGGCGTCTGACTTCGGATCAGAAGATTGAGGGTTCGAGTCCCTTTGTGGTCGCGACAGCGTGAGCCTTTGCTGTTCGGGCTCTCTTTTAAGCGCCGCCAAAACACGTTAGCGAGGAAGAAACGGCCGCTCTCGTGCAGTAGGACGCGTTTCGAATGCCAAAATGGAGCTGTCAGGAGTGGGATTTGAACCCACGCCTCCATTCGGAGACCAGAACACCCTGTTTTAGGGAAGAGCATGCTCTTGAGTCTGGCGCCTTAGACCACTCGGCCATCCTGACTCACTGTCCTTGGCGAGGGCCGCTTTTTCTGGCGGAGGGGGGTCAGCACTTCTGCCGGGTCCAATAACCGCCGTTCTTGGAGGAAGACAGAGAAAATAGATATTTGGTGATGTGGGAAACTGGAAAACTTTTGCTGGCCTTACACACACACTCTGTGTTTCAAGCTACCCTCATACCACACTCCGACACGTTTTGCAGGCTGCTTTGCTCTAGACCGCGTGGCCTAATGGCTAAGGCATCTGACTTTTGATCAGAGGACTTAGGGTTTGCGTCCCTTTGGGGTTGTAACAGTGCAAAGTTCCTCAATAGATGATCCAGCTTTGCACAAAGCTTTAACTTTCTCCTTCCCCCCTGCCAATGACATCCTATCCAGGTCATTATAAATCAGACCTAATGCAGAAAAAAATTCTGCACCGATGATAATGTCTCCGAAATGGATGCTAAGGAAAAGGCTCTGCCCTGCAGCTCTTCCTGCAATCTATATTTTACTATCCCCACTTTCTGACTCCCATCACATGCAGAAATGAGGCAGAATCTAAATTATATTTTACAGGACTTCCTAAACATTGCAAACTCTTGTTGCTTAACTGAAATCCAGATCTGGTAAATCCAGCTTTGGTTCCGTCACCGAGCCCCTCCGAACTGGTTGATGCCGCTTAACTTCAGCAACTTCAATTGCCAGTGCCTTACGCTGGTTGGAAAAGACTTCTATTGGATCCATAAATTGACCATACAATATCCCACAGAAAAAAGTAAGGCTGTTTTTCACTTTGGCAGTGAAAACTACCTGGAACACAGGTTGTATGTGGTAAAGGAAACAAAATAGGAGGAGAACTTTCCCTACTGGGCACTAGATGGTGACAGTCCCTATCTTATAGTAAATGACTCACCCTGATAAGGATGTATCCACCCTTGTTCCTTAGCCACTCACTAACCCTGCAACCTATAACAAATGAATACTACAGTGCCAATAAACAACCTTTACAAAATAAGCCACAGTACTTATCTAATGAGTTGCTGGGAGTATCAGAGAACCCAGTTGCTGGATGAAGCACAGAACCCTGATCCAGCAATGTTCACCTACACCAGCAGAAGGAGACTGCATAAATTGAACAGCACAGAACCAATGCAAGATGAAAATAAAAACTCTCCCTAATTTGCCCTCAGGTGTACTACAACAGCAAAACACACCCATAACCACTCCCACCAGTGTTAATGGAGTCAAATTGAAAGAAATCCAAAACAACCAAAGACAAATTCAAACCAACACAAGTATGTAATTAGGGTAGAAATTTTGTGTTTCCCTTTGGACTAAGGGAAAACAGATTTTTAAGAATAACCAACAATTCCCATACATCCCACAGCAGCACAACCATGGGGATTTAGCTAGAATAACCAAGATGTTACCCCATAGGAAGGTCCCCTAATGCATGTCAGAACTCAAAATTGTCCACCCCTGGAGCCATCTCCTTGGGATGCTGTGTAAAATGTTAATAATTACAAAGAAAAAAAATGCAATTATTTGGAAATCTCATATAAGCATATTCTGTTCAATATAGAACATAGAACACATATCACAAGGTCAAAGTGAGACAATTTTTCATTTCAATAAAGGAAAATAAGTAATTTACAAACTGATGACAGCAACACATTTTCCAAAAGTTGGGCCAGGACCATGTCTACCTGTCATGTCCAAACTGGAAGTTCTGGATCCGTAACCCTGAAATACTCATGGCCTGTGAACAAACAGACTACAAGTGCACACAAAACAGTGGTAAACAATAAACCTATTACCCAGGAGAGGGACCTACCTATACGCAGATAACCCACCCTAACATGGGTGAAGCTAACCACGTAGCTTGGCCAATAGCAGACCCTACGTGGCATAGGAGAAAATGACAGAAAACAATATATAAACAACAGTAACCGCAGCACTTAGCTTAGTGAAGCATCAGGCAAACACGAGATCCAGCACCAAGCTCTGACTTCTACCACAGTCAGCGGAAGACTGAAAATAAACAGCAATGAGCTAAGGACAAGGCAAGGTTAAATAGTCCTTCTAGATTACCCACAGGTGAGACCAAGCAAGTCTCACCTAATACCATTCCCATCAGAGCTAGAAGATGAAGAGACACAAATACAAGACCTGAACCAGATTACTAGAAAGGAAGAGATCACAGAACCACCGCAACATTGATATTGTGTAACATACCCCTTTTTACAACAGTCTATAAGTGTCTGGAAAGTAAGAAGACACATTGCTGGAGTTTTGGGGAAGGAATGTTGTCCTTTTCTTGTGTGATGTAGGATTCTAGCTGCTCAACAGTCCTGGTCTTCTTTGTTGGATATTTCATTTCATAATGTCCCAAATGTTTTCTATTGGTGAAAGGCCAGGAATGCAGGCAGGACAGTTCAGCACCCGGACTCTTCTTCTGCAAAGCCATGCTGTTGTGATAGATGCAGTATGTGGTTTGGTGAAATATGCAAGGCCTTCCCTGAAAGAGACATTGTCTGGATGGGAGCATTCTAAAACCTCCATATACTGCACAGCATCGATATTGCTTTTCAAGATTTGTAAGCTGCCCATGCCATAGGCACTGTTGCAACCCCATACCATCAGAGATGCAGGCTTTTGAATTGTGAGCCGACAACAAATTGAATGATCCTTCTGCACTTAGGTCTGTAGGACTTGGTGGTTGTGGTTTCCAAAAAGAATTTTGAATTTTGATTCATCTGACCACAGAACAGTTTTCCATTTTGCCTCAGATTATTTTAAATGAGCTTTAGCCCAGAGAAGATGCCGATGCTTCTGGGTTGTGTTGATATAGGTCTTCGTCTTTGCATAATACAGCTTTAATTTGCATCTGTGGACTGCACAAACTGTGTTCATACAGAATTATTTCTGAAAGCATTCCTGAGCCCATACAGTGATGTGTGTTATAGAATCTTGTCTGTTTTTAATGCAGTGACGCCTGAGCTTGAGTATCCAATATTCGCCCTCTGCCTTCGGATTCATTTTTTGATATTCTGTACTATAGATGGTGAGATATTGAAAGTCTTCACAATTTTTCACTGAGGAACATTTTTCTGAATTTGTTCTACAATTTTTGGATGCAGTTTTTCACAGTTTGGTGAACCTCTGACCATCTTTTTTTTTAAAACAATCTGTTTTTATTTATTTCATGGTGAGGAAAGACCGCATTACAGAATAATACAAGCAAAAGATATTATACAATTGAAAGATGATTAAAGTGAGCCACGCAGGGCATCCGACATAGTAGAAGCATGTAACTATAGAGAACGGCAAGACCATGAATGAGAAACATAACAATAGTTCTCTTGACCTACGCGGCCAGACTCTGTTGCCAGCTGAGCAGGTAAGGCACATGGGTTTAGGTGCTGTTGATTATGCGCAGCAGAGATAACATTCAGTTAGCGGGTAAAGAGTAGGTGAAAGAGTATTATCCTAATCAAAAGGAAAAACGAAGAACAACGACGAGATGTCAATTTTTATATTACAGAGAGAGGTAGCGATAAGCCAGGTTGAGGTTTAGCAGTGATCAAATTTAGAGTTGGAAAGCTTGATCCTAGTTAGGCTGATGCAAAATAGTAAATCCAGGGGTTCCAGATTTTCAGAAAACTCTCTCTATTTGGTGTCTCCCATGCCGCCAATTCCTCATATCTGTAGGTTTGGGAAACTTTGTCCCTCCAAAGGTCTAGAGTGGGGGTCGTTTTTTCTCTTCATAGGAGGGGGATAATTAATTGGGCTGCTGACAGGAGTACAGTCGGCAGGTGTTTCTTAGATGGTGTGAATTGTGTAGAAGGTTTCCATAGGAGGACCTCTTCTGGGGTAAAAGTATATGTTGATTTGCATATTTTATTTATTTGGTCGGTGATTTGTTCCCAGAAGGGTTTTATAGTTGGGCATTGCCACCAAATGTGTAATAAGAGCCTTTGTCGGCATCACATCTCCAGCAGCTATTGTTTGGCGAGAGGTTGGCTTTGTATAGGGAGTCAGGTGTTGTATACCACCTGGTAAGAATTTTGAAGGAGTTTTCCTGAATCCGGACGCATCTGGAAAAACCATGTGAGTTACTAAGAACCCTCTTTGTCTCTTTATTGTTTAGGGAGATTTTAAGTTTTGCTTTCCCACTCTCTAGTGAACCAAGGTTTTTCTGAAGCCAGGTTAAAGGGGTTGTCCCGCGGCAGCAAGTGGGTCTATACACTTCTGTATGGCCATATTAATGCACTTTGTAATGTACATTGTGCATTAATTATGAGCCATACAGAAGTTATAAGAAGTTTTTCACTTACCTGCTCCGTTGCTAGCGTCCTCGTTTCCATGGAGCCGCCTAATTTTCGGCGTCTAATGGCCAAATTAGACGCGCTTGCGCAGTCCGGGTCTTCTTCTTTTCTCAATGGGGCCGCTCGTGCAGGATTCCGGCTCCGTGTAGCTCCGCCCCGTCACGTGCCGATTCCAGCCAATCAGGAGGCTGGAATCGGCAATGGACCGCACAGAAGCCCTGCGGTCCACCGAGGGAGAAGATCCCGGCGGCCATCTTCAGCAGGTAAGTAAGAAGTCACCGGAGCGCGGGGATTCAGGTAAGCGCTGTGCGGTGTTCTTTTTTAACCCCTGCATCGGGGTTGTCTCGCGCCGAACGGGGGGGCGGGTTGAAAAAAAAAAAAAACCCGTTTCGGCGCGGGACAACCCCTTTAAGTAATAAGCCTTTGTACAAGGGGGTCATATTTTTTTTCGGGAGAGGTGTAAAGGATAAATAGGCCTCGAACCAGAGGGGTCTCTTAATTTGTTACAGAAGATTGTTTGAAATTTCTTGATAGAGTTGAATACATCTAGGCTCTCAATGAAGTTAAGTGGTTTATCTAGAATTAATATTTTGATTTGAGATGGGGTGGTAAGGTGGCGACCTTTCAATATCTCGGATATAGTCATTGAGCTGAGGTGTGTCCAGGCTCCTGATATCTCCATCGGTTTATTAGCTAATATTGCCGGGATTAGTGAGGCTGGAGTCATTGGGGCTAATATTGCCGGGATTAGTGAGGCTGGAGTCATTGGGGCCAATATTGCCGGGATTAGTGATGCTGGAGTCATTGGGGCTAATTTTGCCTGGGATTCTGTAGCGGGGCGTAGGGAGCGGACTACCTTAATAGTACCTCTCGTGGTTGAGCTGAGATTTAAAAATGTGGTTGTGAGAGGACCATCTGACCAGAGAAGATATTGATCTTTAGACTGTAGGACGTTTTTTTCAAGCTTTGTGTCTGGTGGGTTTTTGTCCAAGCTGGATAATGATAACCATCTGGCTAAGTGTATGGCCTTGTAATAGAGTAGAATGTTAGGGAGGTTGAAGCCACCTTGTGCTTTTTTCTGAGTTAGGTATGTGAGAGCTAAACAAGGTTTACGTTTATTTCAAATAAAGTTGCAAAAGGCTTGGTTAAGTTTAGTGAAGAAACACAGTGGTATTTCTATTGGCACTGTCTGTAGGGTGTAGAGAATGTAGGGTAGGATGTAGGTGGAGATTAAGTTTTTCCTGCCCATCCAAGAGAGGTATGGAGCATTTAAATGCTGTAGTTGAGAGTGAACTTTCTTAAGGAGAGGGACATAGTTAGCTCTGAATAGCGGGGAGGGATTTGGGGTCAATATGATACCTAGGTGTTTCAAACCCGAGGAGGGCCATATGATGGGGTGTTGCTTTTTGAGTGTATTTATTATGTTGTTTGGGGATGTGATGTTTAGGGCTTCAGATTTACTATAGCTCACTTTAAAGTTCGAAATTTTTCCGAATACTTCGAAAATTTCTAGGCTTTTGGGGAGTGTTACTTTAGGATTGGACATTAAGATGAGGAGATCATCTGCGAATGCAACTGTGGTGTGGGTGTTATTTCCCACTTTTAGTCCTTTAATGTCTGGAGTTTGCCTGATCTTCTGTAGTACTGTTTCTGTAACTAATATAAAGAGGGTTGGTGACAGTGGGCAACCCTGCTTAGTACCGTTATTGATAGGGAAAGGGTTCGATAGTGAGCCATTTACCCAGATTCTAGCTGAGGGTTTAGAGTATAATGATAATATACCTGTTATAAATTGTGTTGGGAAGCCGAATTTGGTCAGTGTGTGAGTCATAAAAGTCCAATTCACTCTATCGAATGCCTTTTCGGCGTCTGTGCTGAGGAGGGTGAGTGGGAGTCCGTTAGATTTAGCGTAGTGGATGGCATTAATAATATGGGTTGTATTAAATTTACCTTCTCGACCTGGGACAAATCCCGTTTGGTCCGGATGGATGAGTCTGGAGATTACTGGAACAATGCGTTGTGCAACAAGCTTTGCCCACCATTTGAGATCTGTGTTTAGTAATGAAATCGGGTGATAGTTACCGCAGATTTCTGAGTCTTTACCCTCTTTTGGAATTAGGGTGATAAAGGCCTCAAGAGCTTGCTTAGGGAGCTCTGCACCTTGGAGTAGGGAGTTGCACATGTTCATAAAGTGTGGTAGTAGTGTTTTCGAGAATTTTTTATAAGAAAGAATTGGAAGGCCGTCTAGGTCGGGACTTTTCCCGATGGGGATGGAAGATAGAGTGTCGTACACCTCCGATGGAGTGAATGGGCGCAGCAACTGGAATCGCTCTTCTTCATTTAACATAGGGAGAATAAGAGAATCGAGAAAGGAGATAATTTCTGCCGAATCTCTTGCTGGTTGTGGGGTCATTTAGGTTATACAGAGATGTGTAGTATTTTTCGAATTATTTTGCTATATCTGCTGTGGAGGTGGCAATTTTGCGGGAGGAGCATTTTATTCTATGGATAAAAGCTTTTTCTTTTTGTTTCTTAATTAAGTTTGACATAAGCTTGGAACCTTTGTCTCCATGCGAGTATATCTTATATCTGGAGATAAGGTGGGCTTTTGCTGTCTTTATATTCAGTGCAATCTTCAGCTTAATCCTGACATTTTTTGTTCGCTTAGATCTTTGGGGTTGTGTGAGTGCTTGTGTGTTAGTTCTAAGCTAGAGATTTGGGCCAATAAGTCATTAATCTCTTTTTCTCTTCGTCTCTTTAATTTTGTGCCATTAGTTCGCCTCTAACAAAGGCTTTGTGCATTTCCCAAAGAATCGGGTGTGATGTTTCAGGGGTATTGTTAAATCTAAAGAATTCTTCAAGTTTACTTGTTAATCTCTTTGTTTGTTCTTCATGATCGATTAATGTGGGGTCTAGTTACCACGTCCACTCTCTTGCCGGGAGGCTGTCGAGGGTAAGTTTCAGAGAGACTGGGGCATGGTCTGAGATTGAGATAGGCCCAATGTCGGCTGCTTTGATAGCTTGGACATGTGTCTCTGACATTAATATATAGTCTAGTCTATGACATGTGGAGTGGACTTGGGAAAAATATGTGTAGTTTCTTGTCTCGAGGTTTGACAGTCTCCAGACATATTGTAGGTTAAAGTCTGAGAGGGTGCTTTTGAGCTTACGAAGTTTTTGTGAAAAATCGAGGAAGAGTGGGCCATGGTATCTATTTCTGGGTCTATTGCTAGATTAAAGTCCCCTCTTATAATCACTACGCAATCTGCAAAATCTGTGAATTCGTTTAAGGTGTGAATTAGCCATGGGATTTGGTTTTGGTTGGGGGCATACAGATTTGCAAGTGAAATTTTTTTGTGCGCTATCGTGCCCTTTAGGAACAGGAATCTGCCATAAGGCTCTGCCTTCATGAGGGTTGCATTAAAGGGGATGTTGTTGCCTATTACTATAGAGACTCCTCGTGAGGCTGAAGTATAGGTACTGTGGAACCATTTGTTGTAATGAAAGGTAGGAAGTTTGGGTAGGTGGTTGTGTCTAAGGTGGGTTTCCTGTAGAAACAGTATTTCGGACTTCAGCTTTTTAAGTACAGTAAAGATCTGGCTTTGTTTTTGGGGGTTATTCATTCCTCTGACATTGAAGGATGTACAATTAATATCTGCCATAGTATATGTGAGAAAAGTATGTGGTTTCAGCTAAATCTCTCACCATCATCGCAATTAGTTGGCAAATCATCTAGTCATAACAAAACAAGGCTCACTGTGTTAAGCAGTGAGCAGGAGAACTGAAGTATGCCCGGGTATGTGTGAGACCCAAAGACGGTGTCTACCCATCTCCGACCATCATGTAGTGTGCGGAGTAGGCAGATCCGCTGGGCCTCCTCAACACAGCCACGCATGTGGGGGTTTAGGGCGAGCATGTCTCACAAGGAGGGAAGTTGGGCGAGCCGCTCAGACCTCGGAGTTAGTTAAGCATCAAGGACAGCTGTCATAGAGTGGGTGGGTGGGAAAGGGTGAGTCGCAGAGGTTCCCAATGTAGCTGGTGCCGAGCGCATCCCGCCGGCCCCACACCGGGAGACGGTGGGAGGGAATGGGCGAGGGGCCGCACGCCGGCAGGAAGAGAGCGGCCCCCAACCACACCCAGCATAGTGCACATAAAAGGTCATCATGTCGAATGCAACTGATTCTCCCAGAGGCCTCCTGTGTTTTGTTGCAAGCATACTCAATAGATCTTATAATAAATTTAGTGAGGACTTTTGGGAGTGAGCTGAGAACGTAATAAGGGCCGCGACGCAGCTCAGCTAGGGAGGTGTTCTCAGAGTACCAGAGGGCCGTTCGCCTGGGGGCAGAGCCCGTCCCACTACAGCATCCCCTGAAAGGTCAGCCACAGGGGGAGGCGGGGAACGATAGACAAGATGGGGGGGCCCATCCGAGGCCCAGACCACAAGGGAAGAGCCATTTTATTGAAAGCTTTTTTGCTCTCAAGGCATCTGTTAGGGGCTTTAGGATCCGTCTCTTCACCAGTGTGCTTGGAGCTAGGTCCTGGAAGAGTAGGATCTTGGAGTTTTCTAGGAAGATGTCCTGAGTCTCTCGTGCTTTTTGGAGAATGACTGAAGTGTCCTCATAGCTAAGGAGGCCACAAATTACATCTCTTGGCGGGTCTGTAGAAGAGGGTTTAGGACGTAGTGCTCTGTGTATACGTTCTATTTTTATGTCCTTTGCACGCTCCTCTCCAAGAAGGGTCTGAAAGATCTGCGAGGCTGAGGACTCAAGCACTTCTCTGGCAATGGACTCGGGGATACCTCTGAAGTGGATGTTCTTGCGTCTGCTCCGATTTTCTTGGTCCTCGAGTAGTAGCATGGCCTGGTTCAGCTGGTGTTGTTGTGCTGTTAGGTTGACCTGCAGCACGGAGCTATGGAGGAGTATATCCTGTTGAGTGTTCTCTAGTTCTTTGACTCTACGCCCTATGGGTTTTACTTCAGTTTTAATGTCAGCTAACTCCTTTAGGACAGGCGAGATAGCTTGTGTTATGAATTGCTTAAAGAAGGCTTTTGAGATTGCTCCTTGATCTTGGTCCTCGTTGTGATCTGAGGTGATCGATGCGCTGTCTACATCAGAGTCCTCTATATCTTGATCTGGTTGTGCGTCATTTGTGGCTTTATTTTTCTGTGCAGCTGAGGAGCTATGTTTTTTCTTAAGATATTTATCCATCTCGCTTTGGTTTTTGTGTGGTTTTGGAGTACCTGTCTGATCTCTACTCCTGTCCCTATTGGTCTTCACCATTCTTGTGTTTGGTTTTCAATCTTAAAGATGAAAGACGCCTGTGCTGAGGTCTTGTGGAGGCTCTCCCCGCATTAGTTTAAGTTATGCATAAGTATACAGCATTGTTCCTTAGAAGGGATTGATGGATTTTAGTTCGCAGTTTACACCCCTTGTCTATGTAGGGTAGATCTCTGTTGTTCGCCACCCAGCGGGGGGGGACTTGTGTGGAACTTCTCTAACTAGGATGGGGGGATCCGGTTTTCTCAGGAGCTTGAAGGAGACATGTCTGCTTACAGTGGCTGTCAAGCCGCAGTTTTCACTTTTAGCCACTAGGTGGTGTAAAAGCTAATTGATTAGATATTGCTGTTGATGAAGGGTTGTATGTAGCAGAGTTGAGAGAGTTGTTATTTCTCTCATTAAACTGTGTAGAGTCACCAGTAGCAGCTCAGGCTCTTTTTGCCTAACAGCAGGCTTCTTTTCTTGGTTTATATTTATTTTAATTGCTGACTCCTGGGATCTGTGTAGCTGCAGATAGGCAATGTGCAGACCCCGTATAGGAGCTTTGGGTTGCAGCTTATAGGTGCACTTAATTGTGGCGTTTAGTAGGGTTCTTCTGCAAGGACTCAGCTGAAGTCCTCCAGGCCACAGGGAGTTAATCATGGGCGTAACTATAGAGGATGCAGAGGATGCGGTTGCACCCAGGCCCAGGAGCCTTAGGGGGTCCACAGGCCTCTCTTCTCCATATAGGGAGCCCAGTACTATGAGTAAAGCATTATAGTTGGGGGCCCCATTACAGGTTTTGCAATGGGGCCCGGGAGCTTCAAGTTACACCTCTAGGGTTAATGTATGTGGCTTCAGGTCTCCCACCACTTGGCAGTGTCTCTCAGCCAGGAGGCTCTGTTGTAGAGACTCTCCCCGACGTTAGGAGCGGTAAATATGGCGGCCGCTGCCTCATGGGATCTCTTGCAGGAGCCCTGTGATGCGTGGAGCGGGGATTGGAGCCTTTGGCAGGGCACTCCAGCTCTCCAGCGGCACTCCACCGCTAGTCTCCAGGAGCCCACGGACCAGAAGTGGATCTCTGCCGGACCAGCGCCTCAGGAGAGCCTGCAGTTCTTGCAGGTGAGTAGGCCGCGGTCTTTTAGTGCTGCCTCGGAGTCTCGGCGAACACCCTTCACGTATCTCCCCTCTCCAGGTGTGCCGGGCAGTCACTGTGGGTTAACAGGGGGTTCTCAGCTGTGCAGGAGAGGAAGATAGGTGTGATGTTCCTCCGGAGCTGATCCACCGTGCGTCCTTGCTCTGCAGCTGCCAGGCCACCTCTGACCATTTTTGCTCCTGAGAGACTCTGCTTTTCTAATGGGCTTTTTTTATACAGAGTCATGTGACTTAGTAGATAATTGACCCACCAGCTATTTTTCTTTAGTATCACTTACTTCACCAGCCTTTTATTACCCCTGTCCCAATTTTTTTGAGATGTGTTGCTGCCATCAATTTCTAAATGATTTATTTTTTTTCAAATGAAATGAAAAAATGTCTCACTTTCAACTCCTGATATGTTTTATTGTGAACAAAATACGGTTATATGGAGAATTCCAAATCATTGCATTCTTTTTTAACATGTATTAGGATACTTTTTGGGAATTTGGGTTGTATACAGCAAACTTCAAGCTGCACAGTAAATCTGATTCCAGCTGCGTCAGACTTTACTCAGCCCAAGAGGTAGACACTGCTCTAGCAGTGTAGGCTCTAGGAAAATTGGATGGATAAAAGTTATGAAACCTGTAAAGCAGATTAAAAGTCTCTTTGCTTCATCTACTTAGATTAGATAAGGCAGCTTTTCAGCCTTGCTTTTCACTAAAAGAATTAATAAATTCTCAACCTGTTAAGCTGTGAAAAAGGCAGTTTTTCGTCCGAAACGAGTCTAGCGGTTTAATCTGTGTGTCCCACCCTGTAATAGAAGATAATAGTAAGGGAAGAAACATCTTTTGCACCGAGAAACTCGACTCACTTATTTGTTTTGGGGAAACTTTCCAGCTGCTGTGACTTGCAGCTTACCGATGTTACCTGTGCACTTCCAAAGAAGCAGTGGATTTAAAGCCCGCTGGAATAGGCGAGTTTACAATATTTTTATTATCAATGTTGAATTTGCCATTTTTCAACCCAAGCCTCCAGTTTATCTAGGTCCATTTGCAGCTGTACATTGTCCTCCATTGTGTTAATTGCCTGCAAATATTTTACTGTGCAGTCCTTCTATCAAGTCATTGATAAATATATTAAGCAGAATGGGGCCTAATACTGAACCCTGTGGCTAGCAATGGTGACCCAATCAGAGTACGAACCATTTATTACCACGCTCTGCTTTCTATCTCTGAGACAGTTCTTTACCCAGATACACAAGTTTTTACCCTATCCAAGCTGTCTCATTTTGTATATCAACCTATTATACGGCACGGTGTCAAGTGCTTTAGAAAAATCAAGATATACAACATCAATAGACTCTCCCAGGTAAAGCCTAGAACTTACTTCATTGTAGAAGCTGACCAAGTTGGTTGGACATGATGAGGCGTTATACCGTTTTTTTCCTTGAGGCATTCCAGGATGGCATCTCTCAGAAACCCCTCTAATATTTTTCCAATTATTGGAAGTGAGACTTACCGGCCTGTAGTTACTAGGCTCACTTTTAGATCGCTCTTTGTATAGTGGAAACACACTGGCAATTCTCCAATACAGTGGTACAAGCCCAGTATCAATAGAGTCCCTAAATATAAGAAATGCAATCAATAAATATATATATATATATATATATATCATCACTTAATTCCCTTAGAACCCTTGGGTGTAATCCATATCAACCCAGCAATTTGTCCATTTTAACTTTTTTTTTAACCGACTCTGCCCTTCCTCCTGCATTAGGCAGGTGATTTTTAACGGGGAATAGGGGGGAAGGGGGGGTTCCCCATCCCCCTGCATCTTGCGTGACACTACCTTTTTCCTTCGTGAATGCACTTGGGGAAAAAACTATTTACCGGATTCTCCTTTCCCTTATCATCGTCTATGATTTCTCCTGCATTATTTATAAAGGGCCAGTGCTTTCAGTGCAAATCCTTTTACGTTTATATAATTTAAAAATAGTTAAGGGTTATTTTTGATCTCTTTGGCGATCAGTCTCTCTGCCTCCTACTTGGCAGTTTTTATCTTTTCCTTACACAATTTGCTTTTTCCCTGTATGTTTTTAGAGCATCTTCGCTGCCTTCCTGTTTTAATAATTTAAACGCTTTCTTTTTTCAATTATTGCCCCCTTTACAGTCTTGTTGAGCCACATTGGTTTCCTTCTACTTGTAGTTATTTTATTTTTGAAGGGCATGAACTGCTCCCATGAGGTATTTAGGATGTTTTAGACCTCCCATTTGTCGCCTGTATTGTTATTTTTGAGGACATTGACCCCTTTAAATGTTGCCAAGAGTAATTCTGAGCTGATTAAATTTTGCCATACTAAAGTTTAGTTCTTTTTGTCGCTGCCTGATAAGGCTTCCTATTGAATGACAACTGCAAATTGATTATATTGTGGTCACTATTTCCCAAGTGTCGCTAAACCTGCACCCCTGTGATTCTGTCTGGTTTGTTTTTTAATAACTTCAGAGTGGTTCTCCCTCTAGTTCGCTCCCGTACAAGTTGGGGAAGGTAATTATCTTTGATTATTTACAAGAACTTATCACCCTTGTGAGAGTCGCAGGTTTCATCTTCCCAAATTATATCCGGATAAAGTCCCCCATAATAATTAATTCATTGCAGTTTGACACCTTTTCTATTTGTCCTAGTAATACGTTTTCAGTTTCTTCTGTTATCTTTGGTGGTCTATAGAAAACCCCAATCAGGATATTGTTAGTTTTCCTCCCTGTATTTCTACCCACAGAGAATCTATGTTTTTGCTTCCTACGCCTATATCTTCTTGTAGCTTCGGCATTAGGTAGGATTTAACATACAGAAATACCCCTCTCCCTTTCTGGTTCCTACGGTGTCTTCTGAAAGAGTGTAACCCTGTAAATTCATCGCCCAATTGCACTCATCATCAAGCCAGGTTTCTGTTATTCCTACTATATCGTAGTTTTCTTCAGATATTCTCACTTCAAGCTCACCCACTTTACTGATCAGACTTCTTACATTCGTTGTCATGCAATCTATACGGTTGCTGTTATTAAATGTATTCATTATGCTACTTATGATCCTATTAGCTATTATGTCAGTTCTAACTGCACTAACCCCACCCCATGATCGACCCCCATTCCCATTACTTGGCCCCAGGTCACTGTCTACACTTTCTTCACCCCCTATTACTCTTGTTGCCCTCCCCCCGGTCCCTAGTTTAAACACTCCTCCAACCTTTTAGCCAACTTTTGCCCCAGCACAGCTGCACCCTACCGATTGAGAGACAGCCCATCTCTATGGTAGAGCTTTCAGCAAACAGCAAAGTCAGCCCAGTTCTCCAGGAACCCAAACCCTTACTTCCTACACCAACTCTGGAGCCATTAATTTACCTCCCTAAGCTCCCGCTGCCTTTCTGGTGTGGCTCGTAGTACAGGTAGTATTTCTGAGAAAACTACCTTGGAGATCCTCACTCTGAGCTTAGATCCTAGGTCCCTGAATTCGTTTTTGAGGGTCCTTCATCGACTTCTGACTTTGACATTGATCCTCACCAGCCCTGCCTAGTAAACTGTCAACCCGATCTGCAATGTGTCCAACTAGAGAGCCAGGAAGACAAGACCCCGTTTAACTATCCCATTCTTTGTGGCAGATTGTCCTATCTGTACCCCTTATAATTGAGTCCCCCACCACTAGGACCTGTCTATCCTGCCCTGCGCTCCCTACTCCTTCTTACTGGAGCAGTCATCTTCCTGGCATTCAGAGGGCATGTCATGCTGCAGCAGTGCTAACCCTATAATTGCATCCCCCTCATCCGCTAACTTTGCAAGCTTGTTGGAGTGTGCCAGATCAGGACTAGTCTCCCTGGTTCTCTTCCCTCTACCCACTCTAAATGTCACACAGTTAGCTGCTTGCTCCTCCTGCTCTCCCGACCTACCATCCACCCCCAGATCTACCCCAGTGAGTGTCTGCTCATTGAGCAGCAAACTTCTTTTCATATGGTTAATGTATCTCTGCATTGCC
This sequence comes from Eleutherodactylus coqui, assembly GCF_035609145.1. Lineage (NCBI taxonomy): Eukaryota > Metazoa > Chordata > Amphibia > Anura > Eleutherodactylidae > Eleutherodactylus > Eleutherodactylus coqui. The sequence continues at coordinate 137,341,422 of NC_089846.1, read as the reverse complement.
AGTCGCTCATTTAGATACAGGATTTGGGCTTCAAAATACACAACGTGCATGTATCTTGCGCAGCAATATGCACAATCAATTGGCCGATCAAGGACTGCATACATTGCACATGTAGATCCCTGGACAGCATTGCCAAGCATGGAGTACATTCTAGTGGGGAGCTACAACTTACTTACAAAAGTAACAAAAATCAACTAGATCACGCTCCTCAGGTGCCTCCATCTGTTCGCGATCACTCACATGCCTCCGCCCATTCACACCTTAACATTTTTTAGATTACTCTCATGCTCGCACTGCCTGCTCACTCTCAGTCACGTTGAGTCACTTCACTTACACACACTCACTTATACCCACAGAATATACTTAGCCCTTGTCAGCTGCAATCTTCTTCATGACTCCTCTTTCAGCCTGGTTGGGCTGCTGATGACATCACCCACCAGGCACAGGCTCTGTGTCGGAACGTCTCTCTCACCGCCAGTAGCACTTTCTGGTCGCCCGCTGCTCCAGGACCTGCTCCTCTTCTTCTGCTGGATGGACACTCCAGCAGCGCTCCTCCGGAGACTCTTTTTGATCTCCCGGCAGCTGGTGGCTCTGGTGCCGGTCCGATGTTCCTCTGGTCTTGCTCCCTGCTCCACAGATTCCCGCCTGATGTCATTTCTGGTACGTCTCTCAGAGGCCTATGCAAGTGCTTCATCTTTCAGAAAATTGATGATAAAAAATACTATTTTCCTATCACTGGTAAAAGGAGCAGGTTCCATTTGAAAGTAAATATGGCATTGATTAAGGAAACCTCAGTAAAGATGAGGATCCCCACTGAACTTTGCCGGCAGTGGCAAGCGGCAAACTGAGCCTGAATGGTGCAAAACAAGAAGTTGCCTCTGTAAATTCATTACCTCCTTTTGCTCATTCAGCATTTTTAACCCAGAAAATTTTTCTTGGTAAGTGCCACCAAACTCCTGCATTTCAGAATTTGCTTCCTAAAAGTGGTCACAATGGCATCCAGTTTGTGGCATGATTATTCTGTCACAATTCTGGTCATTGTTTGGAGCCTCTTATTGCAACCAGTGCAGACTGGTAGCGTAGTCAGGGGAAGCCAGAGGTCGGTCTCTGAGCATATCAGTTGCAGTGCATAGGAACAGGCAGGTAGCATAGTCAGAGGAAGCCGGAGGTCAGTAGAGGGGAATATCAGTTTCAGTGCAATGGAGCAGGCAGGAGATGGAGCTTGACAGTAATCATGCAGGAAAGGAGGTGGAAGGCCAGGTCTATATAGTAATATATTATGAAATTGCCCTAGAAAAACTCTGGGTTATAAAAACACAATTCTAATTGCCAAAGGCAAAAAAATACCTGTAGGTGATATCCACTAAAATATAATATAAATACTTTATTATTCAAAAAAGACAACATCAAATGATATTTAAGATAAAGGGAAAATAGTGGTGTCACTGACATGTGACCAGCAGTCATCAATTAGTATCATGTGTGTAACTGTGCATACACACGTTAAAACATAGGCCTGGATGGCCAACGTCCAAAAACCTAATCTAAAGCCACTCAGACATGTTTGGCCTTGCGGCGTCTTCAGGGGGAGCAAAAACAAAGGGCTATAGCACGGAGTAGGGAGAACATTATTGAAATTGTATTCATTAACCATTAATTGTTTACAGTGTATATCAAGTCTGCTGATCGTTAGCTAGTGATCGGACTGTACAACAAAACATTAAAAGTCACAACATTCACTTACTGTTTACTATCCTTACGTATATTTTCCTGTTATTAGTTGTAATACAAATGTATATGTTTGTATGTCTGGTGTCCACCTTGTATTCTGAACTCTGTTATCTGACAGCTACTGCCACAACAGGGGATGAGAGGGAACCGTTGTCATCTTGATGAAATTCACCCAGGGTAAACAAGTTCTAACTTTTGCTGTGGAACCCCATGACTTCTATGTATACACCTGACCCCAAGTTTTATAAATCGGTCTTGGAACTGTGATCCAGCCATTCCCTAATCCTCCATCCCGCGCAGCACAGGAGCCCCGATCCCGGAATAAGCTGCCACATTCACTGTGCACATGACGGTTCAGCCAATCACAAGTTTCAGTGGTTACATGCCATTCATGCCAAAATTACCACTTAATCCTGTGATTGGCTGAGCAGTCATGCGCACCCTGAACAGCAACTGACTGCTACAGTTTCTTCTGGGATCGGGGCAGTGTAAACCAGGACTCCTGCACTGGATAATGAGCCACTTAAAGAGGCGAGTACACCTTATTTTACAATCATTCTCTGCTCTGGGGATATCATGTTCTTCCATTTGGAAGAAGCCTAAGGCATATATCACCTATACACTTAATAGACGATAAACGCTACATCAGTGGGGCAAGAATGGGAGTCCTAGACCGGTTCCCACCCAAGGGCAAGTCAAACGAGAAATAGTTTGTTCAGAGCAGCGGCCAGGCCCTATCCAGTGGATAGGTGATAAATGCCTTAGATTGAAACATTGCTTTAAGGGCATGTTCACACACGAGATTTCACTGTGGATTTAATGCAGAATGTGTATGGAATCTATGCTGATTCTGTCTCAAATTTATGTACAGAAATTGGTCAATGCATACTAAGAGAAATTTGCGGTATCGTATATATAGTGTGGATTTGAAATCTGCGTGTGGAAAAAAAAGAATAGTATGTGAATGGGAGAAGCTACCTTTTAATTTGCACCCTAAATTTCCCAGCACAATATTGCACGGCCTATATGTATCCTCGTGTACCACAGTAGCCACCATAAAGGCTGATCCGCAGGGGTTCCCAGAAGCAGACCGCCACCAATCAACTATTGATGAGCTCTCGGATAAGTCATCAATAGAACTCCTTAGGGCTAACTCACATTGGTATATTGTCACAGCATATTACACACAGTACAGCATATACTCCTATAACGTGCATATTTGCTGCGTATGTAACATCGCCATAACCTATATTGCACATAATATGCACCAAAATAGGACAAGCTGCTTTTTTTTCCCCCACGCGCGTTATCCGTGCCTACAAAAAAAAACAAAAAACACAGGTGTGAGTGGCCCAATAGAAATCAATGGACTTCTAGTACTGCAGACAATAGGCCTGTGTGAGTGAGCCTGATACAGATGTCTTGTTGCATACATGTGGCCCTGATGAAAAGAAGAATATTCATTAATATTGCCAAACTACAAATCCACTAACATCAGTCCCTCAGGAAAGAAATATCCAAAATATAAGCAAATGCACTGAAAGCAGGCAGCTCATTATTATGTGTGGTCAGAAGCAGAAGGGACTATATCATTACTAGGATTAGATTTCCAACTAGCTGATATCACCGGCTTCGCCCAAGTTAATTTGATACAGGTGTGTTTACCTGTTGTTCGCACAGAAAATTTTATGAAGTCGTGGTTACTTTACTGTCGTTTGAGCAATTTTTGAGCAATCATCGCTCCGTGTAAATGGGGCTTTAGACAAACTGACCTTGTTGATGGGTTACTGTCTGTTAATATTAGAGATGAGCGAGTATTGAGGTGTCGGCGGGGGACGGGGAGGATCGCGGGGGTGGGGGTGGGGGAAATCTCTCTCTCCCCCCCCCCCCCCCTCCCCCCCGCAACTCACCGCTCACCTCCACTGGCACCCGAATCTTTTGAGATGAGCGGGCAGGTACTCGAATATTTGCCCTTAGCGAGTACGCTCGCTCATCTCTAGTTAATATTGATTTAGCACATCAAGCTAATTAGCACATAAGGACATGGTGCTGATGTCACTACAGGACCGACCCAATTTACAAAAATAATTCAAACCATACTAATTCCAAGTAACAGCATCATTTACTTTATATTTGTTGTAAGTACTTCGGTTTGCATTTTCTATAACTGATACATACAAAACAAAGAGTATAAAAATACAACATGGAAATATGTCGACATTGCCACATTTTCATTCTTTTACGGTTTATTTTTTACCAAAACAGTGGACTTCATAAAATATTAAAAAAATTGCATAAACATAAAAGCACCAAGCGACCGATCAATGTATGGGCCATACGCCACGTAAACATGCCCTACAAAACGGTAGATTACACTACTGCAAAATACTTCTAGAATTCTCAGGACTGGTTTGTGATGATCGTTTGTTAAAAAAGGGAGAAACTACCGAATAGTGGAGCTCTGCAGCTTATTGCAGCAACATACAACCTGCGGGATGTATGGAGTTGAAATATTACACCCACAGAAGTCTATGCAGCCCGACTGCACTGTACATGATTTCATATGGAGGCACTGCTCTGCAATGTGCATAAAGCTTTGAGGGCTATTCCGGGATTTTAACTAGGATAGATCCTTAATAGTTGATAGACCGAAGCCCGATGCTCAGGATCCCTGCCAATCAGCTGATCATTTGGCCCACTTGCAAGAGCAGTGGGCTGGACGGCATTATCATTGGTGGCTTTACTCCGACTGAAGTCAATAGCAGCATTGTCTCCTATTACACTTATGTCTTCTCATTACAGTCCGAACTGGATGTCTGACCCTGACTGCAATGAGGAGCCGAAAGTATGAAAGGAGGCGGTGTCCCATTGACTTCAATGGGAATGAAGCTGGCCATTACACTTCTTAACTTCCTATGCGACAGAATGATCAACGGGGATCCCAAGCAGCAGGCTCCTATTGATTAGCCATTAATGAGTATCCCAAGGATGGGTCATTACGGTAGTAGTTAAAATCCGTAACACTCCTTTAAGCAATACACTGTAACCCAATAGGACTATTGAAGTGGTTGGGCTACCGCCCATTGGCTCCCAGATTATACAGCACAGAATGAGGTCTTTAAGAGCATTCTTTAAGGTGCACAAATATGCAACATTTTAATTTAAATGCTTGTACCTTAGGAGATCAATATCACCGCACATAAATAATATAATACTGAGACCTCAGACTGAAAGGAAGAAAAATGCTCAGAAATGTGATTGTCAAAGTTGTGATATCAAGATGATTGAGCGCTCGATAACGATTGTACAGATCTTTGTGGAAAGATTAGACAATATTCCATGCAAACTTGTAACTCAAAATTCACAATTGATCAACACTTCTGGTTCGTCGGCTGCAGTTTACTACAAGTACCAGCATGCATTAAGTGTTTCCCCCAAACACATTCTGCTTCCAACATGGAAGATCAGTGCATTCAAATGGAAAAGAAAAAAAAAAAAAAATTTACATTTGCAAGTCAAATTGCAAAACAGAATTGAACAAAAATGTAACAATTTATGTGTAATACCTCAAATAAATCTACATTTATCTGGAAGAACATAAAATACAACTAAAGTCCCAAGTCTGGTTTACAGCAGTTAAAGGGGTTTTGCAGCCACACAAAAGTATATAGTAATCAACAGAGGCCATCAAGAAATATACATTTTCTTCAATCACCTCTTCTACAAGTTGGCTCCTAAGCATGTGTCGTATTTGCTGGTATGAAGGCTGGAAGTTCTGACGTTCCATACTTTTTATGCTGATACAGGCAATTGCAGAAAGCAAACTCCTCTGCCTCCACCGTCAGCACGAAACAGATCCGCTGATCTAAGGGATTTGGCTCGCAATGCCGGCCTGCTCCCCTTGCTGGATTGTCCTCCCCATTCCCCATGCTGCCACCCCTTCTACCTGCTGTGTTATAATGCTTTCCCCATCATATAACTCTACTAGGCAAGTGCTTATTATATATATTTCAATCCTGCAATACAAGGATTTCTGAAAGTCCATCCAAACAGAAGCTACTCCTACGGAGCCTCCCGATCCAGCTCAGAGAGAGGGCTCCTAAGTGGATTTCCATGACGTTCATTTGCCCTAATTATATTCTGGGCTCAGCCCCTGTAATTGCTTTACCCCCCCCCCCCTGAGTTTGTGGGGAACTGGCAACAAGTGTTTAATTGTCCTTCAGCAATATTACATGGAAAATAAAGCATTGCACAGTCCCTACTGGACGGGATGGGCTGTCTGTGCAATGCATGGATGGGCCCGCTTCTCTGGAGGAAGACCCACTATAGACGCTCTCCACTTGGACTAGTAGAGGAAGTAATCTCACTAGTAACAGCATTCCCCAGTAGGGTATCTGAAAATGAGTTTTGTGACCCACACAACCCGTTCCTTTAAATTACAGGCAAATACAATAGATAGGCAAGCAAGACTGGAGGTAAGTGCGATAAAATATAGTGTGAAGAACGCTTCTCGCAATACAATAGGACATTTAGATCTTAATTTAAAAGAAAACCAATGGGGCTGCATCAAACTGCTGCGGAAACCCAATGATGATACGAACCTGATCTCAAGTATGTAACAGTAGTGTGAAAAAGTAGCTGCACTTTAACAATGAACACATGTCAAACGTTTTAATCAGTGGGGCTCCCCCTGCCGAGACCCCCACTGAAAGCTAGAACGAGTGGGCTACAGCACTCACCCAAGCGCCACTCCCCTTTGGTCGTCTTTGTTATTTGCCAGCTTCTCCCCACAGCTAATTTTGAAACAAATTCTGTTCCTGGCCTGGAGGGGGTGTATATTACCTGCAGTAGTCTGCCGTCCCTCGAATCCCCAGTCCCGTTTTCAGCTTTCAAAGATGGCCAACACAATCTTCTCTGACTACCTAATCCCCACGGTGCATTGGTAATGTTAGACTACCAATTCCCCATGTCTGTTCTCTGATTGGCCAGAGTGGTTCCCAGTGTGCATTAGGTAGTGAGGAAATTGCTACAGCCAACTAGGACAGCTGAAGATTGGGTTCGGAACCAGCGAATTGGAGGGACGTCAGAACAAGTGCAGGTAAATATACCCCACTTCTCCCGTTCTAGGACAGAATTTGGTTCTGAAACCGCAGGGCTGCTTTAAAAGGGTTGTGCCATGATTGAAAGTTATCACACTCAGATTTTTTTTGTTTCTGGCGACTCGAACCTTCACAAATCCTTCTAATGGAGTCCACCAGGATGTCCTGACATGAAGGCATTTCATTGGGACTGCTGGAGGCAGAGTTCGAGAACTCGACTACCTCTGGTGGTTGCACTTTACACTAATGGAGAGTATGTGTGACTCCCTCCATTCACGTCCCTCACTTCAGGACATGCTGGAGCTCCGTTCATTGGATTGCTGGACCGCTGGGCATTTCTATCATGGCACAACCCCTTTAAGGGGCAAACTGTAGCCTCACAAAAGGTTGTCCATACCAATTGACTGTGGCTGGGCCAAGTAATGAAAAAGCCCTTAACTTTAGGTATGAGTTGACATCACTGTTGCAGACCTGCCAGAATCCAGCAAGTACCGCTTTCATAAAAACAACATTAAAGCAAGCAAGATTGATATGTTTTGCGAAGATTTTTGCGCATTCTGCCTTAAAAGTAAAAAACACAAAAAGACCTGCATAGTGCAAGCACAGAAATAAACACTTTCCATTCTGAGCCCAGGAGGCCCGTTATCCACTAACATTACCTTATATTTAGTATCTTATTTATAAGCAGATTATTTCATATAGATAGAGGAATCCTGCAAGTAGAACTCTGCATTTGTCAAAGACTACTAGTAAAGATGCACAGCTAAAAGCGATTTTTTTTAAACAAATTATTTTACCAAACAGACTGAAAATGTCAACTTAGGATAAAAAAAAAAAAAAAAACAACGAACGAACGAACACTGACGATGTCCTTGTAAATCCCAGCAGGAATAATAAACGATAATAAAAAATACTTTCAATGAGTTAGCAACATTTTCTAGAGTTGCATAAAAGAGGTACGTTGGATTTCAACCTTTTCTACAAGTGTGTTTTTGGTGAGTTTGCCTGAAAGCAGTCATTCCCAACCTTTGTTGTTTTTTTATTGCTGGAACCTAATGTTTCAGCGTCAAAATATATAAGGAGACCAAAAAGATGGTCTGTAAATGAATGTATTGCATATCTATTACAGGACGTTGGTTGTCCACATTTGGTCTCGAGCCGCAGAATGCGGTGCTCTGCTAACACATTCCCATATGCAATCAGGTAATTGCAGAGTGGTTTGTGTTCACAAAACTGCTGAGCTTCACCCATTCCATACGGAAAAAATAAAAGAGTAAACTGAGTAAATCTTGTAACAAGATTGAAGGTTTTGAGATGTAGAGTCTCTTTCTTTTTAGAGTATTTAATCTATTTCAAGTATTACCCTTTGGAAAATGTACTTGAGAGGATATATTGGGGTTTGTCCGGATTAGGAAAAGTGCCTGCATTTGTCTCCCCATAAATAGCGCCTCTTGTGTCCATAAGCCGTTTCTGGTACTGCAGCTCTGCCCCATTCAAGTGAATACCAGAGAAACTGTGGCCAAAAGTGGCGCAAAGTCATAAAAAAAAAAAAAAGAAGAAAAAGACAATTTTTTCCTAATCTCAAACCCTTTTAACGATAAAAGTCTCTTAGTGTTTAAAGATTTGTTTCTTAAGTGGCAGCACGAAAGTCGGTCAATATAGGACACAATGGCCATACCATATAGCTGGTACGCTGTACAGCTAGCTAAACTAACCATCTGGGATCCCATTACAAAATATCAAACCTTTTTATTGCTCATTTCCCATCCAAACCAGTTTGGTTCACGTCCTTCCCATGTCCCAAAGTCCCAGCAGACCCATTCCCATGAAAATCCCTGTATTTCGTTGCCGGTTTTCCACAACCTTATCTAGTGTGAGTTCTTTGGTGCCGTATGAGACAAGACTTCTGGCTGAAGCTTTTATTGCATTCATCACATTTGAACGGTCTTTCTCCGGTGTGGATCCTTTGGTGTTGGATCAGCACGGAGTTTTGGATAAAGCTCTTGTCGCACTCATTGCACTTATAAGGCCTCTCCCCTGTGTGTGTTCGCTGGTGGGTGATCAGGTGCGAGTTGCGGCTGAAGCTTTTGGAGCACAGGGTGCACTTGTACGGCCTCTCCCCGGTGTGAATTCGATGATGCTTGATCAAGTTGGATTTAACAGTGAAGCTTTTATCGCACTCCGAACACTTATAAGGTCTCAGCTCCGTAGACTTGCCCTGCTTCGATGTCAGGTCCGTACAGGAAAGGTTTTTTTCACAAAAGAACCAAGTATACTGACAGTCCATCTTCTGCACGGTCGTGATAGGACTTAAAGTTCTTTCATCAGAGCCGAGTGAAGTAAAACCATTGGCTGACACGTTTCTTGCTTTCCATTTGGACGTTGGATATAATTCCCCATTTATACTATTATTGAAACACTGTGAAAGAGTGTAGGTCATAGAGAGAGGCTCCTGCTGGCTGCCCAGCTGGTCGGCGCCATCTTCTTCTAGGCTTGTGACAATGGGAAAATTATCTGCTAAAACATAAAACAAGTATGTAATAGAGATGCTACAAAGGAACGTGCATACCAGGGTCTGTTCACCTGATGTAATGCAGCCTACTCTGGAGGACCTCGTCATCAGGACCACAGACGTAAGGCTGCAATATACTCCACGGCAAAAACAAGTGTTTCCCAACCCTCTTCAGCTCTCGCCACACCGTCATAAGGTTTTTATCTTGCAGCACCCATGTAAAAACACAAATTCTCAATCTTCTCCCTCCTCCGTATCTCCCCGCGACACCCCAAGGGGATCGTTAGAGCACACCAGAGTGCCAAAGAACCCTGATTGGGAATCAATGGAATAGGCATACATTGAGATTCGAGCCCATGCAGCCAGCTCCTCCCTCACACCACAGAGTGCCAGTGATGGGCACTGTCTGGGATGTCTCCTCCTGGGCACCCTTCATAGTAAAAGGCAGTGCACCCCCCCTCCTTTCAATGTTCAAATAGCATCCCATTGAGTCACCGCTTGCTTGTGGAAGCCTCAGGAATCTCCAATGATGCAATGGACAATAAATGGGCAGTCACCATATATGGCCAAGTCCATATAAGATCAGTTACATCACTGGAGCTTCTCTAGGCAGAGATGGTAGGCATGTGCCTGGGCTCTATTCTGTACATGTAAGGAGTCCTGCGCTGCCACAATTTGTAGGTCAGTTCAGTTCCCAATGCTTTAGGTCCAGGGATTCCCTGGAGGTACCCCAGGATGTATATGTTTAACGGAGGTCACTGACCAATGCTGTAATGTCGTATGGAATAGCGTAGTCTACTTAACGATTCCATGGCTTGTTTCTGCATTATACCGATGCTCATCAGCCAGACGGAGGTGAAACATATATTCTTTTGGTCTCCATCTGACAATAATAGCCTATAGATACATTTGGAGTTTATGGCAGGAGCTTTTGATATATGCCAAGTATAGAAGACTAAAGTGATGTGAAAGGATCCTTTATGCATTTCTTCATTGTAAAACATCGTTCCCAATCAGTAACTTAGAGTATATTAGGAAGTGTGAGATGACCTGTTACCACAGCGAATAGCCAATGAGCAACAATTAAAAAGGGGTTTAAAAATATACAGATACTAATAATTTACTCTTAGGCTCTGGATTGGCCGCTTCTTACTCACATGAATTAAGGTAGCCCTTCATGTCTCCTGGAGATTGCAGATCAACCTTTAAATAACGATCCTCATCGTGTTTTAATTTTGAAAAAACACCATCCTCCTCATTGGTATAGTCTTAAAAAGGAAGCAGAGAGTCATTAGTGGTTTTGTGCAGCTTCAGGGCCAACTCAGTTGTAGCTATTGTTCCTTAAAAGGGGTATTCTGCTACTTTTTTAGTTTTGCTATTGATGACTGACAGGTAGTGATGAGCGAGTATTGCCAGGGCAATGCTCGCTTGAGCAATTGCCCTTAGCGACTATGCTCGCTCATCACTACTGACAGGTCATAAATAGATGATAGCCGGTGACCTGCCACTTGGATCCTAACCAGTCAGCTGATTCCAAGAGCCACTGTCACTTCCGTCAGCACAGGAAGCAGAAAGCGGTAAGCATAGCATAGTGGCCAAGGTTGGAATTGCAGGACATTAAAAAAACAAAAAAAAACAAAAAAAAACAAAAAAAAAAAAACAGCATCAGTATTTTAAACGCCTACATGTTTAGAGCAGAAGTTCTTGCTCATGGTATGAGGCATTATGCAATGACTAAGAGCTCCTGCTTGAAACGTGTAGGTGTTTAAAATTCTCCAGCTGGATTTGTTTTCAGATTTTTACTGAAATAAATCCTTTTCTACCGCCCGAGCCGCTGGAAAACTTCTATTTTTCTTCTAAAGTGTTGTGTATAGGTACCTTTCAGACATCTTAACAAGCTATTCAAATATAAGATGTAACTCACCTTCCATGGGGCTGCCTGACTGCACCACGTCGTCTGAAGAACACTGATCCGTGTAGCGTGTGATTTCCTCCTGTTTGATCTTCATTAATATGTTTGGATTGACAGTAGGGTAACCTTACAAAGAACAGAAGGTAGCGATCAAATGGAAGCAGCTGAAGTTACCAAACTGAATTTCTTTACGGTTTGAAAAGTGCTTGAAGTCTTGAAGAAACACATTAATACTTCTGCGGCTCCCTCTTAGTATATGAGGTTCCCTCTTCCAAATTTACTACTTGTAGCCCTGTGACCATTAACATCTATATTTTCCATTTGCCTTAAGTTAAGCAGAGCATCTTTCAGCAAAGTGAAAGTTTCCTCAACTGCAGCAATCTAAAATTCAACTGGCCTTCTGATAAAACACTATTAAGGCCAAGATGTAGCAGGAACCAATTAATATGACATTCTAATCTGGTATCAGGATCTGGTTAGTTAGGGTTACTGCAAGCAGAAGACTACTTCTTACCAAGTGATATTAAAGCCTCGTAGTTCTCCTTCATCATGTTCTTGTAGAGCTCTTTTTGCCATTCCTCAAGCATTTCCCATTCCTCATCTGAGAAGTAAACGGCCATCCGATTGAGAGTGGCCGGAGTCTGAAACACATTTATGACAGTTCACACGGCTATACTCACATTGTATTAGCTATACCATTCTAGGTCTCTACCACAGGAAGGACTTTGTTCCAAAGGACTTTTGCTGCACCCTTATAAAATAACACCACAACCTGAAAAAAACCTTTTGTAACTGAATGTGTGTCTAGAAAGCCCCCCCCCCCCCCGCACATGGGCAGGAGAAACGGATGTCACCAATATACACTAAATGGGGTACTGCTAGGGAAAAGTGAGATGGAAAAAGACCTGGGGGTACTAGTGGATTGTAGACTAAACTGGAGCAATCAATGCCAGTCAGCTGCTGCAAAAGCAAATCAAGTTTTGGGGTGCAGTAAAAGAGGTATAGGGGCGAGAACATTACCCTCCCATTATATAAGGCACTTGTCAGGCCTCACATGTAATACTGTGTACAGTTCTGGTCACCGGGGCTCAGGAAAGATGTTACAGTGCTGGAGGGGGTTCAAAGACGGGAAACTAAACTAATACATGGAATGACGGGAGTGGAATACCCAGAGAGGCACCAAAACTGGGATTATTTACCCCGGAAAAAAAGATGGCTAAGGGGCGACCAAGTAACTATGTATAAATACATGAGGGGACGATACAAGGATCTCTGCCAGGATCTGTTTATACCCAGGACTGCGACGGTAACAAGAGGGCATCTGCTACGTCTAGTAGAAAGCAGGTTTCATCACAACACAGAAGGGGGTTCTTTACTGTAAGAGCAGTGAGACTGTGGAACTCTCTGCCTGAGGACGTGGTGATGGCAGGATCCAAAGAGAGTGGATGTCTATGATATTACAGGATATAGACATTAGGTGACCAGCGGGTTGTTGATGCGGATCTACAGTCAGGGAGGAACTATCAGAGGTTGATCCAGGGATTATTCTGATTGCCATTAGGGAGTTGAGAAGGAATTTTTCCCCCAAACGGTCTAATCAGCTTTTGCCTCTTGGGGTTTTTTGCCTTCCACTGGATCACCAAAGAGGTTAAAACCCGCTGAACTAGATGGACATTGTCTTCATTCAGCCTAGAATACTTTGTTACTATGTTGAAAATGAACACGTTGAGTCCTTTTTAAGGGCCTTTTACACAGGCCAACGTTTGGCCAAACCTTCACAAGAATATTCGTTCCCGATAATTACCACGTGTAAACTGGGCAGTAATCAAAGGAGCAGCTGACTGACTGCATCTGTTCAGTGGGTCAAAGAAGGATTGTTTGTTGGCAGTACATCTCCCTGTGTAAACGGGAAATGTGCTGCAGGCAACATGCAAACTCTAGTTTCTATTGGCCAATGTAAAAGGTCCTGTAAATGAGCACCAACCAATGTGATCTAAATACATATATTCATGATATAAGGCTACAATATACTTAAATAATGGAGAAAGGGGCAGACTACATCCATTATTGGCTACATGCTCTGTGCCTACACTCACTACTACAATATGAAGCCCTCTATTCTAAGGCTGTACCCAGAGAGCGATTACTGCCAGAGAATAGAAGTTAGTGCGTTCTCCTCGGAATACTAGAAACAAATATCACAATTGTGGACAAACCTTTCTCTGCAACGCTCTGGGGACAGGGCTGAAGCTGTCCTTCAGAAACTGGGACTTCAGAGGGAGCAACTTTCTTCTCCAGAGTTGGAGTTTTCTTGGCCGTTCACTTACAGTGTCTTCCTCCTGTATTATTAGAGATGCGTACCAAAAGTTACATTGCATTACATGAGCAAAATATTGTTATCTTATAGCAATGAAATACGCCGGTCCAAAAAGCCATCTCAATAAATGAACAACAGATAGATGTGTCGTGTACTGAAGTGGTGCAGTATATAATAAAGCACTGGCTAAATGTTTGTATATTACTTTAAAAGGTTTAGGGTTTACTTGTTGGTCGCTCACATTTTGCCTTGCAACCTAAACTTGTACCCTACTGGTTGTTCACCCTAGTGTGCTTACTAGTACTTCAATCGCCCAACTCAGGTATTGGCTAGCTAGATAGTAAGTTGTTAGCGGACCCGTGATTGGTGGATAAGCCATCCGCACGGGTTGTTCTGAGAGATCAGATAGTGTCTTAGTCAGTCTAGAGGAGACTAAGTGAAGAATGTCGTAAGAAGAGGAAAGACGCAAGATCTGAGAGACAGTGCGGTGAGAAGGAGAAAAGTATGAGTACAGCAAAGAGTATTGAATTAATGAAAGAAGGATAAAAAGGTAGTTTATGTAAAGATAGAGAAAGAAGGAAGGATCAGCTAAAGTAACCGTGACCAAAGAGCAGAGAGGATTTATATATATCTAAATAAACAGAGGCTTTATACTTAAAGTAACAAAGAAAGAAAGAGAAGCAGAAGGGCAAAGCATAGCGGATAGAAAAGGATGCCCAAGCTGGTTTCACTATTATAGAGCATAAGAGTACAGAAATAGCTGCCGTTCTTATTGCCCGCTTGTTAGCAGATATGTATATCTACCTCAAGCAGCGAAGTAATGAATTGTATGAAGTATATTGAAAAGCCTTCTCTCTGAGAAAATAAACTGTTCCTCTGACTCACGTTTAACCCCCCACCTCATGAAATCCCTTCTCACTACTGTAACATCTGCACTGAGGTACCACACTGTTCTCCAGGGAAAAAGGACAATTCCCATTTTATTTTTCCTAGGCACGGGTCTCGGCCTGTATACGGACTGGCATCACAAACTTGGGAAATGTAACATATTACCCTATCCGCCTTTATAGGTAGCATCACCCTAAAAGGAACCCGCCACACTAGAGAACTTTTTACAACTGCTAACGCCCTACAGCCGCCTCTGCAAGGGCCATAATAGAGCCACCGTGACGGGAGGATCGCACAACACTCCTCTGCGGTCTCTCTGGCGCATTGCAGATAGATCCCTGCAGTCATTAGAAGGTTATTATGCCGTAACTTATTGATAACAAGGCCATTTTTCGTTTTTTCCATTCAACTTTCAAAAAAAATGTTAACTTAATTTTCCATTGACGGGCCGTGTGAGTTCCTGTCTTCTTTCAAAGTAAATTGTGTTTTTCAGGGGTAACATTTGATTTACCCCACAACGTACTGAAAAACATTGTAAGCGGGAGGAAATGGGAAATAACGGAAAAAACGGATGCTCTTTTTTTTTTTTTTGGAGGAGGAGGAGGGTGTTTTATGATGGGGTGCACTGTGCGATTAAACTTCTGTTACCGTTAGTCTGTTGCTCAATACATTTACAGCGACACCAAACTGAAATGGGGTTTTGTTGTAGCAATTAAATTGTATATATTACTGTAACAAAAGAGGGGAAAAAAAGCCCAGTACTTTCTTTCACAAAACCCCCATAACTTTCCTGCATGAAGGATTGTTTTGTTATGGGGCGAGCTGTAGTTTCTCGTTACCATTTTGCGGTGCATACGACTTTTTGATTCATTTTACTCAGGGTTTGTTTCAAAACGGGGCGATTAAAAAAAAAAAAAAGCGCAGTTCTGACAATATGTTTTTATTCTGCCGTTGCTCATCACGCAGGATAAATATGACATTTTACGGATGCATTGATACCCAATGTTTATTTTATCTTTATGCTACAAGATTTTTTTAAGCATCAATATATTTTGGGGGGGGGAATAAATTAAAAAAAGCCTCAACTTATTTTTACAAGTCCCACTATGCCCTTGCAATTATTCGACTACTTGTACAGTATACTGCAATACTTCACTATTGTAGTATATTGTACTTTTGAGGCCCCTTTCACACGGCCTTCAATCTCATGTATGTGAGGCTCAGGGTCTCCAATGGGTTCCTTCAGGCTACAAAACATCTCATGTGACAGAACCCATTGGAGACCAGGAGCCTCACATACATGAGTTCTGTAGCGGATTTTGTAGCCTGTGTGAAAGAGGCCTTACAGCAACCAATTAGGCCACAAGCAGGGTTTAATAACCTGAAATCCATAGCAGGCCTGGAAGCCACCCCTACAGCCCAGGCTGCCATGGCAAACAAACAGCACCCCACAACCCAGAAGGGGGCATAGAGAGCCCCCTCTGTCACGCCATAAAAATGCTACAGTCAGCGCTGACTTCGACATCTGAAGGATTTATGGCCGGGATCGGAGTTATCTCCAACCTCGGCCACTGCGGCCCTGTGTCGGCTGCACCTTACAGCTAGTACCAACCACGTACGGCGCAGCTCCAAAACTCGCTCCATGCACACCCTGCACACATACACTGTGCAAACAGCTATTATTATAGAAACAGTACTTAAATCTTATTTCCCCTGGTTTTCCTCTTTTTTCCCTCCCAGTTTTTGTTTACAAGCGGCCAGCATGTGACCATCGCAGCCAATCAGTGACCCCAGCGGTCACATGACATATTACTGGCATCACTGCTCAGCGATGGAAGCCATGCTGCCAGGAGTATGGTACATGACTGCGGCATAACATCACTACTTCCAATCAGAGACCGATGTGAAGGAAAACCAGCGATGACTACCGATTATTGATCTTGTACCCAATTTACACAGAATGCTAGTATGCATTAAACTTCCAGGACCATTATATATATATTATATGGTATCCAGCTGCATGTGCAAACAGAAGTGCCGCGCATTCTTAAGTACCGTCTGTGCTGCAGAATCCCGGGACGTGGACGGACTGGTCGTCTGTTCTTCTTCTAGTCTGGGACGTTTCTGCTGCTCAAGAAGATTGTCCAAGAGCTAAAGAGAAAGAATCATTATGTATCACATCAAACAACGACTTGTGCAGCGAGGCCACCGAGAGAAGAACAAGTGGCAAGAGCAAAAGTAGATGCAAAAACTGAATTAACACATTAACTGCCATGTGGGTCGTATACCGCGGCCCCAAGGGAAAAAACTAACATTTTCTAGAATGGCAGTCAATGTGTTAATAATGTAACGTCCATTCTATGGTCCGTGGCGATATATCTGTCTATACTGAAGAAACAATGTACTAACTAATGGGATCTCACCCACCCGAACCCTCCTGGGAATCCAGACGGTTCTCCTGACTGTCCGGATCTACCTGCTCATGTGTCTACAGAATTACCTGCCCTAGGAAACAGAACTAGATCCCCAAGATGAAGCCTGTGTATCCAGATAACGGATGTAGACGTCACCAATCAGGATCTCATGGTCTATAGAAAGTCAAGGACCTCCCAGATGCTCTACATGAGGGGTACTCGCTATGAGGAACCACAAATTTTAGGGCGTGGGGGAAACTATTTTTAACGGGAACGAATACTAACTTTTTTAGCCAGAATTTTATTGCATTTGTGACCAGAGGGGAAAAATGCCTCCGCAGATGGTAGGACCGCCACTTAAAGGGCCACTCTAGCGAAATCACATTTCTCCATCCCAGCGCCTATACCTTATTGCCTGTCACACTCTGGGGGTCTCCTCTGTGTGCTGCAGCCATATCCCTGCAGTGTAGCCCCCTGTCTGTTGCTTATCAAGCACCGTCTCGATGGTGACATTTTTTGGTTTCACTTTCACACCAATCCCATGATGCATCAGCACAGCATTAGGTAAAAGTTATACAATTTCTGCTATGGACATTTTAATTGTCATTACCTTCTATAGTCACCAAAATAAGCTACAAACCATAAGTATATAGTCAATTAGATGAGTGATCTCCTCTATTATAACTGTGTGATCATCAGTAACCGTTTACGGTGAATGGAGGTGGGCAGGCCGACATGATCCCCGGCCCTCTCTGCCTCCATACACTGAGCGATGCTTGCAACTATGTAAAAGAACGGTTATCGCTGGGACGATTCCGTGTAAAAGGACCCCAAGTCTGAGCTAGTCAGAACAGAGATAAAGAGACTACCTGAGGAGAAGTAGGCCAAGACTCCGATAGAAAGGAATAACTAACTATGGTAACAATAGCTCACTTACCGCACTTTTCTTCCTCCCAAAGTGGAGGGGAAAGGGGGGGTAAGGGGGCAAGACGTCTTATAAAGCGAATGTACCAAAATTCGTTGCATCGTCATTTGAACGCACGGTCACGCTAACAAACTCGCGATTTCGCAAACAAACGTGCAATCAGTTACCAGTTTTCTCTCCTCCCTACTGCCACCCACACGTGCTGCTCATTGAGTGCCGGCGGGAACTGCTGCTGCCCGCCTCCACCAAGCAGTTTCTTCCCTTGCTCCTGCTGTACACAAGCGCCGCTGTGACACAGAGCTCCGGTGTTTGGGGTGGGGGGGGGTGGGGGGGGGGGGGGGGGTCTTATCTGGTGGGTCTTACAAAACGAAAAATACGATATATACACTGGGGTTATAGCTACATAATGAATGAAAAAATTACTTAAAATCACTGAAGTAGCCCTTTCAATACTTTGCAACGTAAGACACAAAGCAATGCCAGGTCTGCTTGGCATAATGATGGCATCCAAGCAGAAGTCAAAAATATTACTTCTGTAAAGCAGTGGGAATTGCTGGAGCACTGATGAACTTTAATTGAGGGGAAGCTGATGCTTCGTTTTACCATCTGGTACCCAACCTCTACCCCAAGACCCAGTCTCCACAAGCGGTTCGGATTCTGCAGCAGAATCCAACCCTGCCCGCGGCCGAGTACACTGCTTACCTGTCCAGGTCTTCTCTTTACTTCACTGCGGATGTGTATGGCAGCGCCGGCCGCCGCACATGCACAGTGGAGTTTCTTTTTTAAACTTCTGCTTTCCCGCGGAATCTGCAGCCAGTTTGCAATTCAACTGAAGACGGGCCGCGGATCGGACAGCTTCCAGTGACCGCAATGGAAGCCGTCTATGCGGGGACCACACTGAAATGGTGCGCGCTGCGATTTGCTTTCCGGGCCAAAAGGTCCACGGAACGAATGCCCATGCTTTAATTCATGTGCGGACGCCCATGCTTCCCTACAGGCGGTTTGATGTGCGGATCTTCCGTGCGAGTGACCCACGCAGATTCCACAAATCAGATCCGCCTGTGGACATTGCTCCTAGAAGCAACTGCTTTAGGCCCAAAGAAAGTGTCTTTCTTACAGATCAGTAGATCTGCAATGTGAGGAGTGATGAATGGTCTGAAGCAAAGTCATTGGACAGAGTCAAGCTGAGCACCAACTACCAAGGTGTGTGAAAAACATGATCATCACCTGCTTTCTTTCATGAATCTTCAAGTGTTGAGCAGCTTGTCTACGTAGCTTGGGAGCGCCAGTGGAGAAAAGATTTGGAACCGCGTTTGCTTTTAGTTTTCGTCTTGTTCGCTTGTGATTCGGTTCGGATGGAATTACCGGCAAATCAACATTCTTCTCGAACATGTGTTCTTCAAAGTGCTCTGAACAGAGAACAAAGTGCCCCGGGTTCTTCAGTAAGGTGTTCCGTACAAACTCCTGCACGTTGCCTACGTCCGTGCGGCTGTGCTGTACCCAGGTTTCTGCAAGAGGCAGCTCCTTGGGGAACGAGTGCATGGAGACCGCCGAGGGAATTTTCCCACTATGGTTGATGCAGCCATAAGCAAAGCAGTGAGGCATTTCCACCTGTAAGAGACAACAAAGAATTACATTCTGCAATGTAAAAATGCCACAATAGCTTTATAAGACCAACCCCACTAAAGGAGCACAAACCTAGAGTCTAGTCATACAGAGACCCTCTACTACTAATGTCACTTGGACATGGACTCTCCTTACAAAGATCAAGTAAAGCTTTGAAGTAATACCCCCTGAGAAAAATGCGGAAACGATTTTTCTCAACACTTTGTACCAATCCTCAAAGTCAACATCCAACTGCAAAGAGAGACCCGGACCATAAGCCAAACCAGAGACTATCATCTTCAGAAAGTCCAGTTGGTTCTAACTGGCTAGGATGCCCATTATAGAGGTTGTCCCAAGATATAAACTTATCCCCCATACAGAGGATACAGACTAAATGGGGGTCTGGTGATTGGGACCCCCCCACTGATCACAGGGCTCCCAAGTGTACCTCGCAGGAATGGAACAGCACCAAAGCATGTGCACTGCCACACCATAAGACTCTATGGGCTACCAAAGAGAAGCCAAGTACAACACTTAGCAGATTTCTGGCAGTCCATAGAGATGGATGAAGCAGTAGCGTGCATGCTCAACTGCCGCTCCATTCACAATGGGGGGGTCACAAGACCCCCGATCACATTGTTGGGGATCTGCTATTGCGACCTAGATGGCAGTGACATGTAGAAACTGCAGAAGACAAACAGTGAAACATTTTTAATTAAACCCCATTACAAAAATGATTGTCAACCCAAAATACCTGTACTTAGGTGAAAAATGAATCCACCATCAGGTGACAACAGGCTTTAGATTTTCCTGCAGATACTTCTTTTACATTATTTAATGCTACATCGCCTGCCCATGTATTGATGCATAAAAAGGCAGAATTGCCACCCTGGAAAATCTTGGCACAATGGTGACAACCCCCCTTAAGGCCCATTTACACTGGGCGGTTATCGCTAAAAAGTCGCTAATCGGTGATCGTTTTAGCAATAATGGGCGTGGGGAACCCGCATTTCGGGCACTTTTAGGAGATCATTAAAATCAAGCTCACCTAAAAATCATCCCTCACTTTTATCAGTCGGGGGGGAGGGGGGGGGGGGGGTGCTGATAGCATTGTTTCGCCATAGAGCACAAAGGATCTGAGCGGAGATAATAGCCTCAGGCTATTAGCTGTGTTCATCAAAAGCTTCATTTGCATACATAATTAGTATTTAAGTAGCTACCTAAATACCAATTATTTTTTATGCAAAATAAATCGCTCAAAGCTGTCACTGTCGTTTGAGCGATCTTTGAGCGATTATCTGCTCGTGTAAATGGGCCTTTAGAAAACTAAATGGCAGTTACTTCCTGTTGTCAACAATTGAAAATGAGAGAGGGAATAAACAGATAAAAATAAAAAATGCCCGATTAGACTAAAAGGACCGTCAGGAGGAAAAAAAAAAAAAAATGAAAAGAACGCTGTTATGTCGTAGTCCAAAAATATACCACATCAGATCCAAAAATATACCACATATTCCGAAAGGACATTCTAATTGCAGCAGCTCATGCTTTTCTTGTCAAGTCTCCGACAACACTAAGCGCCAAGTCCCAACATTCCAGACACATTAGGTGTCCCAATCCTTCTCCCCCATCATGGTATGGAATAAGCAGCTCGGAGAACGAACCGTGTCCAGAGGCAGAAGTGTTAGAGAAGTTATCTGCATGTGTTTTGGGCTAGAAGGGTTTCGTACGGCTGAACTCCTGACACCGGGTCTCATGCTGTAGACAGACATTTTTCCCCGGGCCCATCGTGGAGACATCATAGGACTCTGAAGAATGAGTCAGACGATGATGGACACCTCGTGACCAGCAGGAGGACACACACGGAACCAGAGGAAGCGCTGAGATTACACACTTCAGTTTTCGATGTAACATATGGTTCTCTCTTGCTTCACTGTGAAAGCGGCCGCTACGTGCTAATAGTCTGCAACCATTAGGATCCTGACTCAGGTCCATCACATTAAGAGCGGAGGGGGAGGTTGGGCACTCATGTGGTCTGCCGGCAGCCAGGGCCGGAGCCAATGATTCTTCAGTAGAGAGCCTGGCAGTATATATCACTCCATATGATTTACAAATGGGGGCAATTAAAAAAAAAATCCTAGGGTCATGCATACCACCTGGGGCATGGATGGTATATTTGCAATTGATGGGCTCGCTGGACTCCCTGGCACCCGGGTGGAATCTAACCAAAGCGCTCCCTGTCTTTGAGGTATTGTGCATGTCGTCTGAATCACCCAGACACATAATCTCACTTCTCTATAAGCAGCTGTTGGATCGTGAGATGGGGAACGAGCTCCCGGGGTTTGTGGGAGAAGGAGATGGGAAGAAGCTTCCTCACAGCTTTATGGCAGAAGACGTTTGTCCTAACTCACAAGGGGACAGTCTACTCTAGATTACATGAACTAAACTTTAAGATTCTGTCATGATGGTACAGGACCCCGAACGGCTACATAAAATGTTTCCCGATTCCTCCCCTTTGTGTTGGAGGTGCTCCGGCAGTAGGGGCAATATGGTCCACATATGGTGGGAATGCCCTCCGGTGGCGGCACTATGGACAGACATATCAAGGTAGTGCCCACTCCTGATATAGTATTACTGTCCATGTTCCCGGGGTCCGTTGCTCAGGTAAAGAGGGGTCTGCTGCGCTTCTTCGTCCAAGCGGCCAGGCAGGTCATCCCAAGGCTCTGGTGGTTCTGTCTCTGGCCCTGCAGGATCCACTGGGTGGAGGCAGTCAATATGCTTACAAGATTCGAGGAGATGAGGGTGGAGGAGGACATGGCCATTGAGGGGTTCTATGCAATTTGTCAGCCCTGACTGGATTTCAGGATTTCCCGCAGAGTTAAGGAGTGGATGGATCAGGGGTCAATCACGATATAGGTTCGCCGTCCTCCCTCGTCTTCTTGGGAGCTGGGGGGGGGGGGGTGCGAACCCTCCCTTTAGCTGGAGCCGTGGGCTGGGATCGTCTCCCTTGACACACTTCAATTGCAGTTTTTTTTTCCCCGCTATGGTTTTCGCTGTACACATGTAGGATTATATAACTACGCCGAAGACTCATCCCCTATCCACCTGTCCCCTAATCCCTGCCCCTAATTACCCTATCCATGCTCTAATGAGCACCCGCTTTTATTAATTCTTTCTGTCCTCATTTTGTTTTTTATTTTATGGCTGGTTAGATTTTGCTTTTCTCTCTTTCAGTATAAAATTGGGCAGAGATTTACTAGCAGTAGGCTCCATAGTCGAGAGCCGGAGGACGGGGAAAGTCGGTGCATTGTAAGACGCATATGTACTATTGATGTAAAACAGCTCGGAGTGCATTATGTATCCTGATCTCTGTCCCAATAGAAACTTTTTAAAACGAGAAAAAAAAAGATCCTGGACGCTTCCTTAAGCCCCACGTTACCATTTTACTATAGAACATTTGTTCTTTATTTATGACGGGCTCTGGCCATTGGGCCCCAATGCTGTACGGTAACAGGGTGCTGCTAACATTCCTGGATACGCCTTCATCAGAGAGCCGAACAATGAAGCACTTTCCATGTATTATGACAGCTGTTGACCTCTTTCCTCTTCATATGCCACCAACTGTGATAAGCTCCTGCAGAGCCCGGAGCCATCCCACCATGGCCACACCTCGCCCGCTCCATCTGCCAGCATCGCAAGCTTATGTATGTCTCATCCACGTACTGCATTCCTATGGCGACGTGACTCATAATTACACATCGTGAACAACACAATTAATACCAGTAATCTGTCCTCCAACCAAGCTTCAGATACTTTGCACAAAGACCTCTGAGAACTGCGAACTGTAACAGATTGCCCAAAGGATCAAGGAATGCCTGCCGCAACCTGCTGATCTACACCAAGGAGATTAATCCCGCTCCTTCCCCTGTAATCAGTGTCTTAGGACGTTATTTAGTAACCTCCATGCTGCTAGAAACGACCTGCAGATGTAGCCGGGGTTTTATAAGAATACGGACCGTAAGGCAATGGACAAGATGACTGGATCCTTCAGATCTGATCTTAAGGAAGTGACTTTTGTATCCCGTCTATTAAGACACGCCAACAGCTATATAATGGAGGCTAAACCATGAGGACGCATTTGCACAAACGCCCAAATATATATATTCTTGCGTTTTTACATAGAAAATATTGATTACCCCTCATATTAGTAGAGGAATGATCGTTCCTCATCATCTGGCAACCATGGAAGCATTCGGTAAGATAGCAGGAAGAGCCCATAAGAAGCCAACAAATCCCACCCATGTTCTGGCAGATATATGTAGGAGGTAGAGGATCTGAAACCTCTGACCATCAATACCCCAAGGATGATTTTGGTAATGCCAAAATCTCAAGAAATCATTCATCTTCACCCTAGTTTCTTGGGCCGCCTGCACACGGGCAGATTTGCATTGTAAAATCTGGAGCGGGCGTCCGCTACAAATACCGCCCATAGCATGCTATGGAAAAGGGGTTTTTCCTGCCCATGAGCGGAAATCAATTGCAGAGGGGAAGAAAAAAATGAAACGCAGCATGCTTTATTTTTAGGTGGATTCCATGCAGACGGCATCCACTGAAGTCAATGAAAGCCGTCCTACCCATGGCCCTTTCACAATCATCATTGCGGAAAAGTTGCGGGATCTGCGTTATCGCCTAGCGACGCCATGACATTATCTGTAGTATGCGCATGTGTGCCAGCTAGCACATCCGCAGCACAAAAGAAGAATCGGGACAGGAATGTAGGGTCGCCGGCCGGGCACAGGGTCAGATTCTGCACCCGGTCATCTGCAGGCGGCCTTAGGCCTCCCTCACACAGGGCGGGTTATACAGCGTTTAGCGCTGCCTTTTCAGCCCGGCGCTAAACGCTGTACAAGGCTCCCATTCATTTCAATGGGGCTGCTCACACAGGGCTGAAAACACAGCGCCTCCCAACGCTGCGCTTTGACAGCGATGCATGTTCTATTTTGGGGCGTTTTCAGCCCTGCGTCGCCCATTGAAATGAATGGGCAGCGGTTTTAGCACTGCTGAAAACGCGGCAACACTTGGTGCCGCGTTTTTGGCAGCGTTAACAGCTCGCCGATTTTCGGGGTGAGGGCTTGCAATAGAAGCCCTACCCCGAAAATCAGTCCCAGCTAGGCTAGGTAGAAAAAAAGAAAGTAAATACTCACCTAGCCGCTGCAGTCCGGGTTGCGGCCGCTGCTCTCTGCCGCTGATCCGGGCTTCCTCGGCACTCCCAAGTCTATTGCAGGAGGCCAGGCTTGAGGACCCCGGCTCCGGCAATAGAGTGCTGTGATTGGTTGTCGGCGCTTGCTCGATGCCCAATCACAGCCCTTCATTGACTGTCTCAGCCAATCAGAGCTTGCCGGCGCTTACCACTGGCCAGAGCTGGCCAATCAGGAAGCAGATGTAGTGCACAGTAGTCTAACACACTACCGAGGCACAGTGTGGATTAAGTAGTCTGAAAATTAGGATGACCATCTTGGAGGAATGAAAATGGGCCTGGAACCAACACGCAGATCCACGGGACATTGGTGCAGAAGACCAGTGGCTGCTAATAGAACAGCCCTCTAACCCATGGGCAGCATTACGTCCCGGAACCGGAGGGTCGCTTTAAGCTGCATAAAAGGATATATGAGGCAACTGCATAAGTATCAGTCTCCTGGTATCAGACCCGATCGCTGTACATGTGTGACCCATCATAAGGTCCCGTGCTGCAGCACCCTTCACATTCCAGCAGCAGGATCTAACCAGTAGCTACAACTACAACTCCCAGCATGCTCTGACACAAACGGGCTAGGAGATACAGTTTTGCAACAATTAATGAGACAAAGTCTTCCAACGCTTCTGTTTTTACTCCCTTTGGCCAAATACAGACGGGCGGAAATTCTGCAGTGGGATTTCCCGCAGAGTTTCCGCCCGTGCCCGCTGCCATAGGATTGCATTAGATAGTTAGTTGACCGTGCAAAAACTCCCGCTGTAAACAGATTGTAGCATGTCCTATTTCTGAGCGAGCCTCGCAGTGTCTCTCCTCTGCTAATGTGCCGGTTGGGGGTCACTGCAGGGGCACCGCTCGCATCCCGCTGAGAGAATTGTCACAGCGGGATCCGACCCGGACGTCTGCAGGACGCCTTAGGCCAAGTCACACAAGCGTTTAAAGAGTAACTACACTTTTCAGAAACTTTTGATATGGCAGAGAGAAGTGTCAAAAGTTTTTAAACAGTGGGGGTCCCAATGCCCACTGATTGCTAGAACAAGGGGTCTGCAGTGCTCACCCAGGTGCTGTTCCCTGACGCTAGTTTTCGGTTCCTTCCAGCAGCTGAAGATGGCTCATAGAGGTGCACAGGGCTTCTATAAAACTCCATGAAGCTCTGCAGCTGCAAATGTTTTCCTGCAGACTGTTGCTATGCCAACATGGAAGGAGGTTCTTTACTGTAAGAGCAGTGAGACTATGGAACTGTATCTGAGGACATGGTGATGGTGAAATCCCTTAATTAGTAATAGAGGGGCCGGATGCCTTTCTGGAGCGATACAATATTATTGTTCTAGTCACCGATACCTCAGAACGGTCGGGGATTATTCCGATTGCCAGATCTGGAGTTGGGAAGGAATTAAATTAGGAAAATTGGCTTCTACCTTATTGGGTTTTTTTTTTTGCCTTCTTCTGGATCAACATTGCAGGATAACAGGCAGAACTGGATGGACGCGGGGCTTTTTTCAGTCTACCAGAATATGTCCGGCCAGCTTCACACAGGCGTACGCGTATTTACGTGTGTATTTGTACAATGGGCATTGCGGTTTTGCGCATTTTACCGTATTTTTTGTGCACACATGCCCTGCGTATTTGCACGTACAAAACAGGTAAGTCGATCCATTGATTTCAGAGGGGAATTAAGTTGAATGTGTGCTATTTTCGTGCGCATGCTGTAATTTTTTTCTTTGCGACTAAAATGCGCATGTGACCAAACCCGCTGATATCAATGGGTTTTACTGACTGCTTATTGTGCGCACAAATTTTGCACGCGTAATATCCAGCGCAAAAGCAATAGTGTGAAAAAGCGCTCACTATGTTATCTTGTCCATGTGAAAAAACTGATGTGTGAATTGGAACGCGGTCGGCCGCGAGTCCGCGTGCGAACAGTCAGGTATGTCGTAGACTTGGGCAGCACAGGGACCAAAAATGGGCTCATATAATTAGGCCACTCCCACAGAGGCGCTATTTACAGCGTTCTAAATGCCCGCTAAAAACAGCATACACTCCCACCAACCATTGCAATCACGGGGCGCGTTAACGACGCTGCGGAGCGCATTTGGAAATTTTCCATAGCAAATCCACCTTAAAAAAAAATCAAAACCTGCAGCCTTCGGCGTAGATTTCGCCCCGTCGATAAGCCGGCGAGTCACATGTCACTTGGTGCGAACAGGATTTTCCACATCGGGATTTCACCGCTCCTGATTCAGCGCCAAAAACTGCATCAGGAAGACGCAGAATTTTGCTGCAGTTTTCAGAGGCGTAATTCACGTGTAAAACTCTGCTGCGAATTCTGCGGTCCGGAGCGACGCTAGGGGCGTGGCTACAATGCTGGGGGCGTGACCACAGGCTGGAATTCACTGCGGAATATCTAAAACCACAGCAATGATCCATGGTTATTCTGCCGCTGATTGGCACGCAGTTTCAGCCCCGTCAACGGGCAAAATCCGCGCGTGGAATTTCAGACACATTTGCGCTCAGATCAGCGTGGAGAGGTCACAGGTCACCTGTCGGCGGCGGGCTGCTCTGAAGTGTTTCAGATATCCTGCATGCAGATTTTGATGGTTGTCGGGTAAAACCAAATGCGAATCCGCGCTGAAAATTCCACCCGTCGGCGCACCCCGAGGCTACTATCACGCACGTGAGCGCGGTACCGGGCCGTGAAACTCAGACCGATATCGCGCTTGGAAACGTACGATTTTCCCGCGGATGCGAGGCGTTATTGTGTCAAAACTGCCCCGCATCACATCAGGGAAGCAGCGGCAAGTGTTTCCCATCGTTTGCAATGGGAAACCTCGCACTGCGTGCATCTTGCACGCTACGCGGTATTTATTTGTCCCGGCCCCATTTGTAGAGGCACCAAAGATACGGCATGTACTGTGATTAGGGGGGGGGAAGATCGCTCATGTATATGACGGCATTCAAAACAAGGGGGCTCTCATCCACGTGAGATCTGCGCCTCTCGGAACACACAAATCTCACGCGAATTTCTCAGCCGTGTGAAAGCGGCTGCCTGTCCAGGGGGCCGCCGTGTGGGGGCCGGCAGAAGGATCTCCGCGGCCAGCCTGACAGATCGGCTCACCACGGAGAATTGCTAGGATTCTCCGCTCGTAGACAGGGGGGCTGCGCTATGGAAAGCGTTCACTGCGGCCGGATTATCGCCACGGGAAACGCAGTGGAAATTCCCCCGTGGGCGGGAGCGCTGGTTTCTCAGAGGGGAAAAAAAAAAAAGTTATTTTCTTTTTTAGTGCTCTGCGGTTTTTGTTTGCTGCGGATCACCAGCAAATACGAGTCGCGCTAAATGTTTTATTGCGCCATTTTTCCTCACTTCCAGATACTTTTTTCTGTCATTTTCCTGTAGAAAAAAGAAGCCGCACTAAAAAAAAAAAGCAAATAAAAAAGTTTAAAAGAAATCGCAAAAAAAAAATGTCGGAAGAAAGACGTATTATCTTGCGTTAACGAAAAACCAGCATGCTGGGAGTTGTAGTTGAGGGACCGCCGGAGGGCCGGCGCTGCAGAACTACAAGACGCAGCATGCCTTACCAGAATAATGACAACACAGTGATACATGGCGCATTCACAACGCACAGCGGACAATCGATGACTGGCGGTCGCTACGGTAACAGAACTTCAGCCCTACAACGGAGGAGGACGGTAAGTGGCCACTACAGCCATGACCTCACCTGCTAGCTGCAGACACTCCTCTAGGACCGGCACTGCAGCAGGACTGCCTCTCCTCGGTCACTCTCTAGGGCTGCACATCACGGCTGCCGGCTGCACACGTCTCCAGTCCATAGGGGGATCTCCTCTACACTATCCGGCCCTGCACCGTCCACTACTTCGTTACACAGCGGCCCGTGGGATCACATGCTGGGCAGCCGCCTCCATTGTTGATCCGTCCCTGGGACAGCCCCACTGTCTCCTGCGAGATACACTGTATTGTTATTGCAAAGACACTCCAGGCAGGAAACGGAAGCGGGGATTAAAAAAGCATCCAATCGTCGTGAAGAGCTGACACGAGTGACAGATAAATTAGCCAATCAAAGTCAAGTTTTGCCTTAAAGAGGGCGGGTCTATGTCAGTGCCGCTTAGACTTGTGAAAATGAACAACGCGCATGGCACACTCGGATTTGCTAGCTGCAGGGTGTAGCCAATCAGCGAGCTGAGTAGAAATACGTCACAATGGCAAGGCGGGGCTCGGCGAGGTATTAGGGATGACTGACAAGTAACGGGGCGGGGAGTGTTGTGTTTTGATGCTGGCGGGGCGGGGCTCTGGCACACGAGGCGGCTCCTCCCATGTAGTCTGGTGGATGTTGTGCGGCTGCTCACTTCACTGGAACAAAGGCTGACAAGATCTATCACTATGTGCCAATTACTAAACCTCACAGGAGTCCTTACCCGGGAGCCTCTACCCCTGGACGCCCCTAAATGTCCCACCCCCCCATGAGCCTCTGCCCCTGGGCGCCCTAAATGTCCCCCCCCATGAGCCTCTGCCCCTGGGCGCCCTAAATGTCCCCCCCCTCCCATGAGCCTCTGTCCCTGGACGCCCTAAATGTCCCACCCGAGAGCCTCTGCCCCTGGGCGCCCCTAAATATCTCCCCCGGGAGCCTCTGCCCCTGGGCGCCCCTAAATATCTCCCCCGGGAGCCTCTGCCCCTGGGCGCCCCTAAATGTCCCACCCGAGAGCCTCTGCCCCTGGGCGCCCCTAAATGTCCCACCCGAGAGCCTCTGCCCCTGGACGCCCCTAAATGTCCACCCCCCGAGAGCCTCTGCCCCTGGACGCCCCTAAATGTCCCACCCGAGAGCCTCTGCCCCTGGGCGCCCTAAATGTCCCCCCCCATGAGCCTCTGCCCCTGGGCGCCCTAAATGTCCCCCCTCCCATGAGCCTCTGTCCCTGGACGCCCTAAATGTCCCACCCGAGAGCCTCTGCCCCTGGGCGCCCCTAAATATCTCCCCCGGGAGCCTCTGCCCCTGGGCGCCCCTAAATGTCCCACCCGAGAGCCTCTGCCCCTGGGCGCCCCTAAATGTCCCACCCGAGAGCCTCTGCCCCTGGACGCCCCTAAATGTCCACCCCCCGAGAGCCTCTGCCCCTGGACTCCCCTAAATGTCCCACCCGAGAGCCTCTGCCCCTGGGCGCCCCTAAATGTCCCACCCGAGAGCCTCTGCCCCTGGGCGACCTAAATGTCCCACCCGAGAGCCTCTACCCCTGGGCGCCCCTAAATGTCCCACCCGAGAGCCTCTGTCCCTGGACGCCCGTAAATGTCCCCCCCGAGAGCCTCTACCCCTGGGCGCCCCTAAATGTTCCACCCGAGAGCCTCTGCCCCTGGACGCCCCTAAATGTCCCACCCGAGAGCCTCTACCCCTGGGCGCCCCTAAATGTCCCACCCGAGAGCCTCTGTCCCTGGACGCCACTAAATGTCCCCGCGAGAGACTGTCCCTGGACGCCCCTAAATATCCCCCCCCCCCCGGGAGCCTCTGTCCCTGGACACCACTAAATGTCCCCCCCGAGAGCCTCTGCCCCTGGGCGCCCCTAAATGTCTCCCCCCGAGAGCCTCTGTCCCTGGACGCCCCTAAATGTCCCCCTCGAGAGCCTCTGTCCCTTGATGCCACTTAATGTCCCCCTCGAGAGCCTTTGCCCCTGGACGCCCCTAAATGTCCCCCTCGAGAGCCTCTGTCCCTTGACGCCACTAAAGGTCCCCCGCGAGAGACTGTCCCTGGACGCCCCTAAATATCCCCCCCTGGGAGCCTCTGCCCCTGGGCGCCCCTAAATGTCTCCCCCCGAGAGCCTCTGTCCCTGGACGACACTAAATGTCCCGTCCCCCCCCCCCCCCCCGAGAGCCTCTATCCCTGGACGCCCCTAAATATCCCCCCCGGGAGCCTCTGTCCCTGGAGCCCCTAAATGTCCCCCGCGAGAGACTCTGTCCCTGGACGCCCCTAAATATCCCCCCCCCCGGGAGCCTCTGTTCCTGGAGCCCCTAAATGTCCCCCCCGGGAGCCTCTGTCCCTGGACGCCCCTAAATATCCCCGCGAAAGACTCTGTCCCTGGACGCCCCTAAATGTCCCCCCGAGAGCCTCTGTCCTTGGACGCCCCTAAATGTCCCCCCCCTCCGAAAGTCTCTGTCCCTGGACGCCCCTAAATGTCCCCCCCGAGAGCCTCTGTCCCTGGACGCCCCTAAATGTCCCCCCCCCCCCCGAGAGCCTCTGCCCCTGGGCGCCCCTAAATGTCTCCCCCCGAGAGCCTCTGTCCCTGGATGCCACTAAATGTCTCCCCCCCCGAGAGCCTCTATCCCTGGACGCCCCTAAATATCCCCCCCGGGAGCCTCTGTCCCTGGACGCCCCTAAATGTCCCCCGCGAGAGACTCTGTCCCTGGACGCCCCTAAATATCCCCCCCGGGAGCCTCTGTCCCTGGATGCCCCTAAATGTCCCCGCAAAAGACTCTGTCCCTGGACGCCCCTAAATGTCCCCCCCCCGAGAGCCTCTGTCCCTGGACGCCCCTAAATATCCCCCCCGGGAGCCTCTGCCCCTGGGCGCCCCTAATTGTCTCCCCCCGAGAGCCTCTGTCCCTGGACGCCCCTAAATATCCCCCCCGGGAGCCTCTGCCCCTGGGCGCCCCTAATTGTCTCCCCCCGAGAGCCTCTGTCGCTGGACGCCCCTAAATATCCCCCCCCTTGGGCATGAATACATTTACAATATAAAACCGCAATATTATTATTATGCGATCAGATGTGCAATTCGGATCCTACAATTCTGACATTCTGCAGGTTTTTGTGCTAATTGTTAACCCCTTAAGACCCCGTTACATCATGGAGGTTCGGGTTTTTTATGGAGCTGGATCGGCGTTCGAACTCACTCCATACAATTGTGGTTTCGATTGTCTGAGAGCTGACAAAGGCCGGCAAACAGCCACGATCAATGCTTGCACTAAAACCAGGTGTTAACCCTTTAACCCCTTAATTACCTGGCCCCCTTTTTTCCCCATTTTCGTTTTTTCCTCCCCCCTTTAAAAAAATCGTTACTCCCTTATTTCTCCATCGCCGTCGCTGTATGAGGGCTTGTTGTTTGCGGGACGAGTTGTAGTTTTCACTGGTCTTATTTAATGTACTGAAAAACTTTAAAAGAATTCTAAGTGGAATAAAACGGAAAAAAAAAACGACATTTCGCCATCTTTTAGTGCATCTTGTTTCTACGGCGCATAAACGGCGACAAATGCGGCATGATAACGTTATTCTACGGGGCGGTACGATTACTGCGATACCAAACTTGTATAGTTTTTTTTTTTACTGTGCTACTCTTTTTTTCCAAAGACATTTAATTTTTTTTTATTATTTTCGGCCGCCATGTTCTGCGCACAATAACTTTTTTTTTCCGTTGAAGTAGTTGTGATGGGGCTCCGTTTTTGCTGGATGTCCTGTAGTTTCTGTTAGTACCAATTTGGAATACATACAATTTTTGTTCGCTTTTTATTGCATTTTTTCTGGGAGACAGGGTGACTGAAAAAGTGCTTTTCTGGCGTTCTTTATTTATTTTTTTAGACGACGTTCACCGGATAGGAAAAATAATGCACCATTTTGATAGAACGGACTTTTACGGACGCGGCGATACCAAGTATGTATTTTTCTTTTATGATTTAGATTTTTTTATCATACATATGCCAAAAGGGGAGTGATTTAAACTTTTATTACTTTTTTGAACTTATTTTCACTTTTTTTTTAAGCCCCCCTGGGGGACTACAACTAGTGCTGCTTTGATCGCTCCTGCAGTATGACGTAATGCCATAGCATTACGTCATACTGGGATTTGACAGGCAGTCTATCAAGCCACCCCATGGGGACGGCTTGATTGGAAGCCTCCTAAGGAAGCCCTGGGGCTTTTCAGAAGGTCCCCGGTTGCCATGACACTTGCATTTCTCCCCCGATCTCACTGCGGGAACCCCAAGCATCGTTCGGGGGATGTCAGTGCCGCTGTTAGAATTGACAGTGGCATTTAAAGAGTAATAGCCGCGATCGGCAGTGCGTCCGATTGGAGCTATTGCCCGCGGGTGTCAGCTGTAATAAACAGCTGACACCTGCTTCATACAGACCCCAATGCTCCAAAACGTAAATGTACGTCCAGAGCGGGAAGGGGTTAAATGCCCCAATTGGCGTCTAGGGGTCTCGAACACAGGATTGTCATTCAGTTGCCATGGCAGACAGTGGTCTTCTGAAGACCCTCAGAGCTGCCATTGCAGATTGCATCGGAAGCCATGCCTCTGGCGTCGCTTGAAAAAGTGCCTGTCAGATCACAGTATAACATGATACTATGGTATTACGTTATACTGCAGGTACGGTCAGACAGTCGCAAGTTCAAGTACTCTATGGGGACTAAAAAAATATAATAAAAAAAAACGGAATAGTTATTGAAAAAAATAAAATATAAACTAAAAAAAAACTTTTCCCAGATTTATAATAAAAAAATGAAAATAAAAAAACAAAAACGTATTTGGTAAAGCTCAGTCCATTAAGGTCAGATCTGTAATGCCTTATTCATCGCGTACAGTGAATGTCGTCAGAAATAAGACATACGTCAGAATTGCACTTTTTTTGGTCATTTCACCTCCAAGAGAAAAATGTAATAAAAAGCTATCAAAATGTCTAATGTACCCCAAAAAGGTATGAATAGAAACAACAGGACACCCCTCAAAACATGAGCCCTCACACAACTACCGTATGTGGCTGGAAAAATAAAAAAGTCATGGCTGTCAGAAGATGGCGGCAGAAAATAATTTTTTTCTTCCAAAGATATTTTATTTTTTTAAAGTAGTACAGTAAAAAAAAAAAAAACTATATAAATTTAACCCATAGTAACCCATAGAATGAACCTATGTCATTGTTGCTGCAGTGTGAACACCGCAGAAACAAGACACCCTCAAGGGTGGCGGAATTGCGTTTTTTTTCCATTTCAAAGTTTTTCTGTACATTATATGGTACATTAAATAGCACCATTAAAAAATACAACTCGCCTCACAAAAAACAAGCCCTCAGACAGCGACGCTGATGGAGAAATAAGAGTTATGATTTTTTAAATGTGGGAAGGAAAAACCAAAAATGAAAAAAAGGGCCACGTTCTTAAAGGGTTAAAGTTCTTGTCCAATTGTAAACTACTGATGGCCTATCCTCAGGATAGGTCAACAATAGTAGATTGGGGGGTTACAACATCAGGGACCCCCACTGATCAGCTGTTCTCTGGGCCGCTCACCGGAGATCTTTATTTACTGAGCTGATTTCTGCAGGTAGCAGACAACGTCATTACCACTGCAGTGGCCAGGCTTGGTATTACAGGCCATTAATTTAAATTGGAACTTGGTGTGCAATACCAAGTTTGGCCGCTGCAATGGGAACGGAGCTATCTGCTTCTTGCTAAGTAAACAAAGCGCACCAGCCCAGAGAACGTATGATCGTGGGCGAAGGACCAGCGCAGATCTGCTATTGATGACCTATCTTAAGACTAGGCCATCAATAGTTTACTGGAAAACCCTTTTAAATTAAAACAGTTCAAGCTAAGGGTTCGTTCACATCAGTGTCAGTGGTTCCTTTCCAGCATGCTGCGCTATTTCGTCATGCAAAAGGCCAGACAACTAGCCAGATACTGAATGGCCCCAATTACGGTCAATGGGATCTGTTTGGCACTATTTGGTTCCATCTCAGGGTGGTTTAACACGGACGAGAAAATCACGTGATTTTCGTCTGCTGCGCTAGTCAATAAGAAAGCAAATCAGGAAACCAACGATGCACAAGGTTTCCTTCCCATCAGCGATGTTTTCACTCTTGTGATGTTCAGAGAACAAAAAATTGCGTCGTGCTCTATCTTCCTGCGATGTGCGATTTTTTTTTTTTTTTTTTTATTTATTTATTTTTTTTATCTCCCATGTTTCCCTATGGAGGCTTTTTTTTATTGTATCGAAAAAACGCACATTGCAATTCGATGCGATTTTATCGCGGGCGGCAGCAATGCGATGTGAGATTATTCTAAAAAAAAAAGCATTGCGATGCTCAAAAGTTGTGGGAACAAAAATGATTTTCTCACGACAAAATTGTGATTGCTTGTGTCAAACTAGCCCGAGGCCTCATGTCCGCGGGCACGCATGGTCTCCAAGTGTGGAATCCCGCAGTGGTCCCCCCTCCCATGAGCCTCTGTCCCTGGACGCCCTAAATGTCCCACCCGAGAGCCTCTGCCCCTGGGCGCCCCTAAATATCTCCCCCGGGAGCCTCTGCCCCTGGGCGCCCCTAAATGTCCCACCCGAGAGCCTCTGCCCCTGGGCGCCCCTAAATGTCCCACCCGAGAGCCTCTGCCCCTGGACGCCCCTAAATGTCCACCCCCCGAGAGCCTCTGCCCCTGGACTCCCCTAAATGTCCCACCCGAGAGCCTCTGCCCCTGGGCGCCCCTAAATGTCCCACCCGAGAGCCTCTGCCCCTGGGCGACCTAAATGTCCCACCCAAGAGCCTCTACCCCTGGGCGCCCCTAAATGTCCCACCCGAGAGCCTCTGTCCCTGGACGCCCGTAAATGTCCCCCCCGAGAGCCTCTACCCCTGGGCGCCCCTAAATGTTCCACCCGAGAGCCTCTGCCCCTGGACGCCCCTAAATGTCCCACCCGAGAGCCTCTACCCCTGGGCGCCCCTAAATGTCCCACCCGAGAGCCTCTGTCCCTGGACGCCACTAAATGTCCCCGCGAGAGACTGTCCCTGGACGCCCCTAAATATCCCCCCCCCCCGGGAGCCTCTGTCCCTGGACACCACTAAATGTCCCCCCCGAGAGCCTCTGCCCCTGGGCGCCCCTAAATGTCTCCCCCCGAGAGCCTCTGTCCCTGGACGCCCCTAAATGTCCCCCTCGAGAGCCTCTGTCCCTTGACGCCACTTAATGTCCCCCTCGAGAGCCTTTGCCCCTGGACGCCCCTAAATGTCCCCCTCGAGAGCCTCTGTCCCTTGACGCCACTAAAGGTCCCCCGCGAGAGACTGTCCCTGGACGCCCCTAAATATCCCCCCCTGGGAGCCTCTGTCCCTGGACACCACTAAATGTCCTCCCCGAGAGCCTCTGTCCCTGGACACCACTAAATGTCCCCCCCCGCGAGAGCCTCTGTCCCTGGACACCACTAAATATCCCCCTCTGAGAGCCTCTGCCCCTTGGCGCCCCTAAATGTCTCCCCCCGAGAGCCTCTGTCCCTGGACGACACTAAATGTCCCCCCCAAGAGCCTCTATCCCTGGACGCCCCTAAATATCCCCCCCTGGGAGCCTCTGTCCCTGGACACCACTAAATGTCCCCCCCGAGAGCCTCTGTCCCTGGACATCACTAAATGTCCCCCCCGAGAGCCTCTGCCCCTGGGCGCCCCTAAATGTCTCCCCCCGAGAGCCTCTGTCCCTGGACGACACTAAATGTCCCGTCCCCCCCCCCCCCCCCGAGAGCCTCTATCCCTGGACGCCCCTAAATATCCCCCCCGGGAGCCTCTGTCCCTGGAGCCCCTAAATGTCCCCCGCGAGAGACTCTGTCCCTGGACGCCCCTAAATATCCCCCCCCCCCGGGAGCCTCTGTTCCTGGAGCCCCTAAATGTCCCCCCCGGGAGCCTCTGTCCCTGGACGCCCCTAAATATCCCCGCGAAAGACTCTGTCCCTGGACGCCCCTAAATGTCCCCCCGAGAGCCTCTGTCCTTGGACGCCCCTAAATGTCCCCCCCCTCCGAAAGTCTCTGTCCCTGGACGCCCCTAAATGTCCCCCCCGAGAGCCTCTGTCCCTGGACGCCCCTAAATGTCCCCCCCCCCCCGAGAGCCTCTGCCCCTGGGCGCCCCTAAATGTCTCCCCCCGAGAGCCTCTGTCCCTGGATGCCACTAAATGTCTCCCCCCCCGAGAGCCTCTATCCCTGGACGCCCCTAAATATCCCCCCCGGGAGCCTCTGTCCCTGGACGCCCCTAAATGTCCCCCGCGAGAGACTCTGTCCCTGGACGCCCCTAAATATCCCCCCCGGGAGCCTCTGTCCCTGGATGCCCCTAAATGTCCCCGCAAAAGACTCTGTCCCTGGACGCCCCTAAATGTCCCCCCCCCCGAGAGCCTCTGTCCCTGGACGCCCCTAAATGTCCCCCCCGAGAGCCTCTGTCCCTGGACGCCCCTAAATGTGTCCCCCCCCCCCCCGAGAGCCTCTGTCCCTGGACGCCCCTAAATATCCCCCCCGGGAGCCTCTGCCCCTGGGCGCCCCTAATTGTCTCCCCCCGAGAGCCTCTGTCCCTGGACGCCCCTAAATATCCCCCCCGGGAGCCTCTGCCCCTGGGCGCCCCTAATTGTCTCCCCCCGAGAGCCTCTGTCGCTGGACGCCCCTAAATATCCCCCCCCTTGGGCATGAATACATTTACAATATAAAACCGCAATATTATTATTATGCGATCAGATGTGCAATTCGGATCCTACAATTCTGACATTCTGCAGGTTTTTGTGCTAATTGTTAACCCCTTAAGACCCCGTTACATCATGGAGGTTCGGGTTTTTTATGGAGCTGGATCGGCGTTCGAACTCACTCCATACAATTGTGGTTTCGATTGTCTGAGAGCTGACAAAGGCCGGCAAACAGCCACGATCAATGCTTGCGCTAAAACCAGGTGTTAACCCTTTAACCCCTTAATTACCTGGCCCCCTTTTTTCCCCATTTTCGTTTTTTCCTCCCCCCTTTAAAAAAATCGTTACTCCCTTATTTCTCCATCGCCGTCGCTGTATGAGGGCTTGTTGTTTGCGGGACGAGTTGTAGTTTTCACTGGTCTTATTTAATGTACTGAAAAACTTTAAAAGAATTCTAAGTGGAATAAAACGGAAAAAAAAAACGACATTTCGCCATCTTTTAGTGCATCTTGTTTCTACGGCGCATAAACGGCGACAAATGCGGCATGATAACGTTATTCTACGGGGCGGTACGATTACTGCGATACCAAACTTGTATAGTTTTTTTTTTTACTGTGCTACTCTTTTTTTCCAAAGACATTTAATTTTTTTTTATTATTTTCGGCCGCCATGTTCTGCGCACAATAACTTTTTTTTTCCGTTGAAGTAGTTGTGATGGGGCTCCGTTTTTGCTGGATGTCCTGTAGTTTCTGTTAGTACCAATTTGGAATACATACAATTTTTGTTCGCTTTTTATTGCATTTTTTCTGGGAGACAGGGTGACTGAAAAAGTGCTTTTCTGGCGTTCTTTATTTATTTTTTTAGACGAC
Source organism: Eleutherodactylus coqui (assembly GCF_035609145.1). Classification (NCBI taxonomy): domain Eukaryota; kingdom Metazoa; phylum Chordata; class Amphibia; order Anura; family Eleutherodactylidae; genus Eleutherodactylus; species Eleutherodactylus coqui. The sequence continues at coordinate 137,303,515 of NC_089846.1, read as the reverse complement.
GTTCACCGGATAGGAAAAATAATGCACCATTTTGATAGAACGGACTATTACGGACGCGGCGATACCAAGTATGTATTTTTCTTTTATGATTTAGATTTTTTTTATCATACATATGCCAAAAGGGGAGTGATTTAAACTTTTATTACTTTTTTGAACTTATTTTCACTTTTTTTTTAAGCCCCCCTGGGGGACTACAACTAGTGCTGCTTTGATCGCTCCTGCAGTATGACGTAATGCCATAGCATTACGTCATACTGGGATTTGACAGGCAGTCTATCAAGCCACCCCATGGGGACGGCTTGATTGGAAGCCTCCTAAGGAAGCCCTGGGGCTTTTCAGAAGGTCCCCGGTTGCCATGACACTTGCATTTCTCCCCCGATCTCACTGCGGGAACCCCAAGCATCGTTCGGGGGATGTCAGTGCCGCTGTTAGAATTGACAGTGGCATTTAAAGAGTAATAGCCGCGATCGGCAGTGCGTCCGATTGGAGCTATTGCCCGCGGGTGTCAGCTGTAATAAACAGCTGACACCTGCTTCATACAGACCCCAATGCTCCAAAACGTAAATGTACGTCCAGAGCGGGAAGGGGTTAAATGCCCCAATTGGCGTCTAGGGGTCTCGAACACAGGATTGTCATTCAGTTGCCATGGCAGACAGTGGTCTTCTGAAGACCCTCAGAGCTGCCATTGCAGATTGCATCGGAAGCCATGCCTCTGGCGTCGCTTGAAAAAGTGCCTGTCAGATCACAGTATAACATGATACTATGGTATTACGTTATACTGCAGGTACGGTCAGACAGTCGCAAGTTCAAGTACTCTATGGGGACTAAAAAAATATAATAAAAAAAAACGGAATAGTTATTGAAAAAAATAAAATATAAACTAAAAAAAAACTTTTCCCAGATTTATAATAAAAAAATGAAAATAAAAAAACAAAAACGTATTTGGTAAAGCTCAGTCGATTAAGGTCAGATCTGTAATGCCTTATTCATCGCGTACAGTGAATGTCGTCAGAAATAAGACATACGTCAGAATTGCACTTTTTTTGGTCATTTCACCTCCAAGAGAAAAATGTAATAAAAAGCTATCAAAATGTCTAATGTACCCCAAAAAGGTATGAATAGAAACAACAGGACACCCCTCAAAACATGAGCCCTCACACAACTACCGTATGTGGCTGGAAAAATAAAAAAGTCATGGCTGTCAGAAGATGGCGGCAGAAAATAATTTTTTTCTTCCAAAGATATTTTATTTTTTTAAAGTAGTACAGTAAAAAAAAAAAAAAACTATATAAATTTAACCCATAGTAACCCATAGAATGAACCTATGTCATTGTTGCTGCAGTGTGAACACCGCAGAAACAAGACCCCCTCAAGGATGGCGGAATTGCATTTTTTTCCATTTCACTCCCCTTAGATGTTTTTCCAAGTTTTTCTGTACATTATATGGTACATTAAATAGCACCATTAAAAAATACAACTCGCCTCACAAAAAACAAGCCCTCAGACAGCGACGCTGATGGAGAAATAAGAGTTATGATTTTTTAAATGTGGGAAGGAAAAACCAAAAATGAAAAAAAGGGCTACGTTCTTAAAGGGTTAAAGTTCTTGTCCAATTGTAAACTACTGATGGCCTGTCCTCGGGATAGGTCAACAATAGTAGATTGGGGGGTTACAACATCAGGGACCCCCACTGATCAGCTGTTCTCTGGGCCGCTCACCGGAGATCTTTATTTACTGAGCTGATTTCTGGAGGTAGCAGACAACGTCATTACCACTGCAGTGGCCAGGCTTGGTATTACAGGCCATTAATTTAAATTGGAACTTGGTGTGCAATACCAAGTTTGGCCGCTGCAATGGGAACGGAGCTATCTGCTTCTTGCTAAGTAAACAAAGCGCACCAGCCCAGAGAACGTATGATCGTGGGCGAAGGACCAGCGCAGATCTGCTATTGATGACCTATCTTAAGACTAGGCCATCAATAGTTTACTGGAAAACCCTTTTAAATTAAAACAGTTGAAGCTAAGGGTTCGTTCACATCAGTGTCAGTGGTTCCTTTCCAGCATGCTGCGCTATTTCGTCATGCAAAAGGCCAGACAACTAGCCAGATACTGAATGGCCCCAATTACGGTCAATGGGATCTGTTTGGCACTATTTGGTTCCATCTCAGGGTGGTTTAACACGGACGAGAAAATCACGTGATTTTCGTCTGCTGCGCTAGTCAATAAGTAAGCAAATCAGGAAACCAACGATGCACAAGGTTTCCTTCCCATCAGCGATGTTTTCACTCTTGTGATGTTCAGAGAACAAAAAATTGCGTCGTGCTCTATCTTCCTGCGATGTGCGATTTTTTTTTTTTTTTTTTTTTTTTTTAATCTCCCATGTTTCCCTATGGAGGCTTTTTTTTATTGTATCGAAAAAACGCACATTGCAATTCGATGCAATTTTAACATTAGAAAGTCCTATTGACTTTTGCGATAGAAAAATCATGCGATTTTATCGTGGGCGGCAGCAATGCGATGTGAGATTATTCTCCAAAAAAAGCATTGCGATGCTCAAAAGTTGTGGGAACAAAAATGATTTTCTCACGACAAAATTGTGATTGCTTGTGTGAAGCTAGCCCGAGGCCTCATGTCCACGGGCACGCATGGTCTCCAAGTGTGGAATCCCGCAGTGGTTTCCAGCCGTGCCCGCAGCCATGAGGCCTAAAAGGACATATTCTTACCTGTCCGGCTGCATTGCGGGTCTTCTCCGTCGCGGCCAGATCTTCTTTCTTCTGCACGGTGGATGCTGCGCGCAGGTGGCGTGCTTTTTTTAAAAAAAATATCCTGCCTTCCCGTGGATCCGCGACACAGATCCATGCAACCCTGGTTCAATAACGGCATTAAAACAATAAACAGACGTGTACTTACCCCTCTGCAGCCTCGGGAATCCAGCGTTGCAGCCCGCTGTGGTCCCGGTGATTGTTGTGATAGATGATGTCACAGGAAATCAGGTATCCGCTGAAGCCAATGAGAGGCAGCAGCGTCACCGCTCTTACTCCTGACATACTGAGCACCATGAGGCCAGGAGTTCAAGAGCTCTGCTAAACTGTCCCCCCCTTCTCTCCCCTTCACCGTCTCTCAACAAGAGAGGGTAGCTTAACTCCTCCCCATCCAGGCTCCTCCCATTGCTGGCTGCGACAAGGGGCAAGAAGGGGGTGGGAGTCACGCTGCTAAACTTTCTCCCACCTCTCCTCTCTGGCAGCTGTAAAAGCCGGCGCAAAATCACTCAGCCGAAATGCCATATCTTGGCTGGCTGGGCGCTTTTACGCCGAGGAAATACACCCATGTGCACTGATGCATTGTAAACCAATCAGAGGTGCGGCGCATATCGCCCAGGCTGATATACACCCCTGTAAATTCAGCCTAAGGGTGCAGTCAGGCGAATGGTTTTTTTTTAGCGCATGTATAGGCGCAATTTAAAATCAGCTCTAATAAAACCAATGGTTTCCAATGAAAGCGGTCACATGACACATTTTTTATCATTCCTCGGTCTTTTCATATCCCAGCGTTTATGTTCTCAGTTTCTGTTAATTGCAAAATGTCTAAAAAAAATCAGCAACATTTCAACAAAACAGAATCCCTGCAAATAAACGGATATGAGCAATTATTGCCAAAAATGATGCGATGATAATAAACTGAATGAGCGGCCAAAGAGAAGAAGAGAAGAGGAATTCTAACAGGAACCGGATCAACTGGTTGGAGTCGCGGAATTGCTGGAGGCAAGAAAGTCTGTAATTAATAGCGAAAACTCAACACATAATTGCAGCAACGTAAGACATAACTGTAATATGGGAATACGCTTTTAAAGATACAGTATCACTTTTATTATAGTGTGAAGCACCTTATTTTGTGTCCCATACAGAATTTCATACCTTGTATGTGTAAAGGAGCTGTCCATTCTGGAAAACCGCTGTCCAGGAGATAGCAGCTAAACAAGTATGAAAGGAAGGGCGCAGATGACACATCAATAGGTGTTCAATGTGCCATATCCAAAAAATGAAAACTAAGAGAAATGTCCATCACACGGCACACGACTACGATAATTGTATCCAGAAATCAATATTACAAAATGATGACAATCTTTATTGGAACATTCCAAGATCAGAATCAGACAATTAAAAACATCTCCGACACGGGAATAACATATTGAGAAATGAACCCATGAAGAGCCTTACACGGATACAAGAACATGCAGTGATTACAATGGTGGTGGAACATGCAAAGAATGTGACCATAAACCCCTTAAAATGCACTTTGTAAATGGAATAAACTAAGAAACCATAAATCCTAAAGTGCAGCCGTAATCAGAGCGATATGGTCAATGCAATCAAATACAAAAACATGTAGAAAAGAAACCGGGGCATGTGGGGAGCGAGGCTGTAGAGGAAGACCCCCATGTAACACCACAGAGAAGAGGCTTCTACAGGGGTCAGAGCTAACGGCTAAACACCATCCCATAAAACATGGACATGCTGAATACACTCCTGTAGAAGCGCTTTACTTTATCTTATAGAGAGGGGTCTTGATATTGACCCTATATGCCCTATGAAAGCATATGGTCCTCCTGAAGAGGTCAGTTTGGCCTCATCACTTATTTTAATGGCCATTGAGAACCTGTGCCTTTTTCCAGAATCTCTGCAACATTGGCAAATAAAAATAATGGAATGCACAAGGTGGGGCATAAGCATCAATGGGTTATCGTTATCTCAGATGACTGGAGGTAGGATGGTGTTAACCAATAACCACAAGGGGGCCCGTTTTGAACTTGGTGATGGGCCCCCTTCCACCCATGTACACCCCTTCCCCTTAAAAACAGTGAATATGTAGGTCAAATAATGAAATATCTCTAGTATTACCGTATTCAGCCTATTATAATCACTATAATGACATACATTTAGTAGGCACAGCCTTGTATAGCATTCATCATTACCATGGATCATATATATATATATACTTCACAAGAGATCGAACACAAAATACCAGTAATAAAAGTTAATATTCCTCCATATTTAGTTTCTTTTTGGAGAATGCGAAGCATCCGATGGCACTCTTTGGCTTCATCACCTGTGATTCGGGATAGCTTCTGACACTACTACCATCACTTTCTGTGACTTGACTAATTATGGGTTTTGGACGTCTTCTTTCGATCTTTTTGGAGCCGATGCTCCATATTTGCAGACATTGATTCCCAGCGTCCTCCGTCTCTTTTAGTGATGAATCCGGGAACCATCTTCTGACTACTGACGTGTCCTTAGGCCAAACTGTTTTCCCTATTTGTTGTAGTTTGATATCTGCTATAAAGGCATTGCCTGCAATATCTCTGGAAGGCAGCAGCTGCATCGGGTTCAGAGGGTACTTGCTTAATGTAATGAGGTAGCAGAATTTTTCGTAAAACAATTCTGTGCAGGAAATTACATTCCTGCTTGTAAGAAGTCGCCATAATTTAAAAATCGTGGCGTGGCACCTTTGTTTAACCCTTGTGTTTCTGAGTTCAATGATGTAGCTGACCAGTGCTTCTCTGTTATTGACAATAATGCTGGAATTTTGACTATGGTCCAAAGATTCATCAATTTTGTTTGCGTCCTTACAAAATTGCTTTGAGCTTGAGTGATGGACGGCATATGAATGATTGTAACTTACTCCATACTGCGCTCGTCTCTCTGCATTGGCCAATAACATAGCTTCTGTCGGGCTTCTGGTCTTTGTATCATACTGCTTTTTGCTAATAGCATTCAATATACCTTTAAAACGATGGTGAGTCACTAATGGATCATCCCTGACATTTGGTCTATAGTAAGGCTTGTCTTCTACATATGCGCCGGTTTTAATTTGGAATACCAAGGTGCTGAGCAGAGACCTCAGCTGACCGTAGAGCTGAGTACGTACCATGCATTCATCAGCAAAAAAGTTGCTCCAAATCTCCTCGAGCAAAAACAAAGCCTTGATGTCATTGACCAACCATTGGCATGCCGCCAGAAGCACGGTCCTCAGTCCACTTTCGTGTCGACTACATACGCATTCCACAAGTTCCCTGGTATTGATGACTTTTGCCAGTTTGGAAGCCAATGAGTCTTCTGACAGTGAATATTCGAGATCTTCTTGCATGTTAACCAACTCGCCACCTCCTCGAGGGCATTGAGTTTTAATGATCATTGCCAACCCTCTGCAGGCATCAGACAGGATCTCTTTTTGGGTGACGCATCCATCTTTCCAGATTCTGAGCTGCACGGTATTCAGAAGATCTTCAGCTAGAGCTTGACAGGCCCCATATAAGACATCTTTTGTACCATCCAAAGGCAACGCTTCTTGCTGTAGACATTGCTGTATGATATTCTTCCCAAGGTTAGAACAAGCTGACAGCAGTGACTCCTCCACAAGACGGTGCATTGTTTAAGATGTGACACATATAACATTGACGTTTATATGAAGCTAAACAAGAAACAAGTGTTTTGCTCTGCAGTTTCGAAATCACCCATTGCGCCTCGTGTTTTGGATGGATTCCATCTTCCGCTTTAATAACAATCTGGGTTCTTGTTCCTGACTGTTAAGTAAAAGGTAAATAGCAGAAGTTTGATTGTGAGTACAGGTAGTCACTGGTCTGTGTGTGAAGAGTCAGGAAGGTATCTGGGTGTTGGTTCAACGTATCTGACTACAATGTAAATTACCAGTGATAGTACTGTTTGCTGTATACCCTGTTATGGTGGCCGCACACATACACATTAGAGGAATGTGGGGCAAATCAGTTGATTATTTAATGCATATGGGGGTGTGCTGAATCTTCCCTGATGTTAAGGGAAAGAAGGGTCAGGCAAGTTGAACTTCAACATGTCCAATCCTTTTGTTCTCAGGGGAAATAAGTTGGTGCCCAGGGTGTCTGGCAATGGTTTAAGTTACGAAGTGACTATCTAAAGTGTAAGGCAAGCCTTATGATGGGATAGTTTTATTGTGACATTACGTTGATTAACAAGAAAATGTTTTCTAAGTCTGAAGTTGGCCATACATCTTGGGTATCTATGCCTCCCGTTCGATCCCTACACAGAAGCAGGCTCAGCCAATGGAGAGGGAAAACGGTTGCTTTCAGAGACGCCTGGTGGCAGCTTATCTCATATGAGTGCATGTTCGATCCCTCTTTCCCCTAAGATCTGCTCTCAGGGAGGGTCTGGATACCCTTATGGGAGTTTTCCGAAAAAAAATATATTTTGCTAAGTTGCCCAAAAATAACGAATAGCCTTAACTTACTCATTACGGGACTCTGCAACTCCAACGCCCAACTTCATTCTCCCTGCTGGCACTGTATTTACAGGCAGCAGTCAGCCTGTTGATGGGACTTTAATGGGGCCCTAGAAGAGACTGATTGAGGGCTGCACATGGGAAGATAGGCCTGGACTGTCTACAGGATCCCGAGAACGGTAGGTGGCAGTAAAGAGGGGGGGAGGTACTACATTGTAACTCACATTTCTTCATTCAGATGACTCAGCACACTTTCATTGTCGTCTCTGGTTTGTGGTATCAGCGTTTGTTTGAGGTAATTCCGGCTTTCGCTTCTCTCTGTAAGGTAACAGACTTCAACTCACCCACAATGCTGTTTGGCATACCATGGGAGACTCTCCAGCTGTTAACCTCACAGCTGGCGGTCATTGGACCTCTAAAGGCTGGGCCCATCTACTAACCACCAACACACAACTGAGGACAGCTTGTCCTCCATCATTAGGCTCTGCACGCTGGATCATTCTGAGGCACACATAACGCCCCCAACTCTATGTATCACCTCTTGTGTCTTCCTGTAGCACCATGTTGCCATCACACCTTTTAAAGAAACAAGAACCAACAATATAAAATAACAGTAGGACCGGGTCGCCCCTCTTACATCACATCACAAGCTGCTGCAGACAGTCACAGGTCCCAGTGCTGAGGTTATAATCTGAATTGTGTACACAGTGAAATGTCTTGGAGGTCTAGGCCTCAGAGGAGCTTTGCATGGGACAACCATCTTCTAAATAGTCCTTTAATAGACAGATATCAGTGACAATTGTTTCTTCTAAACACACCAACCAGCCGGGCGACCTGCAAGAATTCATCCACTGACCACTACATGATTTGTTTCAGCTCACCTAAAATTAGTCTCTGATTGATTAATTATCATCAGATAGGCAATCGTTTGCTTTTCAAGGACAAGTCAATAAGCTTTGCAGAGAGGTGTAACCAGGACAATCACAACAAGTCAATCACAATCGCTCTATCTAAAAACACAAATAACAGTCGTTCATACATTTTAGTGACTGTTATAAGGGCACCGACTGCGACTATAAAATGTGTGTTTGTCACCAAACAGCATCTATAATTTTTTCTGCAAGATCCACAAAATTATTTCTCTGTGTTTGTGAGTGTTAGAGTAACTTTAGACTTGGTAATAAGGTTACCGTTATCTAAGTTCTCTCATGTGTCCAAATTACTTAACGATGATCATTGGAGAAAGAACAAGAGACATAAACTGTGTGAACTCACCACTGTGCTCTCTCTAAAGAGCGCAGCCCAGTTTTACCTTTATTTATAGTGAAGTCGACCAAGAAAGTACAGTGGCCTATCATGGTGGACCACCTTCCTAAACTTAACAAATCATGACAAAGTTTAATGATTTAGTGACTTGTTGCCCACATCATCATAGTAAAGGAATGCGGACACAATGAGCAAATAAGGTCACCAGGGAATGTCCAAATCCCTTGCTACTAAAAATTGCTCAGTTAGGTCTATACTGCTTTAAAAGTTTCAGACTAAGGGCTCCTGCACACGGGCGGAATTTCTGCAGCGGTATTTTCCACAGATTGTCCGCCCATGCCCGCAGCCAATACACTTGTATGGGTATCCGCAGTAGTCCCCAGTTGGTCGGATTTGCAGCGCAGATTTTCACGTGCTAGTAAAAAAATGTGGCATGTCCTAATTTGTGTCAAATTCCGTGCGTGCAGGCTCCATACAAGTCAATGGAAGCATGTTTTCACACTATACATCCGCGATGCAGCTGTCGATGTGCAGCTTAGTAGGGGGTTACTGTACATTGGTTGCCATGACGTTTTTTTCAGCGTGCTTTTTCCTGCCGCACATCTGTATATATACGTGCGTGATTTTTCACGCATCCGCACTAAATCGCACGCACATTGAGGTGCCAAACGCAGGACTCCCGCAGGTGAAAATGTGCTTCTGAAATCCGGAACGCTCCTGTGCAGGCGGCCTTAAAGTTGTGTTAACCCATGAATGACAAGTGTAAGGCCTCATGTCCACGGGTAAATTATTATTTAAAATCCGCAGCGTTTTTCCCGCACGAGGATCCGCGCCCCATAGGGATGCATTGGACAACAGCAGGTAGTTAAATACCTGCGGATGTCATTTTTCCCTTCAGGCGCGGATCCGCATGCGGGAAAAAAACGCGACATGCTCCATTTTAGTGCAGGTCTCCCGTGGGGACGGCTCCTGCAGGCTTCTATTGAAGCCTATGGAAGCCGTCCGGATCCACGGAACACCCGTACCTGTCCTTGACGCTGCGGGTCTCCCCTCCGTCGCGGACGGATCTTCTTTCTTCGGTCCGGCGGATGTGCCCGTCGCATGCGCGCGACACGCTGCCGGCGTGCCGAGCACATCCGCCAGGTCGAAGAAAGAAGATCCGAACGCGACGGAGGGGAGACCCGCAGCATCAAGGACAGGTGAGTTTATTCTTATTTTCAGGCCTCATGTCCCTGGGAAAGGAGGGACCTGCTGCGGATTCTGCATGGAGAATCTGCGGCGGGCCTGATTTTCCCCGTGGACATGAGGCCTAACAATCATCTTAATAAGCTCTGCAGAATATGTTGGCGCTATAAAAATAAAGATTATTATTAATAGTCTCAAATGGGAGTCACACATACAATTATTCTTTTACCACTTTTAAGCTCATGGTGTATTATGTCATCTTTTATGTCACCTTTACCTTATGGCCTTGCATTTGGTTCCCTGTTAGAGAACATTACTACCATCTAGTGTTCATATTAGAAATTGCACATACAACTAGAATTGTTTTTTTCATGTTTGGTGAGCATTGCTTCTATAGTGGAGAATTACATATATAAGACTTTCCTAACATACTCCTATTTTCTGAATCAAGGCAATAGGAGAAGGCGTAGTTGGAGAAACCAGATTGATTTCTCCTGCCAGTATTGACAACTAAGGAACTGGTTGAACTACTGTCAGACACATTAGCACATCACATTAGCAACAGAGAATACATTGCATTCTGCTAACAGCATCACTGTAAGCCAGTGTCACTGCTAGGTGGTATTGTGATGTATACTTAGGATATGATGTAGCAGAAGGAGTTACAAAACAAGACAATATTTATTTGCAAAGAAGGTAATTAAAACGAATAAAGTTATAATAACAAGAAAACAGTCCGGCTCTTACCGTAGGTTTACCCTTTGCTGACTACTGCTAACTAAATCCTGAGTTTAATAGTTTTTTTATGCACATAAGAACACGGTAACAACTTTACACCCAATATATCACAACAGCAGGGGAGGAATCAATATTATTATCACTCTGCAGCAATCAATCCCATTTAAACAGAAGCACAGATCACACAGCCCATGTTTTAATGGACTAACACTTCACTGTTAGGCCTCGTTCAGATCGGCGCTGTTTTCGCGCAGTATAGCCATGCAAAACGATTGCGGCTGTACTGCTCTAAATATCGTGTGAACTGCTACTTGAAGTAACCCGTTCACACGATCCGTGGTGCGTGCTTTCCATCTCCCATAGGAGTCTATGGAAAGCACGCAGCAAACATAGGACAGGGCCTATCTTTGCGCGCACCACTGAGCTAGAGGCGGACATAGCGCTCGTATGTCCTATCTTTGATTGGTGCGAGTGTTTTGCGCGTCTACAATTCAGTCATCTGAACACTTCTATGGGAAACCATTGGTTTTATTTAGACTCGATCTTTTGGCGCGCCTGTCATGCATGAAAACAGCGCTCGTCTGAATGAGGCCATAGCAATACAGCCCACAGCAAACGCAGCATTCACCCCAACCAGTATGTTATGTTTGTGCCAGCTCATGTTCCTCTGGCTCTATCACAGCCTGCAGCCACAACTGTTTGAGCAGTACAAACCCTACACAATAGTCCTGTTAATTATTTGCCTGCGTTCCCAACGATGTGCACACCTACAGTCGAATTGAGGCTGGTCTCACTTACAAATGTTTTGTGGGAGTACTGACTTTGATTGACTCTGGCTAATCCAGAATTGGAAGCATTCTCTTCCATGGTTTCCAGCAGCCCTTGCTGCTGTCTAGACTCCTGCTCCAACCAGTCTCTGGTCACTCAGCAGATCATCCTAGGTCCTTTCATGGTCGCAGCTTTCTTTTAAGGCTCTCACAGCAAGAAAATTTTGATCCCACTATGTGATGAATGCTGTATGTTTACAGGCAGTTCCTTGTCCCACAGTCACTAATCTGGTCCCATGCTACACCTCTCACTGTGCAGACAACTATTTCTCCTGCAGACTATCACACCTTTGTCCAGTGGCGTTCCAACAGCGCCTCCAGCTTAGTATCACAGTCCCTGCTCTCTCCCTCCCTGTGATGCAACTCTCAAACCTTTTATGGTGCTGACATCATCTCTCTAGAAAATTCCCAGGGAGCATACTCCGTTTTATAGTGCCGTGATTTGGTGCAAATTTTGGCACTTGCGGTAATTTTGTCACATCTTATACTCCATCACTAAGGCAACAATTTAACCCCTTGGGGTAGACCCTTACACTAGCACTGGGAATTTCTCAATCATTGGGACTTATTTACTAATACTGTCTAAAATCTGATGCAAACTAGACAAAGAAAACCCGTCATGTTTGAGCCCCATAAAACGAGGTTATGGGATCAAAAGTTAGGGAAATGGGAGTCCAGGGAGTGGTATTTCACCCTCACTGAGCACCCCATTGCTGCGCTGTGTCCCTCCCTGTGAAGTTGATGCATACACACAGCGTGACTCAGCCAGCTGTATGAGTTCACTGTTCCATTCATCTCTATGGCAGAATGCACACACAGGGCTGTGTGCGCATACCAGCTTCATGAGGACACGGCGCAGGAATGGGACACCTGGTAATTATGAAACCTTGCTTTCCAGACTGCCCGTTCTCTCACCTTTGAGCCCCACAACGTAACTTATGAGGCTCAAACGTGATGACAGCTTCCCTTTAGAATGTACCAGATTTATCACAGTGACTTCGCTGAATGATAAATCTGTTGCCTTTTAAGACTGTCTAGTCTAGGTTCAGACCACCTATTAGTTGGGTTAGTGTACTCTAAAAATTGCATCAAATTGTTGTTGCAGTTTGTGTCAATTTTGCACAATTTTTGGGGTAACTTAGGCCATACACCTTTCCAGATTAGTCAGAAAATCTATCTGAAAGTGTCTAAAGTCACATAGTAATTGTGGTGCAAAGCATGCAAGACAGTTTCCAGGCGTAATTTGCACCAGAAAACTGTCGTATTTTGAAAATTAAACAAGCCTCATTGAGTGAAGGTAGGAGATATCAAACTCTGGACTCATAAACCCATTGCAAGTAGATATTTAAAGGAGTTGTCTTATGACAGCCACTTTCAATATGTCCTATAATGGACCCTCTTCTCTGCTTGGGCCCCCTTCTATGAATCAGAGTGGAAAAGACTGTGACTTTTACAAAACTGGTAGGAAAATATCTGATATGTTATTGGAAAATTTTCTGTTGTGGCGGCTCTCGGATAGCTGCCTTGCTGATAGTCTGGTGCTGGTTTTGGAGATGTTCCTACATCTTCTGGCTCAGGAGGGTGTGGTATTAGGTGTGAGTTGTTTAGGTGCACCTGTGGGTATTTATCAGGAGTATTTAGCTTGACCTGATACTGAGCTGAAATGCTGTTGATTTTTCAGTCTCTCTCTGGCTGGGCTAGTAGTCAGAGCTTAGTCCTGGATTTCTCAGCTACCGCTGCATCTCTGAGCTAAGTGCAGTGCTTGTTTGCTTTCCTATTTTTGGTTTCTTGTGTTTTTCCCCTTTCCAATGTAAGGTCAACTAGGGACCGAGGCACGAAGTCAGGGCCGTCCTTATCGGGCCGATCACTCTGCTTTTAGGCTGGGACCTTCTCTGTGTTTAACCATATAGAGACAGTATTTCCCATTTATTTGTTCTGTTTTATTTTATCACTGTTTGTTTGCAGTTGTGGGAGATCTCCGGGTGACAGATCCAGCACGTCCTGGTTGGACGGAGCATAATCAACAGCCATACCTACTCTGTGGGATATTTTCACTTATTATGATATGAATCTCATTGTGGTTTTGTTAAACCAGCTGAGGATGCTGGCAATTGAAGTTGCTGAGGTAAAACAGCAGCAACCAACCCTAGGGGCTTTAGGTAAGGAGCTAAACTCGAGCTGCCGGACCATTTTTTCTGAAGACAGAGATTTGTTTGCTTTAGTGAGATGTGCAAGCTGTATTTCAGGTTATGCCCTCTGTCTTCTGGTGACGAGCTACAGAGGGTTGGCATCGTCATTTCCAGGCTGCAGGGGGCTCCACAGGCGTGGGCTTTTTCCTTGCCTCCCTCCTCTGAAGCTTTGTCCTCTGTGGATCATTTCTTCAATGCCCTAGGTTTAATCTATGATGACCGCAATAGGGTGTCGCTGGTAGAGGGAAAGCTCAGAGTTTTACATCAGAGAGACTCTTCCATTAAGGATTTCTGTGCCGAATCCCGCTGAGACTCAATAGAATGACCCTCCTTTGCAAAGCCAGTTCTCCTGTGGTCTCACTAATAAAATTAAAGACTTATTGATGGTTTATCGGGTTCCTCAAAGTCTTGATGATGCAATGTTGTTAGCCATCAGAGTAGGTAGACTGGTCCGAAAAAGGCATAATGAGCTTTCCTCTACTTCTGTATTCTTGCCTTCTGAGGGAAGGAACCTATGCAGCTGGGTTTATTAGATGGCAAGGTCAGTAGATAGACGAGGGGTCAGGTCGGAGGACGATGCTTTTTCTGCAATCGGACTGGACATTTTTTGCAGAATTGTCCTCAACATAAATCATAGCTGGAAAACTAGATAGCCATGAGGTTAATGGGGGAGGTTCCTCTAGGCCCACAGATTGCCTGGATGTCATCCTCCAGGCTGGTTCTTTCCGCTGAGATATTCTTTTGGGGTGATAGTGGTCCGATCACAGTCTTTTTGGACTGTGGAGCTGGTGTCAACCTAATTCATCAGGAGACGATAAAACGCTTAGCGTTAAAGGGAAAACCTCTGGATTCACCCATTCCTGTCTCTGCCCTCAATGCCTCTCCACTATCACAGAAGTGTTTGAAGTTCTGTGTTCATGATCTTTGTCTCAAGATAGGATTATTTCATACGGAGACTATCACCCTTTATATTATGGAATCCCTTCCAATGCAAGTAGTCTTAGGTTTGCCTTGGTTGCGGTTGCATAATTCCGTGGTGTATTGAGAGAGGGCAGACATTTCTAAGGCTTCATGTCCACGGCCGGGTTGGATTCTGCAGGTGGCAGCCCGCAGCGGAATCCCACCCTGCCGCGGCAAGCGGACATTACTCACCCATCCGGATTCTCTGCGTGGCTGTGTAGGTCTTCCATTTTCTCCGCTGCGCATGTGAGCGGGCACGCTGGCTGGCGTGCTGCCACCGCCCAGACTCCTGCTTTCTCACAGGATCCGCAGCCCATCTGCAGTGTCAGCTGCGGGTAGGCCTCGGATCGGATGGCTTTTATTAATTTCAATAGAAGCCGTCCGTGCGAGACCTGCAGCAACATGGAGCATGCTGCGATTTGTTTTCCAGGCCAAAAGGTCCGCAAATCAAATCTGCATGCTTAAATTCAGCTGCTGATGCTTGTCTATGGGCGGCGTGAGCTGCAGTTCGTCGGATTCTGCAATTCGATTCCGACCATGGATATTGGGCCTAAATTGAGCTCTTTCTGTAAAAATTGTTGTATATCTGTACGGGTGTCTTCCGTGCAAGTGGATGATTTGCCTGATTATTTATCCGACTTCTTAGATGTCTGTGCGCAGGAGGGGTCAGACAAATTACCCCCTCACAGGGATGGGGATTGCTCTATTGAACTCATCCCAGACTGTAAACTGCCTAAAAGCCGTATGTACAACCTAACTGCTCCTGAGAGTCAGCCTCTAAAGGTTTATACCCTGGACAGTTTAAGAAAAAAACACACCCCTCAAATTCTTCACTGGCCGCGGGGTTTTTTTTCTTAAGAAAAAGGATGGGGGTTTGCGGCCCAGTCTTGATTCAAGGAGCTAACAAGATCATCAAGCATAATCCGTAGCCATTGCCTCTCATTGCAGATCTGTTTGCACAATTGAATGGGGCCAACTGGTTTTCAAAGTTAGATCTACGAGGGGCATATAATTTGATTCAGATTAAGGAGGGGGGTGGATGGAAAACCACCTCTAACACCCCTGAAGGGCATTATGAGAACTTGGTGATGCCGTTTGGTTTAACAAACGCTCCTGCAGTTTTCCAGTCTTCATTAATGAGGTTCTCTATGAATTTATCGTCTGCTTCATTCTGGTATATTTTAACAATATTCTTACCTTTGCATCAGATTTCGATTCACACATTTCTCATGTTCGTCAGGTCCTCCAAGCACGGCGCGATAATAATTGGTTTGTGAAAAAGGAAAAATGTGTTTTTTCCATGCACAAGATCACATTTCTAGGTCACAATATTACCCAAAGAGGTTTCAAGATGGATCCGGAGAAGGTCCAGGCGGTGCGGGACTGGGTGTTACCAGAAAATGTGAAAGCGCTTCAGAGGTTTCTGGGGCTCGGAAATTACTATTGGCAGTTTATCAGAGGATTCTCGGAGGTGGTCAAACCTTTGACTGACATGACAAGGAAATGTTTCTCTTCCAGATGGTCCCCAAGGGCATTACAATCCTTTCACGCCTTGAAGAGATGCTTTGCGATGGCTCCAGTCCCAGTGCAACCAGGCTCATCCAGACCTTTCGTGGTGGAGGTTGATGCCTCAGACGTTGGGGTTGGCTCGGTGTTATCTCAGGGAACTAGTGCATTTCAAAATCTTCGTCCTTGTGCTTTTTTCCACATAAATTTTCTACTGCTGAGCAAAATCACGATATTGGTGACAGAGATGTTGGCAAATTAAGAGGGCATTTGAGGAGTGACAGTATCTTCTCGAAGGAGCTCAGCATAATGTGACGGTTTTCACAGATCACAAAAACCTGATCTATTTAGAGTCTGCCAAAAGACTTAATCCGAGGCAGGCGCGGAAGTCACTATTTTTTTCGTGTTTGACTTTGTGGTTACATATCGTCCTGGCAGTAGAAATGTTAAGCCCGATGCTCTTTCCAGGAGTTTTGTCCTGGTGATTTCTGATGAACCTCCTGTGCCCATTCTTTCTGAGGGGGTTGTGGTGTCTGCAGTTTCACTGGATTTGGAGGAACAGGTCTGTAAGCAGGATTTTGCTCCGAGGAGTCTTCCGGTGGGGAAGCTTTTTGTTCCTGTTTATTTGAGGCTGCAAGAGCTGTCTGAAATACATACCCTGTTTCCCCAAAAATAAGACGCGTCTTATATTAATTTTTGCTCCCAAATATGCGCTACGTCTTATTTTCAGGGGGTGTCTTATTTTTCAATGAAGAAGAATTCACATTTATTGTTCAACAAAAAAATTAACGTTTGTCACCACAAACCGTTATAGCTAGACAAACTGTGAAAACAAAGCAAAAATTACTCAATGACAATCATGTCATCATTTTCTGGCACATCATCATAAACATCTGAACCCGGAATCTCCTGCTGAATTTCTTGACACTCCATTTTTTGTAAAATCTTCGGGCCAAAGCAGGAAGGTTTTTGCCCCAAGAATCTTCCACGATTCCTTTCTTGTACTCAACGGAATAGCTCTTTCTTTTTGCGCTCATGTCTAGGAGTAAAAATATACGGTAGCAACATTGTTTATTTCTTGTACTTTAGACTCTTCAGCAAAAAAGCAGACACCCCCTAATGAATCAAAATGACACACTGTTTACCTGACTCACATACAGGGCCACAAAAAATAAGAGCTGTAAAGTACCTGGCTCCCACACACTGTCTGGAGACTGTAATGCTCACCCCCTAAGGCTGGAAACACACTGTGTGAGAACCCAGCCTTAAGAATCACACATATGGTTGCCTGACTCACACACAGAGCCATAAAAAAAAGTAACGTACCTGCAGACAGAAGTTCCTGTAACACTTGTAAGCAGGGATGGTATTGCAGCTTCCGGCCACCAGGGGGAGCTCATCACAGCAGACGTGTGCAGCAGCAACAGAACGACAGTATGGAGTTTTCCAGCCAGCAAGGGGAGCTTACAACAGCACACTCGTACAGCACAGGAGGAGGTAGGAGACAACGGGGATGGCAGCAGGGGACAGGTCTCTCGACTTGCCTGCACACTTTAGTATGCCTTATTATCGGGGTGTGCCTTATATTAGCGATTTCTGCAAATTTCTTAATGTGTCTTATTTTCGAGGGTGCCTTAGTTTCGGGGAAACACGGTAGTTCTGTGATAGCTGGTCATCTGGGAATTAATAATACCTGTAAATGTCATTAAAGTTTTTGTGTCCGTCATTTCAGCGAGATGTATTCAGCTTTGTCTCGTCTTGTGAGGCTTGTGCCAGGGCTAAATTGCCTCGTAATTTCCCTGCTGGAAGGTTGATGCCTTTGCCAATACCCGTGAAACCTTGGACTCATTTGTCTATGGATGTTATTACGGATTTGGCGCTTTTAGAGGGTAATGTCATCTGGGTTGTGGTTGATCGTTGTAGCAAGATATGTCATTTTGTGTCTCTTCCCGGTCTTCCCAATGCTAAAGCCTTGTCTAGATTGTTCATTACTAGAGATGAGCAAGCATACTCGCTAAGGACAATTGCTCAATCGAGCATTGTCCTTAGCGAGTATCTCCCCACTCGGGAGCAAAGGTTCGGGTGCCAGCGCGGGTGACAGGTGAGTTGTGGCAGTCAGCAGGCAAATCTTTGCTCCCGAGCGGGCAGGTACTCGCTAAGGGCAATGCTCGCTTATCTCTATTCATTACTCATATTGTGAGATTGCATATTGTTTACCAGCAAATATCATCTCTGATCGTGGGGTCCAGTTTGTTTTCAGATTCTGGCTTTTTGTTTGCTCTCGGTTGGGTATCAAGCTCTCATTTTCCTCGGCATATCATCCAGAGACTAATAGACAAACTGAGAGATGTATCCGGAGTCTGGAACAATATTTGCAGTGTTATGTCTTACAGAATCAGGAGGATTCGTCGGGGTTTTTGCCTTTAGCTGAATTCGCCCTTAACAATAGATCATTGGAGTCTACTGTCACCTTTCTTTTGTAATTATGGGTTCCATCCATGTTTTGGTCCCTTTTCTGAGGAAGTGTTGGAGATATCAGAGGAGAATGATTTCTCCTCTAACATCGAGGCCATGTGGGAAGATGTTCAGAAGAATCTTCAAAGGACGGTTAAACATTTCAAGCGGATGGCAGATAAGAGACGTTCTGAGGAGAATTCATGAATGGGTGAGTGCTGCCTCTGATTGGCTCAGAGCAGGGACCAATGAGAGGCAGCTCTCAGCTGTCATTCAATAGCTGAGAACTGCCTCTGATTGGTTACAGTGCTCAGCCAATCAGAGGCAGCCCGTTCAGCAGGTGGGGATTTAAAATCCCCACCTGCTGAATACTAATGAGAGCAGTTTAGGAGAAGAGTCGGCTGGACGCAGCTGAGCCCCGGCAGCTGCAGAGAGGTGAGTATAGATTTTTTTTAATTTTTTTTACACTTTTTTAGGATGGTTTTCAGGGAAGGGCTTATATTTGAAGCCCTTCCCCAAAAATGACTACAGCGCTTGCCGGCAGCCCATTGCTTTCAATGGAGATGGCTGTATTGCCGGCTCTATTATATTCAATGGGAGAACATCGTGCTCCTCTGTGACAGCTGTGGCAGAGGATCACGATCTTCAGTATATGTTCTCAATGGGGTTGGCGCTGCTGCTGTCGGCCGCATTGAGCGCACATACACAGAACACAGATTTGCTGCAGAATGCAGTTACATGCGTTCTGCGAATTGTTGTGTCCTATAATTTTCGCCGCATGCGTTTGTGCGCATGTAAAATTCGCACATGTGAAACTTCCTATTGAAAAGCACTGGATCTATATAGATGCGGATCTCAAACCGTACTGTCAAACATGCGTACAAACGCCCGTGTGACTGAGCCCTCAATGGGTGGCAGAACCGAATGGAATGTTTCCGTTTTGTTCTGTTTTCGATGTCCGTTTAACGGATCCATTAATAAGTCAGCACGCTCAGAAAGGCAAAAGAATACAAAACGGAACTGTCAAAGATAGATTTAACAGAAGCGACGAAAACCAGCTAAAAGAAACTGCGCGTTTTTAACTGATTCATCTACTGTCTCTGTTAAGCGGAAACCATGGTTACCATTCTTTACCGTTTGAATTCTATTTTGCTATCTACTCCATTTTTAACATAAATAAACAGATTCGTTCATTATGAAGGGCTGATGTGAAGGAGCGCCGATACAGTGTCACTTCTCAGGGCTGCATCTGTCATTTGCTTCATTGTACACAGGGCAGAATGGAGAAGGGGTGAAGACTTTGATAACCCCTCCCATCAACATGACATTAGGACAGCAGAAAACCAAGCCGAGTCAGATGGAGGAGAGCAGATGATGAGGGGGATTCCCACAGCAGTCCTCAAGTCATTTCTGAGAAGCCCCTGAAGTCAGGTTGAGGAGCAGCCTGTGATGAGTCTCCGTGGTAAGTTCTATACTGACTTCTGTGGTGTCTATGAAACTTTTGCAATGACTATTCTTTGTTTCATTTTGTATCACATAATTGTAAAAAACAAATGAACAAGTTAAGATAACAGATAGATCAATATGTTTGGGTATTGATCATTATTACACCTGAGAATATCAGATCCTGTATCTATTATAGATCCATACGTTTATCCCCAGCTCTATAGGATGAACTGCTCAGCACATCTGTTAGTACTGGGATGGAGAAGGTCGTCATTCTGGGGGTGATTGCTGATGATGTGCACTGATATTATTGTATACAGTGTGTATTGTTGGATTATAGTCCTATGTTCTATACTGTGTAGCAGATATCTACTCAATGAAATGGTGTTTGCACTAAATAGTGGTGATTGTATTGAGATCTCCTGAAAGGTCAAACCATTTATAGCTAGCTCAAGAAGAAAATATTACGATTTAAATGTACTAAGCATGGAATATATTTACCAGGGGAAAGCTTAACGAACCATGTATTACATGGACTAACCATATGATGCTGCATGTCACGTCTGGCCAAATCTTTTTGCTTACGACCATCATTGCATCAACAGCAGTCACCTATATGTAGTTTAACTGGAGATTAGAGATGAGCGAATCTACTCATTTCGAGTATTTACTCGATCAAGCACCGCGATTTTCGAGTACTTCAGTACTCGGGTGAAAAGATTTGGGAGGGGGCGGGGGAGGCGTGGCGGCGCGGGGGGTAGCAGCGGGGAACAGGGGGGAGCCCTCTCTCTCTCCCTCTCCCCGCTGCAACCCCCCACTCACCCACGGCGCCCCCCGAATCTTTTCGCCCAAGTACGGAAGTACTCAAAAATCGCGGTGCTCGGGCGAAAAAGGGGCGTGGCCGAGTAGGCTCGCTCATCTCTACTGGAGATAGATAGATATGAGATAGAGAGATAGAGAGATAGATAGATAGATAAATAGATAGTTGGATGGATAGATAAATAGATATGAGATAGATAGAGAGATAGATAGATATGAGATAGATAGAGAGATAGAGAGATAGATAGATAAATAGATAGTTGGATGGATAGCTAAATAGATATGAGAGATAGATAGATAGATATGCGATAGATGGATGGATGGATAGATATGAGATAGATAGATAGATAGATAGATATGAGATAGATAGATAGATAGATAGATATGAGATAGATGGATGGATGGATAGATATGAGATAGATAGATAGATAGATATGAGATAGATAGATAGATAGATATGAGATAGATAGATAGATAGATAGATAGATAAATAGATAGGAGATAGATGGATGGATGGATAGATATGAGATAGATAGATAGATAGATATGAGATAGATAGATAGATAAATAGATAGTTGGATGGATAGATAAATAGATATGAGATAGATAGATAGATAGGAGATAGATAGATATGAGATAGATAGATAGTTGGATAGATAGATAGAGAGATATGAGATAGAGAGATAGATAGATAGATAGATAGATAGATATGAGATAGATAGATAGATAAATAGATAGTTGGATGAATAGATAAATAGATATGAGATAGATAGATAGATAGGAGATAGATAGATATGAGATAGATAGATAGTTGGATAGATAGATAGAGAGATATGAGATAGATAGATAGATAAATAGATAGTTGGATGGATAGATAAATAGATATGAGATAGATAGATAGATAGGAGATAGATAGATATGAGATAGATAGATAGTTGGATAGATAGATATGAGATAGATAGATAGATAGATATGAGAGAGAGATAGGTAGATTTGAGATAGATAGATAGATATGAGAGAGAGAGATATGAGATAGATAGATATGAGAGATAGATGTAAATAATTTTTTTTGCACTACTTAATTCATTAACTTCCATATCATTAGTAACATAGTATTATAGGCTGAAAAGAGACTCACACTCCCCCTGCCTCAACGTTGGTCCAAAAGAAGGCCAAAAAAAACCCAATGAGGTAAAAGCCAATTTTCCTCATTTAAGAGAAAACTATTCCTTCCCGATTCCAAGTTTGGCACTCAGAATAATCCCTGGATTAACAATAGAGATGAGCGAGCACTAAAATGCTCGGGTGCTCGTTACTCGGGATGAAATTTTCGCGATGCTCGAGGGTTCGTTTCGAATAACAAACCCCATTGAAGTCAATGGGCGACCCGAGCATTTTTGTATATCGCCGATGCTCGCTAAGGTTTTCATTTGTGAAACTCTGGGCAATTCAAGAAAGTGATGGGAACGACACAGAAACGGATGGGGCAGGCGAGGGGCTACATGTTGGGCTGCATCTCAAGTTCCCAGGTCCCACTATTAAGCCACAATAGCGGCAAGAGTGGGCCCCCCCCCCCTCCCAACAACTTTTACTTCTGAAAAGCCCTCATTAGCAATGCATACCTTAGCTAAGCACCACACTACCTTCAACAAAGCACAATCACTGCCTGCATGACACTCCACTGCCACTTCTCCTGGGTTACATGCTGCCCAACCCCCCCCCCCCCCCCCCCCCGCACGACCCAGTGTCCACAGCGCACACAAAATTGTCCCTGCGCAGCCTTCAGCTGCCCCCATGCCACACCACCCTCATGTCTATTTATAAGTGCGTCTGCCATGAGGAGGAACCGCAGGCACACACTGCAGAGGGTTGGCACGGCTAGGCAGCGACCCTCTTTAAAAGGGGCGGGGCGATAGCCCACAATGCTGTACAGAAGCAATGAGAAATCCAATCCTGTGCCACCTCCATCTGGAGCTGCACACATGGGCATAGCAATGGGGAACCTATGTGCCACACACTATTCATTCTGTCAAGGTGTCTGCATGCCCCAGTCAGACCGCGGTTTTTTATAAATAGTCACAGGCAGGTACAACTCCGCAATGGGAATTCCGTGTGCACCCACAGCATGGGTGGCTCCCTGGAACCCACCGGCGGTACATAAATATATCCCATTGCAGTGCCCAGCACAGCTGAGGTAATGTCATGTTAAATGCAGGTGGGCTTCGGCCCACACTGCATGCCCCAGTCAGACTGGGGTTCTTTAGAAGTGGACACATGCAGTTACAACTCCGTGTGGACCGACAGCATGGGTGGGTGCCAGGAAGCCACCGGCGGTACATAAATATATCCCATTGCAGTGCCCAGCACAGCTGATGTAACGTCAGCTTTAATGCAGGTGGGCAAAAAATTAATTGGATTACACTGTAGGCGAGGTGTACCAACAGTACTAATGTACCTCAGAAAAATTGCCCATGCCCAACCAAGAGGGCAGGTGAAACCCATTATTCGCTTTGGTTAATGTGGCTTAATTTGTAACTAGGCCTGGAGGCAGCCCAGTTAAAATAAAAATTGGTTGAGGTGAAAGTTTCAACGCTTTAATGAGCATTGAAACGTACCGTATAAAAATTGTTTACAAAAATTATATGAGTGAGCCTTGTGGCCCTAAGAAAAATTGCCCGTTCGGCGTGATTACGTGAGGTTTCAGCAGGAGGAGCAGGAGGAGGAGGAGGAATATTATACACAGATGGATGAAGCTAAAAGGTCTTTTTTTATGGTGATGGAGAACAATGCTTCAATCCGCGGGTGCAGCCTACGTATTGTTTAGGTATCGCTGCTGTCCGCTGGTAGAGAAGAGAAGTCTGGGGAAATCCAGGCTTTGTTCATCTTGATGAGTGTAAGCCTGTCGGCACTGTCGGTTGACAGGCGGGTACGCTTATCCGTGATGATTCCCCCAGCCGCACTAAACACCCTCTCTGACAAGACGCTAGCCGCAGGACAAGCAAGCACCTCCAGGGCATAGAGCGTGAGTTCAGGCCACGTGTCCAGCTTCGACACCCAGTAGTTGTAGGGGGCAGAGGCGTCACGGAGGACGGTCGTGCGATCGGCTACATACTCCCTCACCATCCTTTTACAGTGCTCCTGCCGACTCAGCCTTGACTGGGGAGCGGTGACACAGTCTTGCTGGGGAGCCATAAAGCTGTCGAAGGCCTTAGAGAGTGTTCCCCTGCCTGTGCTGTACATGCTGCCTGATCTCTGCGCCTCCCCTGCTACCTGGCCCTCGGAACTGCGCCTTCTGCCACTAGCGCTGTCGGATGGGAATTTTACCATCAGCTTGTCCGCCAGGGTCCTGTGGTATAGCATCACTCTCGAACCCCTTTCCTCTTTGGGTATGAGAGTGGAAAGGTTCTCCTTATACCGTGGGTCGAGCAGTGTGTACACCCAGTAATCCGTAGTGGCCAGAATGCGTGTAACGCGAGGGTCACGAGAAAGGCATCCTAACATGAAGTCAGCCATGTGTGCCAGGGTACGTGTACGCAACACATGGCTGTCCTCACTAGGAAGATCACTTTCAGGATCCTCCTCCTCCTCCTCCTCCTCCTCAGGCCATACAAGCTAAAAGGATGACAGGCAAGCAGCATGGGTACCCTCAGCAGTGGGCCAAGCTGTCTCTTCCCCCTCCTCCTCATGCTCCTCCACCTCCTCCTCCTCCTCCTCAACGCGCTGAGATATAGACAGGAGGGTGCTCTGACTATCCAGCGACATACTGTCTTCCCCCGCCTCCGTTTCCGAGCGCAAAGCGTCTGCCTTTATGCTTTGCAGGGAACTTCTCAAGAGGCATAGCAGAGGAATGGTGACGCTAATGATTGCAGCATCGCCGCTCACCATCTGGGTAGACTCCTCAAAGTTTCCAAGGACCTGGCAGATGTCTGCCAACCAGGCCCACTCTTCTGTAAAGAATTGAGGAGGCTGACTCCCACTGCACCGCCCATGTTGGAGTTGGTATTCCACTATAGCTCTACGCTGCTCATAGAGCACAGCCAACATGTGGAGCGTAGAGTTCCACCGTGTGGGCACGTTGCACAGCAGTCGGTGCACTGGCAGATTAAACCGATGTTGCAGGGTGCGCAGGGTGGCAGCGTCCGTGTGGGACTTGCGGAAATGTGCGCAGAGCCGGCGCACCTTTCCGAGCAGGTCTGACAAGCGTGGGTAGCTTTTCAGAAAGCGCTGAACCACCAAATTAAAGACGTGGGCCAGGCATGGCACGTGCGTGAGGCTGCCGAGCTGCAGAGCCGCCACCAGGTTACGGCCGTTGTCACACACGACCATGCCCGGTTAGAGGCTCAGCGTCGCAAGCCAGCGGTCGGTCTGCTCTGTCAGACCCTGCAGCAGTTCGGGGCCGTGTGCCTCTTCTCTCCTAAACTGAGTAGTTTCAGCATGGCCTGCTGACGCTTGCCCACCGCTGTGCTGCCACGCCGCGCGACACCGACTGCTGGCGACGTGCTGCTGCTGACACATCTTGATTGCGAGACAGAGGTTGCGTAGGAGGAGGGGGAGGAGGAGGAGGGTGGTTTAGTGGAGGAAGCATACACCGCCGCAGATACCACCACCAAGCTGGGGCCCGCAATTCTGGGGGTGGGTAGGACGTGAGCAGTCCCAGACTCTGACTCTGTCCCAGCCTCCACTAAATTCACCCAATGTGCCGTCAGGGAGATATAGTGGCCCTGCCCGCCTGTGCTTGTCCACGTGTCCGTTGTTAAGTGGACCTTGGCAGTAACCGCGTTGGTGAGGGCGCGTACAATGTTGCGGGAGACGTGGTCGTGCAAGGCTGGGACGGCACATCAGGAAAAGTAGTGGCGACTGGGAACCGAGTAGCGCGGGGTCGCCGCCGCCATCATGCTTTTGAAAGCCTCTGTTTCCACAAGCCTATACGGCAGCATCTCCAGGCTGATCAATTTGGCTATGTGCACGTTTAACGCTTGAGCGTGCGGGTGCGTGGCGGCGTACTTGCGCTTGCGCTTGCGCTCCAACACTTGCGCTAGCGACGGCTGGACGGTGCGCTGAGAGACATTGGTGGATGGGGCCGAGGACAGCGGAGGTGAGGGTGTGGGTGCAGGCCAGGAGACGGTCGTGCCTGTGTCCTGAGAAGGGGGTTGGATCTCAGTGGCAGGTTGGGGCACAGGGGGAGAGGCAGTGGTGCAAACCGGAGGCGCTGAACGGCCTTCGTCCCACCTTGTGGGGTGCTTGGCCATCATATGTCTGCGCATGCTGGTGGTGGTGAGGCTGGTGGTGGTAGCTCCCCGGCTGATCTTGGCGCGACAAAGGTTGCACACCACTGTTCGTCAGTCATCTGCACTCTCAGTGAAAAACTGCCAGACCTTTGAGCACCTCGGCCTCTGCAGGGTGGCATGGCGCGAGGGGGCGCTTTGGGAAACAGTTGGTGGATTATTCGGTCTGGCCCTGCCTCTACCCCTGGCCACCGCACTGGCTCTTCCAACCTGCCCTGCTGCTGCACTTGCCTCCCCCTCTGAAGACCTGTCCTCAGTAGGCTTAGCAAACCAGGTGGGGTCAGTCACCTCATCGTCCTGCTGCTCTTCCTCCGAATCCTCTGTGCGCTCCTCCCTCGGACTTACTCCAATTACTACTACCTGAGTGATAGACAACTGTGTCTCATCGTCATCGTCCTCCTCACCCACTGAAAGCTCTTGAGACAGTTGCCGGAAGTCCCCAGCCTTATCCCCCGGACCCTGGGAACTTTCCAAAGGTTGGGCATCGGTCACGACAAACTCCTCCGGTGGAAGAGGAACCATTGCTGCCCATTCTGGGCAGGGGCCCGAGAACAGTTCCTGGGAGTCTGCCTGCTCCTTAGAATGTGTCATTGTAATGGAGTGAGGAGGCTGGGAGGAAGGAGGAGCAGCAGCCAGAGGATTCAGAGTTGCAGCAGTGGACGGCGCAGAACTCTGGGTGGTCGATAGATTGCTGGATGCACTTTCTGCCATCCACAACAGGACCTGCTCACACTGCTCATTTTCTAATAAAGGTCTACCGCGTGGACCCATTAAATGTGCGATGAATGTGGGGACACCAGAAATGTGCCTCTCTCCTAATCCCGCAGCAGTCGGCTGCGATACACCTGGATCAGGAGCTCGGCCTGTGCCCACACCCTGATTGGGCCTCCGCGTCCTCGCCTGCGTCCACGTCCTCTAGGCCTACCCCTACCCCTCAGCATTGTGTATTACGAGTAGAGCAGAAACAGAACGCTGTAATTAAATGTGCCGCTTATTGGCCTGTGGTTGGAGGCTGACTTCGCTTACGGAACGCACAGCAGAGCCAGGAAAGAATTTTGCACAAGCCTGCTGTAACACTTAGCTGGCTGCGTATTAATTAGGACTACTACCCCCAGCAGAGACGCAGTACACTCAGGACGGTCACAGGCAGCCCAAATAGATTTTTTGGTCCCAATTTTTTTTTGAAAAGCCCACTGCCTATATAGACAGTATATGTCTTTCACCTTTTTCACTGTCCCTGCCTCAGCACTACTGGCCCTATACTATGTAAAATTACTGCAGACTGAGAACACAATGCTCTGCACGGCCGATATACAAAAAAAAAAAAAGTGCAACACTGCAAAAAGCAGCCTCAACAGTACTGCACACGGTCAGATGTGGCCCTAAGAAGGACCGTTGGGGTTCTTGAAGCCTAAAATCACTCCTAACGCTCTCCGTATAGCAGCTCCAGCATCAGCAGCACTTTCCCTGATCTCTGTCAGAACGCATCTGAGGCGAGCCGCGGGAGGGGCCGATTTATATACTCGGGTGACACCTGATCTCGCCAGCCACTCACTGCAGGAGGGTGGTATAGGGCTTGAACGTCGCAGGGGGAAGTTTTAATGCCTCCCCTGTCTTTCTATTGGCCAGAAAAGCGCGCTAACGTCTCAGAGATGAAAGTGAAAGTAACTCGAACATCGCGTGGTACTCGTTACGAGTAACGAGCATCCCGAACACCCTAATATTCGATCGAGCATCAAGCTCGGACGAGTATGTTCGCTCATCTCTAATTAACAACCTTTCAAATTAATCAGTGACTATAACATAATCAACGTTACATTATTTACTTACATAATTTTTCCTTCCTGCTTCCTGGTTTTAGTAGTTAAAATGTTTTTTTTTTATATTTATTGCCCCTTTTACATCCCTATTGAGCCATATTGGTTTTCTCCTATTCCTAACCTTTTTTTCCTGTAAGGTATGAACTGATCACAGTTACATTGTTCCATACGATAAGGTTAAGGGCATCTCTAGGCTCTTTGCCTTCCTAAAGTTTAGTATTTTTGTAGCTACCTGATAACAATTCCCTATTGAAATACTTTCCTTCTATTGCTTCTTGGCAACATGTGTATAAGGGCCTATTTACACGTCTGTAGGCGTCTGCAGCACGTGCACCTGCCGGCGCTGTAAAAGCGCCTGAACGGCAAATGGCCTGGTGCACATACGCTGAGGCCACAATGCTGTGAGGCCTGGGGAGACATTCCCCTTTCCCTCCCCCTCGCCGGCTCACCTCCTCTCTGCTCCCCTCTGGCCATTTGCAATGGGAGGGGGCGGGACAGGGGCGAAGCTAAGCTTCTGCCCCTTGTCCACAGCTTTGCTCCGCCCTGTCCCCTCCCTATTGCAAACAGTGGCAAGGGGCAGAGAGAAGAAGAGAAGGGTGAGGAAGTTTAGCAGGCTCCAATAGGATTCTATGCAGCTGCCGCTGTCGGGATGAAAGTGCCCGGCACAGAAATACACCCCTGTGCACTGATGCATTATAAGCCAATGCATCAGAGGGACGGCGTATATTAGCTGGGGCGTGAAAACCCGGCCAACATACGCCCGTGTGAATAAGCCCTAAAACACCACACATATACCTTGTAATTGGGTATGTATAGCGGTTTCATACGCACCCATAGAGAACAATAGGGCTCTATCGCACGTAATACGCTGTAAAATAGAACAGGCTGCGTATTATACACAATGAATATACACACGTGTGAGTGGATCAGTGAAAACCAATGTACTTTCATTGACTCCATTCACCCTGTATTATGCGTGCGTAATATGCAATGAAATTATGCTTGGGTGCGCCGGGCCTTAACAGTGGTTGTAATGACGGGCATTGGTAAACAATAGGAGATACATTGCCTGCACTAGTTTTAGCTTCCATTGTAGTCATCAATAACACATTTGCATTCAATCAATAGTCAATTTCGTACCCTTCATTAATTACCTATTAGCCATGACATAAAGAATAGAGATGAGCGAGCACCAAAATGCTCGGGTGCTCGTTACTCAGGACGAACTTTTCGCGATGCTCGAGGGTTCGTTTCGAGTAACGAACCCCATTGAAGTCAATGGGCGACCCGAGCATTTTTGTATTTCGCCGATGCTCGCTAAGGTTTCCTTGTGTGAAAATCTGGGCAATTCAAGAAAGTGATGGGAACGACACAGCAACGGATAGGGCAGGCGAGGGGCTACATGTTGGGCTGCATCTCAAGTTCACAGGTCCCACTATTAAGCCACAATAGCGGCAAGAGTGGGCCCCCCCCCCCCTCCCAACAACTTTTACTTCTGAAAAGCCCTCATTAGCAATGCATACCTTAGCTAAGCACCACACTACCTCCAACAAAGCACAATCACTGCCTGCATGACACTCCGCTGCCACTTCTCCTGGGTTACATGCTGCCCAACCCTTCCCCCCCCCCACAGCGCACACCAAAGTGTCCCTGGGCAGCCTTCAGCTGCCCTCATGCCACACCACCCTCATGTCTATTGAGAAGTGCGTCTGCCATGAGGAGGAACCGCAGGCACACACTGCAGAGGGTTGGCATGGCTAGGCAGCGACCCTCTTTAAAAGGGGCTGGGCGATAGCCCACAATGCTGTACAGAAGCAATGAGAAATAGAATCCTGTGCCACCGCCATCAGGAGCTGCACACGTGGGCATAGCAATGGGGAACCTATGTGCCACACACTATTCATTCTGTCAAGGTGTCTGCATGCCCCAGTCAGACCGGGCTTTTTAATTCATAGACACAGGCAGGTACAACTCCCTATTGTGAAGTCCCTGTGGACCGACAGCATGGGTGGCTCCCTGGAACCCACCGGCGGTACATAAAAATATCCCATTGCAGTGCCCATCACAGCTGAGGTAGTAATGTCATGTTTAATGCAGGTGGGCTTCGGCCCACACTGCATGCCCCAGTCAGACTGGGGTTCTTTACAAGTGGACACATGTAGGTTAAACTCCGTGTGCACCTACAGCATGGGTGGCTCCCTGGAACCCAACGGCGATACATAGATATATCCCATTGCAGTGCCCAACACAGCTGAGGTAGTAATGTCGTGCTTAATGCAGGTGGGCTTCGGCCCACACTGCATGCCCCAGTCTGACTGTGGTTCTTTACAAGTGGAAACAGATGCATTTATAATTCCCTGTGGACCCACAGCATGGGTGGCTCCCTGGAACCCACCGGCGGTACATAAATGTATCCCATTGCATTGCCCAACACAGCTGAGGTAGTAATGTCGTGCTTAATGCAGGTGGGCTTCGGCCCACACTGCATGCCCCAGTCAGACTGGGGTTCTTTACAAGTGGACACATGTAGGTTAAACTCCGTGTGCACCTACAGCATGGGTGGCTCCCTGGAACCCACCGGCAGTACATAGAAATATCCCATTGCATTGCCCAACACAGCTGAGGTAGTAATGTCGTGCTTAATGCAGGTGGGCTTTGGCCCACACTGCATGCCCCAGTCAGACTGGGGTTCTTTACAAGTGGACACATGTAGGTTAAACTCCGTGTGCACCTACAGCATGGGTGGCTCCCTGGAACCCACCGGCGGTACATAGAAATATCCCATTGCATTGCCCAACACAGCTGAGGTAGTAATGTCATGCTTAATGCAGGTGGGCTCCGGCCAACACTGCATGCCCCAGTCAGACTGGTAATATGTACCTTAACAGTAACCGCGTTGGTGGGAAATGGCCTCGCCGCCATCATGTCTTTGGGAAGCCTCTGTTTCCACACCCCAGAGACATACCATTAGCAGCGGTATAGGCAGAGCCCAGAATTAGTAACATTTCAGCCGTAGCATTAGCGACAGGCCCCACTAACATATCACTAGCAGCATTATAGGGGGAGCACAGTCTTAGTTCCATTTAAGTCATTGTAGCAGCCTACACAGGCCCCAGGAACAATTCCGAAGCAGCAGTATAGTGGGAGCGCAGTCTTAGTTCCATTTCAGTAGCTGCAGTATAGCCAAGGCCCAAGTTACATTTATGTAGCTAAAGTGTAGGCCAACCCCACACACACTTCTGTACCATGAGTGCAGGCGAAGAACATACAAATTGCTATGATTACACTGTAGGTGAGGGCCCCAAAACATTGGTGTACCAACAGTACTAATGTACCTCAGTAAAAATTGGCCATGCCCAACCACGATGGCAGGTGAAACCCATTAATCGCTTTGGTTAATGTGGCTTAAGTGGTAACTAGGCCTGGAGGCAGCCCAGTTTAACTAAAAATTGGTTCAAGTTAAAGTTTCAACGCTTTTAAGAGCATTGAAACATATAAAAATTGTTTAGACAAATTAGATGAGTGAGCCTTGTGGCCCTAAGAAAAATTGCCCATTCAGCGTGATTACGTGAGGTTTCAGGAGGAGGAGCAGGAGGAGGAGGAGGAATATTAGACACATATTGATGAAGCAGAAATGTCCCCGTTTTGGATGGTGAGAGAGAACGATGCTTCCATCCGCGGGTGCAGCCTACGTATTGCTTACGTATCGCTGCTGTCCGCTGGTGGAGAACAGAAGTCTGGGGAAATCCAGCCTTTGTTCATCTTGATGAGTGTAAGCCTGTCGGCACTGTCGGTTGACAGGCGGGTACGCTTATCTGTGATGATTCCCCCAGCCGCACTAAACACCCTTTCCGACAAGACGCTAGCCGCAGGACAAGCAAGCACCTCCAGGGCATACAGCGCGAGTTCAGGTCACGTGTCCAGCTTCGACACCCAGTAGTTGTAGGTGGCAGAGGCATCACGGAGGACGGTCGTGCGATCGGCTACGTACTCCCTCACCATCCTTTTACAGTGCTCCCGCCGACTCAGCCTTGACTGGGGAGCGGTGACACAGTCTTGCTGGGGAGCCATAAAGCTGTCCAGGCCCTTAAAGACTGTTGCACTGCCTGGGCTGTACATGCTGCTCGATCTCCGCACCTCCCCTGCTACCTGGCCCTCGGAACTGCGCCTTCTGCCACTAGCGCTGTCGGATGGGAATTTTACCATCAGCTTGTCCGCCAGGGTCCTGTGGTATAGCAACACTCTCGAACCCCTTTCCTCTTCGGGAATGAGAGTGGGAAGGTTCTCCTTATAGCGTGGGTCGAGCAGTGTGTACACCCAGTAATCCGTAGTGGCCAGAATGCGTGTAACGCGAGGGTCACGAGAAAGGCATCCTAACATGAAGTCAGCCATGTGTGCCAGGGTACCTGTACGCAACACATGGCTGTCCGCACTAGGAAGATCACTTTCAGGATCCTCCTCCTCCTCCTCCTCCTCAGGCCATACACGCTGAAATGATGACAGGCAAGCAGCATGGGTACCGTCAGCAGTGGGCCAAGCTGTCTCTTCCCCCTCCTCCTCATCCTCCTCATGCTCCTCCTCCTCCTCCTGAACGCGCTGAGATATAGACAGGAGGATGCTCTGACTATTCAGCGACATACTGTCTTCCCCCGGCTCTGTTTCCGAGCGCAAAGCGGCTGCCTTTATGGTTTGCAGGGAACTTCTCAAGATGCATAGCAGAGGAATGGTGACGCTAATGATTGCAGCATCGCCGCTCACCATCTGGGTAGACTGCTCAAAGTTTCGAAGGACCTGGCAGATGTCTGCCAATCAGGCCCACTCTTCTGAAAATAATTGAGGAGGCTGACTCCCACTGCGCCGCCCATGTTGGAGTTGGTATTCCACTATAGCTCTACGCTGCTCATAGAGCCTAGCCAACATGTGGAGCGTAGAGTTCCACCGTGTGGGCACGTCGCACAGCAGTCGGTGCACTGGCAGATTAAACCGATGTTGCAGGGTGCGCAGGGTGGCAGCGTCCGTGTGGGACTTGCGGAAATGTGCGCAGAGCCGGCGCACCTTTCCGAGCAGGTCTGACAAGCGTGGGTAGCTTTTCAGAAAGCGCTGAACCACCAAATTAAAGACGTGGGCCAGGCATGGCACGTGCGTGAGGCTGCCGAGCTGCAGAGCCGCCACCAGGTTACGGCCGTTGTCACACACGACCATGCCCGGTTGGAGGCTCAGCGGCGCAAGCCAACGGTCGGTCTGCTCTGTCAGACCCTGCAGCAGTTCGTGGGCCGTGTGCCTCCTATCTCCTAAGCTGAGTAGTTTCAGCACGGCCTGCTGACGCTTGCCCACCGCTGTGCTGCCACGCCGCGCGACACCGACTGCTGGCGACGTCCTGCTGCTGCTGACACATCTAGATTGCGAGACAGAGGTTGAGGAGGAGGAGGAGGAGGAGGGTGCTTTAGTGGAGGAAGCATACACCGCCGAACATACCACCACCGAGCTGGGGCCCGCAATTCTGGGGGTGGGTAGGACGTGAGCGGTCCCAGGCTCTGACTCTGTCCCAGCCTCCCCTAAATTCACCCAATGTGCCGTCAGGGAGATGTAGTGGCCCTGCCCGCCTGTGCTTGTCCACGTGTCCGTAGTTAAGTGGACCTTGCCACTAACCGCATTGGTGAGGGCGTGTACAATGTTGCGGGAGACGTGGTCGTGCAGGGCTGGGACGGCACATCGAGAAAAGTAGTGGCGACTGGGAACTGAGTAGCGCGGGGCCGCCGCCGCCATCATAGCTTTGAAAGCCTCCGTTTCCACAACCCTATACGGCAGCATCTCAAGGCTGATAAATTTGGCTATGTTGACGGTTAACGATTGAGCGTGCGGGTGCGTGGCGGCGTACTTGCGCTTGCGCTCCAACACTTGCGCTAGCGACGGCTGGACTGTGCGGTGCGAGACATTGGTGGATGGGGCCGAGGACAGCGGAGGTGAGGGTGTGGGTGCAGGCCAGGAGACGGTCGTGCCTGTGTCCTGAGAGGGGGGTTGGATCTCAGTGGCAGGTTGGGGCACAGGGGGAGAGGCAGCGGTGCAAACCGGAGGCGGTGAACGGCCTTCGTCCCACCTTGTGGGGTGCTTGGCCATCATATGTCTGCGCATGCTGGTGGTGGTGAGGCTGTTGGTGGTGGCTCCCCGGCTGATCTTGGCGCGACAAAGGTTGCACACCACTGTTCGTCGGTCGTCAGGCGTCTCTGTGAAAAACTGCAAGACCTTAGAGCACCTCGGCCTCTGCAGGGTGGCATGGCGCGAGGGTGCGCTTTGGGAAACAGTTGGTGGATTATTCGGTCTGGCCCTGCCTCTACCCCTGGACACCGCACTGCCTCTTGCAACCTGCCCTGCTGCTGCCCTTGCCTCCCCCTCTGAAGACCTGTCCTGAGTAGGCGTTGCAAACCAGGTGGGGTCAGTCACCTCATCGTCCTGCTGCTCTTCCTCCGAATCCTCTGTGCGCTCCTCCCTCGGACTTACTGCCCTTACTACTACCTCACTGCAAGACAACTGTGTCTCATCGTCATCGTCCTCCTCACCCACTGAAAGGTCTTGAGACAGTTGCCGGAAGTCCCCAGCCTCATCCCCCGGACCCCGGGAACTTTCCAATGGTTGTGCATCAGTGACGATAAACTCCTCTGGTGTGAGAGGAACCACTGCTGCCCAATCTGAGCAGGGGCCCGAGAACAGTTCCTGGGAGTGTTCCCGCTCCTGAGCATGTGTCATTGTAGTGGAGTGAGGAGGCTGGGAGGAAGGAGGAGCAGCAGACAGAGGATTCGGATTTGCAGCACTGGACGGCGCAGAACTCTGGG
Organism: Eleutherodactylus coqui; assembly: GCF_035609145.1. NCBI lineage: Eukaryota > Metazoa > Chordata > Amphibia > Anura > Eleutherodactylidae > Eleutherodactylus > Eleutherodactylus coqui. The sequence goes on along the minus strand of NC_089846.1, from coordinate 137,268,919 downwards.
TGGATGATAGCTTGCTCGAAGCACTTGCTCTGCCATCCACGACAGGACCTGCTCACACTGCTCATTTTCTAATAAAGGTCTCCGGCGTGGACCCATTAATTGGGCGATGAATGTGGGGACGCCAGAAACGTGCCTCTCTCCTAATCGCGCAGCAGTCGGCTGCGACACACCTGGATCAGGAGCTCGGCCTGTGCCCACACCCTCACTTGGGCCTACGCGTCCTCGGCCGCGTCCACGTCCTCCAGGCCTACCCCTACCCCTCAGCATGCTGTATTACCAGTGATTTCCAAGCCAGGAAAAAAATTGGCGCAAGCCTGCAGCCAAAATAGTATTTTTTCCCTTGTTTTTCAAAAGGACAAGCCACACTGCGTGTATTCAATGAATACTACTACGTTTAATAACTGTGTTGTGGCCCTGCAAATGTGTCAGAGAACTGCAGTGATGCAAAGTTATTCACTACAGAAGATCAGGGATTTCCCATGCAGCAAAAAAATTGGTGCAAGCCTGCAGTAAAACGTAGCTGGCTGCGTCTGATTATTTTTAACGTTCTGCACGCAGCACACACGTACCCAGAGCCCTGAGGACTGTCAGAGGCAGGCGAAATAGAATTTTTTCCCTTGTTTTTCAAAGGACAAGCCACACTGCGTGTATTCAATGAATAATGTATGTCTTCTGGCCCTGCCTACACAATTCTATCCCTGTAGTATTAATGCCGGGTGCAATGGTCTGCACAGCCGGTTTTGAGAAAAAAAAAAAATGCAACACTGCTAACAGCAGCCTGGACAGTACTGCACACGGATAGAAGTGGCCCTAGAAAGGACCGTTGGGGTTCTTGAAGCCTACACTCACTGCTAACACTCTCCCTGCCTAACCACCACTTCTGTCCCTATTGCAGGGCGCAATGCTCTGCAGATCCAATTTTGAAAAAAAAAAAAAAAATTACAGTGCTAACACAGTACTGCACACTATTAGATGTGGCCCTGAGAAGGACCGTTGGGGTTCTTGAAGCCTACACTCACTACAAATACTCTCCCTATAGCAGCTCCGGCACCAGCACTTTCCCTCAGCTAACTGAGTCACAAGGCATCTGAGGCGAGCCGCGGGAGGGGCCGATTTTTATACTCGGGTGACATCTGATCGCCCCAGCCACTCACAGCAGGGGGGTGGTATAGGGCTTGAACGTCACAGGGGGAAGTTGTAATGCCTTCCCTGTCTTTCAATTGGCCAGAAAAGCGCGCTAACGTCTCAGAGAGGAAACTGAAAGTAACCGGAACACCGCGTGGTACTCGTTACGAGTAACTAGCATCCCGAACACCCTGATATTCGCACGAATATCAAGCTCGGACGAGTACGTTCGCTCATCTCTAATAAAGAACTAATGTGCAGCATGTGACCCTCTACTACTCTTTAGATGACATTAATGCGCCTTCCTGCTGTTTTATGTAATGCATTGTTGTATTTTGTTGTAAAGATGGTTTCACAAAATACTTTTTTCTTTCACTTTAGAGACAGAGGGGGTAATTTATTAAGAGTGGACTTTCAATGCTGATCTTAGTATGATCGCAGCCGACGCAGGATGAACTTCGGCCCCTCTGTGTGTCTCCACAGAAATGTATGCCAGATATGATCTTGCGTAGGTTTCTGCTGCCATTTATTCCGGTCTCTGTAATTATCCGTAGATGTGTTGAGGCGGGGCGACAATGCCCGTCCTGACAAGCCACTCCCCCTTTTTAAAAAAGTGGTCTAGGATCGCATAGGCAGGCAAAAGTCTAAAGATATTTTGTGTGCTTCCGCCAAATTTTGCAACTTCTATTTGCCACTTTGAGCATCATAAATCCCCCCTGCAGTTGTTTGAGCCAAAGCCAGAAATAGATCCAGGAGGGATGAGAAGTATACGTCTTTACTTCATATTTCCCGTAGCTTTTCAATCCACTTTTGGCTTTGACTAAATAAACTGCGTGAAAAAATGCAACAAAAACTGCAGCTTTTTTTTCCACAAAAAAACATGATCCTGGATATTTTTAACATTCAGTCCAAAGGGCTTAAACAGACAAACGTGTTTTAGTCTCGCCGTGTGGCCGTGAAAATAACGGGAAGAGACCATTGCTTTCAGTGATTTTGTTTTCACTAGCTCTTTTTTCGGGCATGAATGCTACGCCAGAGAAAAGATAGGACTTGCCCTCTTTCCCGCTCATAGTTAATACTGCAGGCAGTTACTACTAGGGCAGGATCTGTCTTCCCGCTTCTTTTTTCAAAGTCCTGCACTATGGTGCAGAGTTTGAACTGTTGGAGAAAAAAACCCTGTTCATGCACAACTACACTCCGTAGCGGCAAGCATAGTGGCGTATACGGCCGTCTGAAACCGCCCTAATACCACTAGTCTTCTCTAGTAGATTCGATGTGCTCAGGCAGAACCCTCAGCCCAGACCCTAGGGCTTATTCACAGTCAGTATCTTTCATCAGTATTTTGTAAGCCCAAACCAGGAGCGAGTCCAAAATATGGAAGGAATACAAATCTTTCCATCCTACTCTCCCTCTGTACATTCCGCTCCTGGTTTTGGCTCACAAAATACTGATGAAAAATACTGACTGTGAATAAGCCCTAGGACGATATAATATTCTGCCCAGTCTATAGCATTTACATCTGCGGTTTAATTCTCCATCTAGCTGCTTCAGTTTCAGGGCGCCCACCCACTGGCGATTTTTTTTCCCTGCGAAATTCGCAGCATTTTTTTCTCTGCAGGGGTCTATGGGACTTGTAATGTTAAAATCGCGATCGCGCAAAATCGCGATTTCGCGGTAAATTGCGATTTTGCGCGATCGCGATTTTAACATTACAAGTCCCATAGACCCCTGCAGAGAAAAAAATGCTGCGAATTTCGCAGGGAAAAAAATCGCCAGTGGGTGGGCGCCCTCAATCTGATTGTATGTTTTCTGTTTCTATTCAGTTTCTTAAACTGGAACAAAGGCCCAGAATGCTGCGTTTTTGCTTCGAGCTTAAGAAAATGGAACGGTTGCTTTGCAGGTTTTTCAGCATTGTGGTCAGCGAGGGTCAGACAGAAACAGAAAGGTGTCCGTTTTTTTCCATTTTTCTATCTGCTCTTCTTTCAGAACATCTTCAGAGGCAAAATAATGGAATTATGAAAAACTGATTCATTTAAACTTATTAAAAAGGAAATTAAATGGAAATTAATATAAAGTTCTTTCTGTTTTCCTGCGGATTCTGTGGACGAATCTGTTAATAAACCAGAGACTCCTTTCATTCATTTCCGTCTGATTTCTGTTTGGTATTCAGGAGTTAAGAAAAAAACAGGATCTTTCTAAATGGAAAGAAAAATGCAGATCTGAAGGCGCCCGATTCATGTTATTGACTAAAGCAGTGACTGGATCCCAACACCGTAAGGAAGAAGGCTGCTGGGATCCATTGCTGTCTGGGTTTACACATGATGGATGGGATAATGGGTTACTGGAGCATCGGTGTGTCTGCAGTCCTGCAGCTGCTCTATATAACTCAGGGGCCTTAAAAAATCCAACAAAAATGAGTCATTGTAGATTTATTTCCAACTTCAATGTGAAAGGCCCCCTGCACACGGGCGGAAATTCTGCACACGCTAAAACTAATACTTTGTTGATGATCCTATTGACTTTCTGTCAGCATTCAGTCTTTTTGGGTCGGTGTCTATCAGCATGGCACATCTTGACTTGGCAATCTTTCCCCACTCTTACTTGCAAAGGCGCTCCAAATCTGTCAGATTCAACGGCATCTTGTGTGTAGCGCCCCTTAAGGTCAATCCCCAGATCTTCAATGGAATTTAGGTCTGACTCTGGCTGGGCCATTCTTTTGTTAATTTGGAGGTCTGCTTTTGGTCTGTGTCGTGCTTAAAGGTGAAATTCCTCTTCATCTTCAGCTTTTTAGCAGAGGCCTGAAGGTTTAGTGCCACAATGGTCTGCTATTTGGAACTGTTCATAATTCCCTCCATCTTGACTAAAGCCTCAGTTCCAGCAGCAGAAGTCAGCCTCAATGCTGCCTCCACCATCTTCACTGTGGTTATGGATTTCTTTTGGTCATGCACAGTTTTGCCTTGCCTTGCGCCAAACATACTTTTTGAAATTATGGCCAAAAAGTTCCCCCGTCGTCCCATCAGACCATAACATGTTCTGCTACATATTTCTGTCAGACTTTATGTAGGTTTTTGGCAAAATATAGCCGGGCTTGGATGTTTTTCTTTGTTAGAAAAGGCTTCTGTCTTACCACCCTACCCCACAGCCCAGACATATGAAGAATACGGGAGATGGTTGTCACATGCACTACACAACCAGCACTTGCCAGAAATTCCTGCAGCTCCTTTAATGTTGCTGTAGGCATCTTGGCCTCCTGGACTAATTTTCTTCTGGTCTTTTCATCCGTTTTTGAGGGACGTCCAGTTCTTGGTAATGTCACTGTTGTGCCAAATGTAATCCACTTGATGACCATCTTCACTGTGCCCCATGGTATATGTAATGCATTGGGAGTATTTTGGTCCCCTTCTCCTGACTGATGCTTTCAACAATCAGATCCCTTTGATCTGCTGTAAGATCTTTACAGACTAACTAAGAAAATGTCAGGAAATCCTCCTAAAAGAGCTGAACGTTATATGGGGTACGTCAGACTCACTGTAAATAATGGCGGCGGAGTGCGGACTGCTATTAACATGAGTTTAAATGTGATTGGCTAATTCTGAACACAACCACATCCCAAATATAAGAGGGTGTGAACACTTATGCAACCACATTATTTAGGTTTTGTCTTTTTTTTTCATCCTAAAAGATTTCAGTTGTTTTTTTCCACTGGAATTCTACAGATAACGGGTCACAGATTTTTTTACATGATAAAACCCTGGTGTTTTAACAGGGGCGTGCAGACTAGAGATGAGCGAACGTACTCGTTTAGGGCGATTTCGCAATCGAGCACCGCTTTTTTCGAGTAACTGACTACTCGGGCGAAAAGATTCGAGGGGCGCTGGGGGGCGGCGTGGTGGAGTGGGGGGTAGCAGTGGGGAACAGGGGGGAGCCTCTCTCTCTGCCCCCTCCCATTTCCCTCTGCAACCCCCCGCTCACCCCCGGCGCCCCCCGAATCTTTTCGTCCGAGTAGTCAGTTACTCGCAAAAAGCGGTGCTCGATCGCGAAATCGCCCTAAACGAGTACGTTCGCTCATCTCTAGTGCAGACGTTTTATATCCACGGCATGTAAAGTGATGGCTGTACTCTGATGCCCAGTGCCTGCTCCTGGCCCACTAGTGAACCTTTACATTGTGTTTGTTCAGTCTTTTCTTCACTCCGGAGGAGCTGCTGTTTGACCGGGGCTTTACATGCCTTGTAAATGATACGGCTGCTGTACTCCTATTTTTGCAGCTCTTGTTAAGTGTTTCCCAGAGCCGGTCTCCCATCTGTTGAGGACAATTTGCTCTCTGCAGCTTCCTACAGAACACACAAAATGTTGATGCAATCTAATTCTTTTCTTGGAAGACAAATAGCCACATGATTCGCATTATGGGGAAGAGGTCGTTCTGGGAAGGCTGGGTGCAGCAGTTTATGTTTGCAAGGGTATTTGCACTATGTGACACCTCTCATGGGGTGTTTGCAAATGAATGAATGAAAAAGACTGAGTTCCTTCATTCTTGGAAGTAGAGCTAAACTGTAATCTGTAAATGACCCCAGACAGCATTACTGGATTGCATCCAGCCCTGAAGTGCCAAGAGTGGAGGGTGCAGGGCAAGATGAGACATACAATGATGTAGGATTCTGCTATCAGGTTCATATTACCTGAAACACGGGCAGCATGAACCAGGATAGGGAGGCCTGCTGCCACTGCGGGTGTTTTATTCTGAAATATTGTGGCATTTCAAATTAATACGCTTTGAGATTTGATTTTGACATATCATAGCAACATGTCGAAAATTTTGATCAATAGTGGTCCAGGGTGCTGAGAGGTCCACTGATCTCTAGAACGAAGGGGTAAGCACTATGCCTCTTTGGCTGTGATCATCACTCCTTGGCTCTCCTTGTTGGCTGTAAATGGGTTCATAGAAGTTTTAGATCTTCTTTCCTGAGAGTTTACTATCTGCAATAGAGCTGAACTGCGATCAGTCAGACGTCACCACATCTCATTCAGATTCATGAAGATGGTAATCACACTAGGAAGGAAAATGTGATACAAATATTTTGTGAGGCTGAAGAACTTACTATATGTCACTTGTTCTTCGTTCACAGATAATGGGTCTTCTAACAAACTCAACTCTGAGTGATGTGACTATAAAGACATGGACTCCTGAGACTTCTGGTCCTCTTTCTCTTCACTTGAATGTATCTTCATCTCCTACTTTTAATGGATGTGATATCCAAGATGGACTCTTGACGTGGCTGCTTCCTGTGGTTTTCTCACTTGTTTGTGGACTGAACCTCTTGAGTAACATTCCGGCTCTGTTTGTCTTCTGGAGAAACTGTCAAAAAAGTACATCTATGACCATATACATGAGGAACCTGGCAATAGCTGATCTCCTTTTAGCACTATGCTTACCTTTCCGTATCGCCTATCAGAACAGTAATGGTCCTCTGCTCTTGTGCCATATCATAGGTGCCTTCTTCTACTTGAACATGTATGCAAGTATCATGTTCCTGAGCCTCATCAGTATGGACCGCTATCTTAAAATAATCAGGCCTCTACAACAGTACAAAATCCATAGAGTGCAATGGAGCTCAAGGGCCACTTATATAGTCTGGCTGATCAATGTCGTTTGCATTTTCCCATTGTTACTTGAAAACAAGGAAAATGAACCTTGTAGCCAAAAGTGCTTCCATTTCAAAAAGAAGGGGACTGTGTCAGCCGTCATCAACCTGACTGCCGTTATGGTTTTCTTTGTTCTTCTTTCTCTTTTTGTCTATTCTTATGCAAAGATCTCTGTAAAACTCCACAGAGCGTCTTTGATGAAGAATCAGCCCCAAACCAAACGGAAAAGTAATCGGGCAATGAAAATGTCCTTCGTTGTTCTACTCATCTTCATTGTGTGCTTTGTCCCTTATCACTTGGTGCGTGTGCCCTATATTCTGGCCCAGATAAATATCATCTCCAAGCTGCCCTGGAAGCAGACTTTGCATATTGCTAATGAATTAGTGCTCTGTCTATCTACACTCAACAGCTGCCTGGACCCGGTCATCTATTTCTTCTTGTCCGACAGCTTCAAAAGAGTTGTAATTGCCACTTTTCAAGGAAAACTCAAAGTCATTATGAACAAACAAGTGTCAAACTGCAACAGATCTGTTAGTGAAATGTGAATGTGGACTGTGCAATGTGTATAGCCTGTGCCTATAGTAGCACCTGCTACCCAGTCATGGGTCGCATGGAAAGACCCTATGTGGTTTATAGGAGGAAATACAGGTTTATGCAATCACCCTTTTTATTCCCATATGTGTACTGGAAGGACTTTACGCTACTTTGTACTATATGAATATGGAGATACAATAGATGCTTTAGTGTATCCTCAAAATACCGTACCTGGTATCAATAGCTGAGCTCTAAGAAGAAATGTCAAAATGAATTTCATCCTTCTGATCTTAAACATGGTTGATATAGATGAATTAGATATATAATATGATATAGTTGATATAGATGAATTAGATATCTCTTTGATGGGTCTAGAACAGTTGGTTTTCTCAATGGGAAGAAAGGAAAAAGCTGTTGCCTGACTCCTCATGTGGCTTATCTCCCCCAAGAACGGAAAGATCGGGCATGTTGAAATCTAGCTGCCTGATTCTTCTCTCCCCTGAAATCTGCCAATGGAGGAGTTAAGAGGCCAAAGATTTGTGCCTTTAGTTGACAATAACTTAGAGGGTTTGGCCAGTTTAAGGTTACTTAACTGCAATTTGACCACATACCAAGACCATGGTACAAAATTCTCTGCTTCCAATGTTTTAGATGACTAAACCGCAACAATAATATATTGTATACAAAGAGATAATGACAGAGATACAATTTTTTTAAACTTGTTTTATTGAACAATAAATATACCACACAGTATATGAGTAGATAACTTTGTATACATCATACGTAACATAGTAACATAGTTCGTTAGGCTGAATGAAGACGATGTCCATCTAGTCCAGCCTGTCTATCCTGTGTTGATCCAGAGGAAGGCAAAAAACCCCAAGAGCAGAAGCCAATTAGCCCTTTTGGGGAAAAAAATTCCTTCCCGACTCCCTAATGGCAATCAGACTGTCCCCTGGATCAACCCCTAAAATTTCCTACCTAACTGTAACCCGGATTAACAATTAACCTAAGATTTATAACCTATTATATCCTTCCTCTCCAGAAAGACATCAAGTCCCCTTTTAAACTCCTCTATGGATTTTGCCATCACCACTTCCTCAGGCAGAGGGTTCCACAGTCTCACTGCTCTTACAGTAAAGAACCCCTTTCTATGTTGGTGATGAAACCTGCTTTCCTCTAAATGCAACGAGTGCCCTCTTGTTACCGTCGCAGTCCTGGGTATAAACAGATCATGGCAGAGATCCTTGTGTTGTCCCCTCATGTACTTATACATGGTTATTTGGTCACCACTAAGCCGTCTTTTTTCTAGAGTAAATAATCCCAGTTTGGATAGCCTCTCTGGGTTTCCCAGGTTAAGGGAGAATTACACAGGTACATTGTTGACAACAGACATAGGAATACAATGCATTAGTGTGTTAGATTACAGTGTCAGTAGAGATTGACATTTGGCACCCAAATCATTAACCAGCCCTAGATACAGCTCTATTCAATAAACCTTGGAATAAATCTTGTGTAAAAGTTGTGCCCATTGAGCCACCCCCCCCCCCTCCCCCACACCTTGTGGAATTTCTCTGGGCATTTTCTATTTTTATAGACTATGTTCTCATACGGCAAGGTGGAATTAACAATATTCTGCCACATTGAGAGCGTTGGGGAACGCCTATCCATCAGCGTAAGGCTATCGCTTTGCGGACCAGGACAACAAAACATTAGTAAGAAATATCTGATCATGAAATTCCCAGCGCTCCTCATCCAAAACACCCAACAGGCATATGAGCGGGTCTGGTGGAATTGGCACCTCCATTAGCTGGCTTAGAAATTCTGCAACCTCCCGCCAATATGTGTAGATATCTGAGCAGCTCCATATTAAATGATTCAAATTTGCCCCCGGTGCTTGGCATCGACGACATTGGTTGGTAGACACCCTGTGCATGTTATAAAGCCCAGTCGGTGATTGATAGCACTGATGCAGTATATACAATTGAGTTAATTTATTATTTGCAACATCCCATTGCTCACCAATAAGTTCCTTTCATCGATCTATCACCGACATTGGCATATAGGAAATTCTAGAATGCAATAGATGGGTGTACAATGCCGATATCAGACCCCCGGGGCCTTAAGTGCGCATTATGTCTATCAGAAGGTATAGAGAAAGAGGTTGTATTGGTTCTGGGAATTGTGCAGTAAGAGCGTGCCGGAGTTGCAAATATCTATAGAATCCAGTCCTCGGGGTATGATAAAACTGCTGGAGTTGTTTAAAGGAAACTAGTACCCTGTTACTATATAGATGCTCCAATGTGGTAACTCCCAGGTTCACCCAGAACTGCTTATCTGGTAGATTCACAAGATGTGGGAGCGTTCTATTATCCCACTAATCTAACATTTGTGCGCCCGTTCAGCCGGCATGGGCCAAGCACATATACGCCAAGGCCGCCATGCCATTGCCCCTCCCCTCCAGCTGTTTGTACTGGGAGGGGGTGGGGGCGGAGCGAAGCTCCTGCCCCCTCCCCTTGTCCGTAGCCAGCAATGGGAGGAGGAGGGATGGGGAGGTGCTTAGCTCTGCCCCCTCCTACCCCCTCCCATTGCAAACCACCGGAGGGGAGGATAAAAGAGGAAGGGAGTTTTGCAGTCACACTCCTAAACTCCCTCCCACTTCCTTTCTTCGCCTGCTGTCATTGGTTCCCATAGGAGCCCATGCAGCGACTGACGTATTCCATCCAGAAAGATAGTTCCTGACAGAACTACGGCCATGTGATCTGATGCATTGGAATCCAATACATGAGATCATAGCGTATATCGGACGGATGTGAAAACGGCGGCCGATATACGCTTGTGTGAAAGAGCCCCAAAGTGAATAGAGAACGCCCTACCACCATTATATCATAAATTCTGTGAAAGTGTGGTTTATTATAGGATACTAGAAAGGATACTAAGGTCCTGTCGACTCTTGAAACAACCTATACCCTTCATAGAATGAAACTGTCCTGGCAATCAGATGATCGCTGCGGGTCCAGGTCTCTCACCCCAGCTGATCAGCTGCTATCATCATAGGGAGCTCCATTTGAACCCTTTAAGTAAAAGTATTACCTAGTGGCCTTTAGTCTCTTTCCAGTGGTTCTCCATGCTGGTTCATATGGTGGTGGGGGGGGGGGGGGGGGAACCCCAAGCTGTGAACCCCAAGCTGTGAACCCCAAGCTGTGAACCCCAAGTTGTGAACCCCAAGCTGTGAACCCCACTCTATGATGTCCTTATATTTAGATGGAACAACCTATTATAAAGTGTTGCACAAGATTATTAAATAATTCCGCTTTATTTAGCAGCGCCGCTCGTGTCCGTGGGCTGTGCTGGTATTGCAGGCTGAATACATTGTGATATCTCTGTACATGTAATTGACCATAAATGGCTGCTTATTGTTGGTTTCTGTAGCACATTATGATTATTAGATTTTGTAGCTTAAATTGGACTTTGATGACAATTAATTTATCCCAACTGCCTCAAGTGAAACCAGGCTTCTTCTAATCTAACAGGATCCAAGCTTTACTCCATGGGCTGCTATACAGTCCACTAGGATAATTTTATTTAATGCTGATTCCTTTTCCATTTGTGGTTTTAACATTTGTGTTCTGTTTTTGTTTTAATTTCCCTATTAAAATGACTTTCTTTAAAAATGTGTCATTGTTTATCGACTACTGGAACTACTGAGCATTTCTATGATCCCATATCATATCCCATAACTGCATGCACAGTCACATGGAAACCTCCGTCCTTCTTGCCACAGGGGGGCATATTTGCCCAAGTAAATTATGCACTGTTGTCATGGCAGCAAAGGTGCAAGCGTTAATACATTTGTCTTTCTGGTGTCACCTCCGCATCATACTGAACACGATGCCAGCTACAAGTTGGTGTAGCTTTCAGCTATAATTTAAATCAGTTTCTGGCGTAATTTATTAGTAAATCTATCCGGCCGTTTGCAGCCACGCCCCCCTAAGGTATCCCCTACTTTTTGAAAAATTGCCAGAGCCAGCAAAAAAAACTGCAAACATAGGTATACAAGAAATAATACATACTCCCCAGTGTGTTTTACAAAGATTAGGGTGTAATTCTAGGCCACACCCACTCCCCTCAATATTAAAGTTTATATTCTCACTTGGACTTGATTTCTTCAGCCTATAACTTTTATTTGTATTAACCCTTTGCAATCCAATTTTGGATTCAGGGTTTCCTAGGGGGCTTTTTCTTTCTGCCATCATACAGTGGCGCCATCTGCTGGCTAGAGCCAGTACTGCAGTATGGGACATGCTGGAGAGGCCCCCTGACAACAGAACGGCCAGTAATCTACAGTAAGAATACCCTGCCGGACGTGTTCCAACATCGGAGCTGTAAATCCTTCAATCAGAATGTCTTTACACGTCAGACAGTTGATTGGAAAGGGTTAAGTCTTGACATATAGAGATTTTCGGATGTTTATCTGCCATGCTACATTCAGATCATGAAACCCAGAGACCTGATGTGACCGGCTCGGGCAGGGTGAAGGCTCGGTTAGCTTGGAGCTCTGGAGCAGACGCTTGTCCTGATTAATCCATCAACCCGTTAATTCACTGTGAAAATTCCAATTAAGTTGTTGAGGAAATATAGCGCCTTTCAAGAAAAAGTGGCTGATAGCAGAGAATGGGACAAAGTAACAAGCTGTGCAGTAATCGCTCCTTAGATGTCTTGCCAGTCCTGCAGAGCCACTCCGATCCCTGCAGCTCCAGTCCCTAAAACTCCTTGCTATTCATGTGACTCAAGCGAATCACTGGCCACATATGGGACTATCAGTGCTGAAATTAGTGATTGGCTGCAGCAGTCATGTGACTAATGATCAGCATGTGACCGCTACAAAGGTTTCCAGGACTGAAACAGGGCTGTGCTGGACTAGCAGGACATCTAACCGGTAAGTACTGCATACGTATATGTTATTTTGTCCCATTTCCTGCCCTTAGCCACTTTTCTTTAAAAAGTCATTGAAAACTGCTTCAGGTTAGACTTTAGAACAATAGACTTTAAATTGTAGCATTTTTTCTCCCCGTGTCAGCACTCTGCTACTACAGAGCAAAGTCATCTGACAAGTTCAGGATTCACAATTTGTGAATGGATGTTCCAGTTTTTAGACATTATTAACCCTTTCCAATCCACTGTCTGACATCTAAAGACATTCTGATTGAAAGCTGTAAAGCTTCTGATGTTGAAAGACGTCTGGCAGGGTATTCTTACTGTATATTACTGGCCGCCCTGTTGTTGGGGGCCTCTCCAGCATGTCACATACCACAGTACTGTCTCTAGCCAGCAGGTGGCACCATTGTATAAATGTAGAAGGAGAAAATCCCCTAGGAAACCGTGAATCAAAAATTGGATTGCAAAGGGTTAAAAGCAGGTGAATTAGTTCCATAGTCGCTGAATATAGAAAGGCTGTGCCCACTTTTTGAAAAACTGTAGCAGAAACCTGAAAGTATCATCAAAATCTTGGCAAGGGACCTTTCACACAAAAAATCCACATTGTAATCTGCCGCTGCGAATTCTGCACCAAAACCCATAAGCAGGGGCGTAGCTAAAGGCTCATAGGCCGGGTGCAAAAGTTTATCTTGGGGCCCCTCAACTTCTCTTAACCCCTTAACGCAGAGGTGTAACTTGAAGCTCCTGGGCCCCAATGCAAAACCTGTAACAGGACCTTAACTATAATGCTTTATTCATAGTACTGGGCTCCCTGTATGGAGAAGAGAGGCCTTATGGGCCCCCTAAGGCTCCTGGGCCGGGTGCAACCGCATCCCCTGCATCCCCTACAGTTATGCCAGTGCCCATAAGTATTATCATCCCACATTAAAAGTGTGGGACTTATCGCTGCATGCAGTTTGGATTGTGGAAAAAGTACGCCTGTGTGACAGGTCTTGAAACCGGGATGAGTGGCCTAAATCAGATCGCATAATTAGTAAGTCAGGGCACCTACTGTATCGCTAGTAATGTCTGAAGGTTTGTGAATGTATCACCCTATGGCATCCTGTGACCTTAGTTGCCCAACAGCAGCTGCAGGCAAGTTGCACAACTGAAGCTAGATGAATACGTCTCTTGTGGAGTGAAGTCAGGTGACTTTTCTGCTCCAAAAGAAATACATAAGAACAGTGGAGTGAAGATAGTTCTCCATTCACTCATAATAAGTGCAGCTGAGTAACTGTCGAATTTTGCTCCCCGGTTGCGTTGCTTCTGTGCATTGTCCTGTTGCCAGAGCATTAAGTTGTATACACAATATAACTTCTGAACTGATTTCCTCATGAGTTTTCACCAATAAACCCTTTGGAATTGTATCATGTAATGAAATGTAAAGAATAATCACCATTTATATGAACATTAACCCTTTCCAATCCACTGTCTGATTTCTTCTGACATTCAGATTGAAGCTTGTACAGCTCCAATGTCAGAAGACATCGAACAGGTTATTCTCACCGTCTATTGCCAGCCACTCCGCTGTCGGAGCCTCTCTGGCGCACACATACTGGCTTTAGCCAGCAGATGGCACCGTTGTATAACAGCAAAAAGAGGAAGCCTTTTAGGAAACCCTGAATCCAAAATTGGATTGGAAAGGGTTAAGCAAGTGACCCCAAAATGCAACATAGAATCAAGTGGGAATCAGTTTCAGTGGGAATCCACATGACAAATGGGAAAATCGAGGGATCTGAGCAACCTCCAATGAGGCTTGGCCATCGGCGCTAGACTAATACTGGCTTTGTGTCCTTTCAGAAACCAGGTGCAACTGCTACCTCTGTACCCACTATAGCTACAGCCCTGCAATAAGCATTCATATGCAAAAGCAGTATAAGCTCTTGTTCCCACCGTGCGGTTTGGATGCAGTATTTGCATATAAAGATCGGGGAAAATTATAAAGGAAACACTTCTCCTTCTGATAGATTATTATAGTCCGCTAGTCAAACCTGATACTTTCCATTATAAGTCAATGGGACTTTGTTGGGATCTGTTTGAAAATGGATACACATTAGAGATGAGCGAGCACCAAAATGCTCGGGTGCTCGTTACTCGGGACGAACTTTTCGCGATGCTCGAGGGTTCGTTTCGAGTAACGAACCCCATTGAAGTCAATGGGCGACCCGAGCATTTTTGTATTTCGCCGATGCTCGCTAAGGTTTCCTTGTGTGAAAATCTGGGCAATTTAAGAAAGTGATGGGAACGACACAGAAACGGATAGGGCAGGCGAGGGGCTACATGTTGGGCTGCATCTCAAGTTCACAGGTCCCACTATTTAGCGGCAAGAGTGGGGCCCCCCCTCCCAAAAACTTTTACTTCTGAAAAGCCCTCATTAGCATGGCATACCTTTGCTAAGCACCACACTACCTCCAACAAAGCACAATCACTGCCTGCATGACACTCCGCTGCCACTTCTCCTGGGTTACATGCTGCCCAACCGCCCTCCCTCCCCCCCACAGCGCACACCAAAGTGTCCCTGCGCAGCCTTCAGCTGCCCTCATGCCACACCACCCTCATGTCTATTTAGAAGTGCGTCTGCCATGAGGAGGAACCGCAGGCACACACTGCAGAGGGTTGGCACGGCTAGGCAGCGACCCTCTTTAAAAGGGGCGGGGCGATAGCCCACAATGCTGTACAGAAGCAATGAGAAATAGAATCCTGTGCCACCGCCATCAGGAGCTGCACACGTGGGCATAGCAATGGGGAACCTATGTGTCACACACCATTCTGTCAAGGTGTCTGCATGCCCCAGTCAGACCGCGGTTTTTAATTCATAGACACAGGCAGGTACAACTCCCTATTGTGAAGTCCCTGTCGACCGACAGCATGGGTGGCTCCCTGGAACCCACCGGCGGTACATAAAAATATCCCATTGCATTGCCCAACACAGCTGAGGTAGTAATGTCGTGCTTAATGCAGGTGGGCTTCGGCCCACACTGCATGCCCCAGTCAGACTGGTAATATGTACCTTAACAGTAACCGCGTTGGTGGTAATGTGTTGGTGACTGCGGACCTAGTAGCACGGTTGTATTTTGTTGGTTTTCGGAATGTGGCCAGGATTAAGTGGGCTGTGGCGGGGGATGTTTTTGAGGCACTACGTGTCCTCTCCACGTGTCCGTGGTTATATGCACCTTAACAGTAACAGCGTTGGTGGGAAATGGCCTCGCCGCCATCATGTCTTTGGGAAGCCTCTGTTTCCACAACCCAGAGACATACCATTAGCAGCGGTATAGGCAGAGCCCATAATTAGTAACATTTCAGCCGTAGCATTAGGACAGGCCCCACTAACATATCACTAGCAGCATTATAGGGGGAGCACAGTATGCATTCCATTTCAGTAATAGTAGCACTCAAGACAGGCCCCAGTAACAATTCCGAAGCAGCAGTATAGTGGGAGCGCAGTCTTCGTTCCATTTCAGTAGCTGCAGTATAGACAAGGCACAAGTTACATTTATGTAGCTAAAGTGTAGGCCAACCCCACACACCTTTCTGTACCATGAGTGCAGGCGAAGAACATAGAAATTGCTATGATTACACTGTAGGCGAGGGGCCACAAAAATTGCTGTATCAACAGTACTAATGTACATCCAAAAAATTGGCCATGGCCAACCAAGAGGGCAGGTGAAACCTATTAATCGCTTTGGTTAATGTGGCTTAAGTGGTAACTAGGCCTGGAGGCAGCCCAGTTTAACGAAAAATTGGTTCAAGTTAAAGTTCCAACGCTTTTAAGAGCATTGAAACGTATAAAAATTGTTTAGAAAAATTATATGAGTGAGCCTTGTGGCCCTAAGAAAAATTGCCCGTTCAGCGTGATTACGTGAGGTTTCAGGAGGAGGAGCAGGAGGAGGAGCAGGAGGAGGAGGAGGAATATTAGACACAGATTGATGAAGCAGAAATGTCCCCGTTTTGGATGGTGAGAGAGAACGATGCTTCCATCCGCGAGTGCATAATACGTATTGCTTAGGTATCGCTGCTGTCCGCTGGTGGAGAAGAGAAGTCTGGGGAAATCCAGGCTTTGTTCATCTTGATGAGTGTTAGCCTGTCGGCACTGTCGGTTGACAGGTGGGTACGCTTATCCGTGATGATTCCCCCAGCCACACTAAACACACTCTCTGACAAGACGCTAGCCGCAGGACAAGCAAGCACCTCCAGGGCATACAGCGCGAGTTCAGGCCACGTGTCCAGCTTCGACACCCAGTAGTTGTAGGGGGCAGAGGCGTCACGGAGGACGGTCGTGCGATCGGCTACGTACTCCCTCACCATCCTTTTACAGTGCTCCCGCCGACTCAGCCGTGACTGGGGAGCGGTGACACAGTCTTGCTGGGGAGCCATAAAGCTGGCAAAGGCCTTGGAGAATGTTCCCCTGCCTGCGCTGTACATGCTGCATGATCTCTGCGCCTCCCCTGCTACCTGGCCCTCGGAACTGCGCCTTCCGCCACTAGCGCTGTCGGATGGGAAGTTTACCATCAGTTTGTCCACCAGCGCCCTGTGGTATAGCATCATTCTCGAACCCCTTTCCTCTTCGAGAATGAGAGTGCAAAGGCTCTCCTTATACCGTGGGTCGAGCAGTGTGTACACCCAGTAATCCGTAGTGGCCAGAATGCGTGTAACGCGAGGGTCACGAGAAAGGCATCCTAACATGAAGTCAGCCATGTGTGCCAGGGTACCTGTACGCAACACATGGCTGTCTTCACTAGGAAGATCACTTTCAAGATCCTCCTCCTCCTCCTCTTCCTCCTCCTCGGGCCATACACGCTGAAAGGATGACAGGCAAGCAGCATGGGTACCGTCAGCAGTGCGCCAAGCTGCCTCTTCCCCCTCCTCCTCATCCTCCTCATGCTCCTCCTCCTCCTCCTGAACGCGCTGAGATATAGACAGGAGGGTGCTCTGACTATCCAGCGACATACTGTCTTCCCCCGGCTCTGTTTCCGAGCGCAAAGCGTCTGCCTTTATGTTTTGCAGGGAACTTCTCAAGATGCATAGCAGAGGAATGGTGACGCTAATGATTGCAGCATCGCCGCTCACCACCTGGGTAGACTCCTCAAATTTTCCAAGGACCTGGCAGATGGCTTCCCAGCAGGCCCACTCTTCTGTAAATAATTGAGGAGGCTGACTCCCACTGCGCCGCGCAAGTTGGAGTTGGTATTCCACTATAGCTCTACGCTGCTCATAGAGTCTGGCCAACATGTGGAGCGTAGAGTTCCACTGTGTGGGCACGTCGCACAGCAGTCGGTGCACTGGCAGATTAAACCGATGTTGCAGGGTCCGCAGGGTGGCAGCGTGCGTGTGGGATTTGCGGAAATGTGCGCAGAGCTGGCGCACCTTTCCGAGCAGGTATGACAAGTGGGGGTAGCTTTTCAGAAAGCGCTGAACCACCAAATTAAAGACATGGGCCAGGCATGGCACGTGCGTGAGGCTGCCGAGCTGCAGAGCCGCCACCAGCTTACGGCCGTTGTCACACACGACCATGCCCGGTTGGAGGCTCAGTGGCGCAAGCCAGCGGTCGGTCTGCTCTGTCAGACCCTGCAGCAGTTCGTGGGCCGTGTGCCTCTTCTCTCCTAAGCTGAGTAGTTTCAGCACGGCCTGCTGACACTTGCCCACCGCTGTGCTGCCACGCCGCGTGACACCGACTGCTGGCGACGTGCTGCTGACACATCTTGATTGCGAGACAGAGGTTGCGTTGGAGGAGGAGGAGGAGGAAGGTGCTTTAGTGGAGGAAGCATACACCACCGCAGATACCACCACCGAGCTGTGGCCCGCAATTCTGGGGGTGGGTAGGACGTGAGCGGTCCCAGGCTCTGACTCTGTCCCAGCCTCCACTAAATTCACCCAATGTGCCGTCAGGGAGATATAGTGGCCCTGCCCGCCTGTGCTTGTCCATGTGTCTGTTGTTAAGTGGACCTTGGCAGTAACCGCGTTGGTGAGGGCGCGTACAATGTTGCGGGAGACGTGGTCGTGCAGGCCTGGGACGGCACATCGGGAAAAGTAGTGGCGACTGGGAACCGAGTAGCGCGGGGCCGCCGCCATCATGCTTTTTAAAGCCTCCGTTTCCACAACCCTATACGGCAGCATCTCTAGGCTGATCAATTTTGCAATGTGCACGTTTAACGCTTGAGCGTGCGGGTGCGTGGCGGCGTACTTGCTCTTGCGCTCAAACTGTGGCGCTAGCGACGTCTGGACGCTACGCTGAGATACTGGATGGGGCCGAGGACAGCGGAGGTGAGGGTGTGGGTGCAGGCCAGGAAACGGTAGTGCCTGTGTCCTCAGAGGGGGGTTGGATCTCAGTGGCAGGTTGGGGCACAGGGGGAGAGGCAGGGGTGCAAACCGGAGGCGGTGAACGGGCATTGTCCCACCTTGTGGGGTGCTTGGCCATCATATGCCTGCGCATGCTGTTGGTGGTGCCTCCCCAGCTGATCTTGGCGCGACAAAGGTTGCACACCACTGTTCGTCGGTCGTCAGGCGTCTCTGTGAAAAACTGCCACACCGTAGAGCACCTTGACCTCTGCAGGGTGGCATGGCGCGAGGGTGCGCTTTGGGAACCAGTTGGTGGATTATTCGGTCTGGCCCTGCCTCTACCCCTGGCCACCGCACTGGCTCGGCCTGTGCCCACACCCTCACTTGGCCCTCCGCATCCTCGCCCGCGTCCACGTCCTATAGGCCTACCCCTCAGCATGGCGTATTACCAGTGATTTGATTTCCCAGGCAGGAAAGAAAGTGGCGCAAGCCTGCAGCCAAAATAGAATTTTTTCCCTTGTTTTTCAAAGGACAAGCCACACTGCGTGTATTCAATGAATACTACTAAGTTTAATAACTGTGTTGTGGCCCTGCAAATGTGTCAGAGAACTGCAGTGATGCAAAGTTATTCGCTACAGCAGATCAGGGATTTCCCATGCAGGAAAAAAATTGGCGCAAGCCTGCAGTAAAACGTAGCTGGCTGCGTCTGATTTTTTTTAACGTTCTGCACGCAGCACACACGTACCCAGAGCCCTGAGGACTGTCAGAGGCAGGCGAAATAGAATTTTTTCCCTTGTTTTTCAAAGGAAAATCCACACTGCGTCTATTCAATGAATAATGTATGTCTTCTGGCCCTGCCTACACAATTCTATCCCTGTAGTATTAATGCCGGGTGCAATGGTCTGCACAGCCGGTTTTGAGAAAAAAAAAAAAATGCAACACTGCTAACAGCAGCCTGGACAGTACTGCACACGGATAGATGTGGCCCTAGAAAGGACCGTTGGGGTTCTTGAAGCCTACACTCACTGCTAACACTCTCCCTGCCTAACCACCACTTCTGTCCCTATTGCTGGGCGCAATGCTCTGCAGATCCAATTTTGAAAAAAAAAATAAAAATACAGTGCTAACACAGTACTGCACACTATTAGATGTGGCCCTAAGAAGGACCGTTGGGGTTCTTGAAGCCTACACTAACTCCTAACGCTCTCCCTACAGCAGCTCCAGCACGATACCACTGTCCCTCAGCTAACTCACAAGGCATGTGTGGCGAGCCGCGGGAGGGGCCGACTTTTATACTCGGGTGACACCTGATCTCCCCAGCCACTCACAGCAGGGGGGTGGTATAGGGCTGGAACATCACAGGGGGAAGTTGTAATGCCTTCCCTGTCTTTCAATTGGCCAGAAAAGCGCGCTAACGTCTCAGAGATGAAAGTGAAAGTAACCGGAACACCGCGTGGTGCTCGTTACGGGTAACGAGCATCCCGAACACCCTAATATTCGCACGAATATCAAGCTCGGACGAGTACGTTCGCTCATCTCTAATCCACATACTTGTCCATTAACAGAACAAAGCCTAAATCATATACCATGGTGCATGAGTACGTCTTAATTCAGTATATAGATAAGAAGAGGATCCCAGCCACTAGCAGAATGTACTCTATTACTCCTACAAAATAAAGTGTTTAGCAGACCCCAAGTGGCAGTAACTTTCCTGCACATTTCGAACAATACTGTTTTTACTTATGACATGGTCCCACAGAAGAAGGCTGCTGCCGGAGCCTAGACCAATCCGTTCGTGGGGCAGTTGGTAGAAGTACAGTACCCTCCAGACGTTGGGAAGCGCCCCATGCTTTATACAGCAAATCAGTAGTCAGAAATATCTCCTGGAGGTTTTCCACCAAGAATGGAAATGGATCCCGACCGAAAAACTGAAGAGTTGATCCACTGTACGCGAAGAGTATGTGCGGCTTACAGGCGGAGGCTGGAGTCATCCAATATTTGAAGTTTTTTCCAGATTCCAAGAATCAGCTGGAAGATTGTTCTGTTGTTTTGCCTTTTTAGCTCAATAAACCCGTGCATCCCACAGCATCAGGAGTTTTTACCATTTTCCCTACATTTTACACTCATAAGTGACATTTCTGGAGGTGCCACAAAGCCACTCCCACAGGTATTAGTAAAAACTGCATTTTCAAACAGCGTTTAACGCACCCCTCATTGCAATGGGTTATGTAGTGCGTTAAAAATAGCTGAAATGCACTAAAATAGAGCAGACCGTTCGGAAAGTGCACCAAACTCAAACGCTCTTCCGAGAAGCCCCATTGAAACAGACCGCCCCGCTTTTTAAATGCTCTGTTCTATTTTAGATGCACCACATCACCCATTATAATGACGGGTGTGTTAGAAACCGCACTGAATGCGTTCGAAAATGCTATAAAATGCAGCGTTTTTACTTGCGCCTGTGTGAGACTGACCTACCTGTTGACGGAACAAGCATACGTACTGTATATAGCAGCTTTATAGAAAATTCATTCCTGAGTTAACTCCTTAATGACGCGGCCCTTGTTTTTTTTCCATTTTCGTTTTTTCCTCCATCCTTTTAAGAAATCGTTACTCCTTTATTTATCCATCGCCGTCGCTGTATGAGGGCTTGTTGTTTTTTGCGGGACGAGTTGTATTTTTCAATGGTGCTATTTAAAGTACCATATAATGTACTTTTAAAAAAAACTACTTTCGGACAATGTTCACCGTGTGGGGTAAATAATGCACTACTTTGATAGATCAGATGCGGCAATACCAATTATATGTTTTTCTTTTATGATTTAGATTTTTTTATTATAGATATGGCAAAAGGGGGGGTGATTTATGGTTCAAAAATATCTTATTAGCTGTATCGGACAGTACAGTAGATAATCGTTGCAGGGTTAGTTGTGCATCAGTCAAATCCTAATCACAGACCTTTCTCCCTTATAGTTCCTCCGCCACCCAATGCCCCAGCTATTTTTATTTTTATTCGTGAAAAGTGAAATATAACAAAACAAAGTAATCCAAAATCCCCTGGTGTAAATTGCGACACATCCTGGTCTGGGGGATTGAGGTAATATCGGGGTCTTCAGGGTTTTAGAGTAGAGCACTGAAAACCCTGAAGAAGAGATTTAGGGGAGGGGGGGGGGGGGTATAGGGGAGTAGAAAAGTAGAAAAAGAGAACGGGAAAAGAGAGAGAGAAAGATGTCTGTCCAGTCTATAAACACCCATCAGTAGGTTCGTCGGTATGTTTGTTAGGGTTCGTCAGCTCCATTAGGGTGTGTTCTGGAACTTAAAGAGCGGCAACGCCACCACACAACCAGGCATCCAGTTTAGGTGAAGCCCGAAACTGTATCCACACCGCCCAAGTGTTATAGAATTTAGAATATTTCATGTCATCTTTGGCACAAAGTTCCTCCATTTGTTTTAAGTTGTCTATGGCTTCCAGCCACATCAGTCGTGATGGGGGAGTTACCGCTTTCCATCTCCTGGGTATGATCTGTCTCATATCCAGTAGAAAGAAGGGTAGCAGGGAGCCTTTTGCTCGCGACACTGATCCTGGTATCATGGATAGAAGTGCCATCTCAGGGGTGAGATTGAGCGGACTTTTGCAAAGCGCTGTGTATAAAGCTTGCACCTCACGGCCCAGTGGTTGAATTTGTGCACAAGACCACCAGAGATGTACGTAGGTCCCCTTTTCGCTGAGGCACATCCAGCAAAGCTCCGGATACTGGGGGTACATTCTGGATAGTCCCGCCGGGGTCCTGTACCATCGGATCAGAATCTTATAGTTAAGCTCCTGTAGTCTGCTGGAGACGCTCATCTTATGGGTCATAGCATAGGCCTTCTCCCACAACTCTGCCTGAAACTCCTTTCCTAGTTTGTTCTCCCAGGTTAGTTCCAGGGTCCTATTTCCCCCTGATGTGTCTCTCTCTAGAAGTGAACTATACAGTGAGGAGATAGACTGTGGCGTGTCTGGTTTAGTCAAACATAATTTCTCGAAGGCCGTGATTGGTCTCCTCAGTTGTGGGCGTCCCAAGGACCTGATATAGTGGCGTAGCTGTAGGTATTGGTACCATGCTCCGGCTGGGGGGCCCCTTCTCTAGTACCTCTTGTAGGCTCTTTGACCCTGTATCTGTCAGAATGTCCCGTATCCTGGGAACTGAGTCTGCCATCCCGGCCGTCAGGGGTGTGCCCTTTAAGAAGGTTGGTATATCTGGATTGCCTACCAGTGGGGTAAGTGGACCCGGGGATGTAATCCACCCGGATTTGACGGCTGGTCCGATCTAGGCGCTGAGTAAATTTTCTATAAAGGGCGAGAATCCCAGGTCTCTGTGTCTGTCTTTACCCGGAATCCAGATGCAACCTTGCCCCCCAAATAGGGTTGAATCCTGCTCCGCCTCTACCCATCTTTTCTGTTCCCTACCGTGGAGCAAATCTAGCACGCATTTGGTCAAGGATGCTCTATGATAAAGTGAAAGATTGGGGACTCCCATTCCTCCGCTAGCTTTCGGGCCAGAAAGGGCTTTCCATCTACTCCTGGGTCTGCGATTGCCCCAGATGAATCTCATGACTAACCGCCGAATCCATGACAGAAATACGCCTGTTAGTTTTATCGGAACTGTCTGGAAGATATATAAGAATTTGGGGAGGGAATTCATTTTGATTGTGTTTATTCTCCCGAACCAGGACAGCGGCAGAGACCTCCATCTATCCAAATCCCTCTCAAGGGCCGCAAGCAGCGGGGTATAGTTTTTTTCAAAAAGCCTGTCAGGGTTCGCTGTGATGACTGTTCCCAGGTATTTGATCCCGTCCTCTCTCCAGGCGAAAGGAAATGCCAGTTGTAGGGATTCTTTCTCTTTTCTGGGCAGGGTAATATTTAGCATTTCAGACTTATTAAGATTTACTTTGAAGTTAGATATTCCACTAAACATCTCAAATTCCTTTAGGATACAGGGGAGCGCTATTCTCGGATTGGTGATGTAGATCAGCAGGTCGTCTGCATACAGAGCGACCTTGTGCTCCTCTTGGTCCACCCTGACCCCTTGTATACTGCAGTTAGCTCTTAGGGCATTTGCTAGTGTCTCCATCACCAAGATATAAAGGAAGGGAGACAGGGGACAACCTTGCCTTGTGCCGTTATTGATGTTTATTGGCTGGGAGAGTTGTCCGTTGACCCGTACCCTAGCAGTAGGGCCGTGATACAGAGCCAGGACCCTACTCAAAAAACGCAGACCTATGCCCACCATCCGCAGGGTTGCCTCTAGAAACCTCCAATCCACCCTGTCAAATGCTTTCTCGGCATCTATGGATAGTAGGCACAGTGGGCTTCCCGAGCGATGTGCCCCTGATACAATCGCCAATGTTCTAATTGTGTTGTCCCCTGCCTCCCTTCCGGGGACGAATCCCACCTGATCCCTGTCTATCAGCGAGGGGACAAGCGGTCTCAAACGAGCCGCTAGCATCCCAGAATAGATTTTAGTGTCAATATTAAGCAGCGATATGGGCCTGTAACTGCCACAGGCAGAGGGATCTTTCCCGGGTTTAGGGATGACGGTTATGGTGGCCTGTAGGGCCTGTGGTGGGAAAACGCAGTCATGTGATATGGCGTTAAAGGCGTCTAGCATTATAGGGGCCATCGCCTCCCCGCATATCTTGAAGAAGCGTGGAGTGAAGCCATCGGGCCCGGGACTCTTTCCCACCTTGAGGGCCCGAACACCGTCATTTAATTCCTCAAGTGAGAAGTCCTCTTCCAGTGACCGGCAGTCTGCTTTGGAAAGGTTTTTAGGGCAGTTTTGTAGTAGATAGGCGTCCTGACCCCTTATTATCTCCTCTGGCTTCCCTGTGTGCTCCTTCTGTAGGTTATATAGATCGTGGTAGAAAGAGTGGAAACTATCTAGAATTTCCGTGTTGGTATGTACCTGTGCCCCTTTTCGTGACTGGATAGAGAATATGTATGTCTGTGGGGACCTAGGGTTGAGAGCCCTAGCTAGTCCTCTGCTGCACTTATTACCGTATTCATAGAAACTTCCCTTCGCCTTATCTCTCTGACACAGCAAAGCCTGATCCAGCAAAAGCAGGATCTGGCTGCGGACATCTGATATCTCTGCCGCTCCCTGGTCCGAAGGTGTTGTTTTTGTTGGATGATTCCAAGAGACCCAACCCAACCTAGTGAGTAGGCCCTCAAGGGCATTACTTATTTCTTTTTTCAGGCGTGGGATATAAAAATGCCCCGTAACACGCATTTAAGGGCCTCCCATTTAATTGGGGCTGGGGTGTCATCCAGCTGATGGTTGGCTTTGAATTGTTCTATTGCTAGTTGGATGTCCTGTAGGCAGGCCCTATCGTTCAACAGATTATCGTTGAGCCTCCAGCTGTTGTTAGTGTTATCCTTCCTACCCCACTCTAGGGATCCCCAGACCGGAGCATGGTCCGACCACAAGAATGACCCCATGGAGCACCCCGGGCCCCTATCTAGGAGTCTATGTGAGATGAATAAATAATCTATGCGGTGATAGCTATTATGTGCTGAGGAGTGGTAGCTGTAATCCCTAACCTTGGGGTGTAGCACGTGCCACATGTCTATTAGCCGCAGGTTTGTCAGTTCCCTCACCAATCTACGTGTTGCTGAGTGCGATATGCCAGACTTACCCTCCGATGAGTCGAGGCCAGGATTCAGACCCAGGTTGAAGTCGCCTCCTAGTATTATAGAAGACCCGTCAGCAAAGGACGCCAGAGCCCCCAGCATCCGGATCCCAAAGCGAACCTGTGCCTGATTAGGAAAATAAACATTGGCAATTGTGAATATCTCCATGCCCATTTGTATTTTCACGAACAGATAACGGCCCTCGGGGTCAATTTCTGATGAGAGGAGTTTGTGTGGAAGATTTCTGTGGATAGCAATAGAAGTTCCCCCCGCCTTTTTTTGCGGGTGAGGGCTGTGAAACCAGGTCGTGTAGTGGCGGTGTCTGCATCCGGGGATGTTTCCGGCTTGGAAGTGTGTTTGTGTAGGTAGTCTAATATTTGACCTCTTTTGGCTGGTTTGTTTAGGCCTCTCACATTAAAGGTGCCGAATGTAAAGTTAGCCATCATGTGGTTACCCTGTGGTGGTTTTCAAAGACTGGACAGACATCGAGTAGAGGAAGGAGAGACATTAGAATGTGTGTGGGGGGAGAGAAGCTCAGGAGTAGGAGAGAGAGGGAAAATAGTGAACGGCGTAAAATAGCCGTTAGATGGTGAATCAGTGGTACCAGCGATTCGCCGGGGGTCGCGTTCAGTTGCGCGACTAGTCACCCAGTAGGGAGAGTGAAAGCACATCGAGGGTCAGGAGGCACCCCCTGGCTACTACCACCCTTTAAAATATCAAAACTCAAACGTGTGACCTCCAAGAGGTCTCTGCTAATGAACCCCAGACACCGACGTCCCGGTAGATTTAGGTAATTTTTTTCTTAAAACAGTAGGCCCTTTCAGAACTGGGCCTCTTAAACAGGAAGGCTTGAATAATCCTAAACATTGCGCCCTTCGACGGGACCCGTCTCCGTCTCTTCCCCACCCCCGGCAAGTGGCCGGGGAGGGGGAGTCGACCGGAGACAGACCCCGCCACTCCGTATGCAAAGGCATCAGGCAAACATTCTATTCTGGGATAACCCCCTCGAGGGGGGGGAGCATGCAGTAATAAACTTTCATGACATTAAAGTCTCCATTCACGTGGTACGGCCTCCTCCTCTGTGGCCTTCTCGTTGTCTCCTGGGACACGTTGTCTGCCACTGCTCCCGTGTGGTCTGCGTGAGCAAGCTGGGAGGTGTGGGCCATTCAGGGGAGGGGGGGGTGGGGTGATTTAAACTTTTATTACTTTTTTTTTTTTTACAATTAATAAAACTTTATTGATCTTATGTTTACTTTTTTTAGCTTCCCTGGGGGACCACAGCTAGCGATGCTTTGATTACTCCTGCAGTATGATGTAATGCCACAGCATACTGCTATCTGACAGGCAGTCTATCAAGCCACCCCACGGGGATGGCTTGATAGGCACTCTGCTAAGGCACAACACCTCGCTTGAGTCAACCCAAACAACCAATCACTGTGAATCAGCCAACCCAAACAACCAATCAGGTTGTGAATCGAGCAGAAGTGTTGTGGAATATAGATATATGCGCCCTGGGGCCTTTTAGAAGGACCCCAGCTGCCATGACAACCATACAGCTCCCTGCAATCTCACGCAGGGGCCTGTATGGGACCATTCGGCGGATTTAAATGCCGCTGTCAGAATTGACAGCAGCATTTAAGGGTTAATAGACACGAGATCGGCCAGTTGCAGCTATTTCCCGCAGGTGCAATAAACAGCTGACACCCACGCTGTATGAAGAGAGGTCGCCTTGCGATCTCTCTTCATACATAGCCCGCCGATATAGGCCGTCAAAAGGTGTATCGGCAGTCGTTAAGGGGTTAAGTACTGTAATTTGTAAGCGTGTTGGCTCCTGTGTTCATGGCTTGGAGTCCTCTGCGGTCTCGGACTGTGTATTTTTGGGGTATGATGGCAATGCCATAAAGCTTATTCATTCTGGAGCAATGTATCCCAATGTATGTCTCAGCTGTAAATCCTCCAGGATGACTCTTCCTGATCCAGCTGGCACTAGATTTCTAATCTTCCATATAGATGACATACGAGGCGGTACCCAAAAACCAACAGGTATCTTCTTCTGGTGGGTGGGGTGTTACTAGTAGAGGCTTCTGCTGCTGGTGAACGTCTGCGGACCCCTTCGGAGGTGGTATAATAGGTGATGTTGTTGGGGAAGGTTGCATTCAATTACAGGGAGTTTGTTTTTCATCTATTCCCTGATGTCTGAGTCATACGGAGGGGGGGGACCTCTTCAACATCAGCAAACGTTTGCCTTCGTGATCTATTTTAACCCGAGGAAGTAAAAAAAAATTTGCACAGAGCGAAATTGGATGAATACAGAGGGTTAGGTGAGGGTGTCGGACCATTTTTTGCCCCCAAACTGTTTAATACTCAGCACTGCGTGGGCAGGTGCGTTGGCATGATGGAAGAACCAGTCACAGGATGTCCAGAATAAGGGTGATCATTGCCTGACATTTTACCTCGTTTGGAATGGGGGAACCATTTGTAAACTTCTGTTTTACTCA
This sequence comes from Eleutherodactylus coqui, assembly GCF_035609145.1. Classification (NCBI taxonomy): domain Eukaryota; kingdom Metazoa; phylum Chordata; class Amphibia; order Anura; family Eleutherodactylidae; genus Eleutherodactylus; species Eleutherodactylus coqui. The sequence continues at coordinate 137,241,202 of NC_089846.1, read as the reverse complement.
AGCCGCTTCCTTATAGTCTCTTTGAAGCATAATAACCGGATCTGTTACTTTTTCTCTTAAAAAGAAAAACACAATTTCCCAGCTACTCGTTGTCCTTACGAATCAACTAACACAAAATAGGCAAAAATGTGAAAATAAATTATTGGAAGCCGAACACAACCTTCCCCAACAATGGTGGCTGGTGTACCGCCTCAGAAGGGTTCCGCACACATCCACCTACCAACAGAAGCCTCTACTAGTAACACTACGCCCAACAAATGAAGATTCCATTTTTTTTTGGTAGCCCCTCCTATACTTACTTAGCTATATTATGCTGCACAACTAACTATAACCCAAACCTGGAACTCATCTAACCTCTCCATCTGAGAACTAATGAACATGCTCACAGAGTTATTACATGGAATGGGGCCTGATATGCCTCTCTATGTATTTGCGGCTTCTCTCATCTTCTGTAAGATGCAATTATTTGTTATGCTCTCTCCATGCACGGTGGGCGAGCTGAACCTCCTTTATTTGTTAGAGGATCTAATTCAAATCTATTGACAAAAAACAAGCAATGCAAGATTGCAACACTCTTCCATAGATTCGAGGTTTCGGGTCGCCCCTGACACGGAGGAGGTGTGCTGCTAACACTTTCTCTCCTGGCTGCCAAGAGAAGTAAGATAGCATTCAAAACAGCAAACAGGTAGAACCTGCTCATCGCCCTGTTCCAGCGTTTAGCATGTCCAACGCAAGGATACCATATAGACAAGGCAAGTAATAGCAGAAAGGATCATCCACATTCTCAGACAAGGATCAGCAGCTATGCTAAGTCATGACAGATGACAGCGTAGATCCCCAGATGCAGACATGCTTTGGATGTACTATGCATCCTTAGCCTGGGATTTGGAGTCTCCTTGACGGTGTTTTTCTTGGTCCAAATCAGGGGAGAAAGATGGAAATGATGTCAATGTGCTGTTAATTTTAAAGGGAGACAGTCTGCAGTTTTCAAACTGCAGGTAGGGGCAGGGGTGTAAATGTACCTCTATCCGAGCTTCTAGGGTCCCCAACAGTCAGAAAATTAACTTTGATGTTGCAAGTGCTGTCTGTCCACCCCTACTTGACAACTGTAGCAGTCTTCTGGTCAGATACTACAGCTATTAATCACAACTGTTGAGCAGTTCAAGGGGCAGAGAGGTGAGCACTTCAGGGAGAAGTTCTGTCCCCAGAGCTCTCAGAGCTCAAACCCAGGAGCGCCTGTTCTCCAGGCGGCGACTCTTCCTGTTGAGCTATTCAGCCTCCTGAACAGCTCCCTCTGCTAAACCTTGTTCCTGCTTATGTTTCCCTGATTGGCTCCACTCGGTCTCTTGATTGAACATCCTATATAACCTGGCCTAGCACCTCCCATACTTGCATGATTATTGTGCTCCAAGCCTGTAGTCAAGCTCCATCACCTGCCTGCTCATCCATACAACTGGATATACTGTGTACCTACCTCTGGTTTCTCCTGACTAAACTCCTAGCCTGCTCCTCCATACTGCAAACGGATATACCAACCTTTGACTTGCCCTGACTATGCTACCTGCCTGTTCTGGTTGCAATAAGAGGTTTCAAACCTGAACCAGAATTGTGACAATTGCAGTGGTAGCAAAGATTATTTTCTGACTGCTGGGGACCCTAAAAGCATTTTCCCTACCCATACCTAGCGCTGGCAGCAAAATTGCAACTTTAACGGGTTGTAAGACCTAAAAAAAAAAAAAGGTCGTTTCATACCAAAAAAAAATCTTGCGCACTAGTTCTGGCATTGCAGCTCAGCCCCATTCAAAGGAGTGGACAACAAAAGAGTCAATGATGTAGGTATCCTCAATGAGGGCTGTTTAATGTTGACCTACTTTTGGAATAACAACATATATTTCCATTAAGTGTTGAAGTGTGACCCACATGCAGTTTACATGCGGCCAGAGTAATACTGTTCATTCTTCCTATAGTACATTTGCCGTGCTAGGTCGTTTTAGCTGTTCAATTATCAAATTGTGCAAAGTGATTAAAAAAGAACGGTGTAAATGTAACCCAAATTTCATCATACACGAATTTACATACAACAGCCAAAGTGACACGAAAAGATGGAAGAGCTCTTCAGGTTTGTAATGCACTTTACAGATGTTTGATATGGGTGCTCTCGAAAACACGGCGGATGACAAGTTGATAGGCTGGCTCTGCCCAGACATATCCAGGCATATCCTCTGCCTTAAATTCCACTGAACTGTACTACTAACTTGACATCTACTGTGTGACCAATGGTGTCCACATCCAACATCTGTAAGGTGCATTAACCCTTTCCAATCCAGTTTCGCACCTCGTCTGGCATTGAGATTTCTCTACATAGCACCGATGTCGGGCAAGGTTCGACATGTTTCTAACACAACGGAGCTCTGTCCTGCATAGTGTAATACACATAAGCAGAACAGCCTCCGACATCAGAGCTCTGTCCTGCATATTCTATTCATTTCTAATTTCTCTAATGACTTCTATCTATCATTAGAGGAATTAGGAATGAAGAAAGCCTTATAATATAAATGTATGTTATATCAATATACATATATTTATAGGATTATTACAAATGATCTTCTTGCTGTGAAACACTCATAACTCACATTTAGTTTTTTAGAAATTGCTAATAAAGTCATCATGGCCGGACATTTTTCTGTGTTTCTGTTGAGTAATTCCAAGGAATCCATAATGTGCTTTCCCACCCAAAATAATAAGAGCCGGGGAGTGTGTGGCTACAGGGAAATTGTATTGGAAAGGGTTAAAGAGTTCTGGCTGCTGTACGTCAGTTCATGTATGAAGAGGGAAAAAACTGAAGTTTATGACCCTGCTGTAACATCATGTATTAGGCATTAATGGCCATCATATCTACAGGATCACTCGGCTCCTCTCACGGAGACCAATCACATGTTCTTCATGAACGAATAAATCCGCTTCACTTTTGACCCCTTCTTTGTGGATCTGCACCCGGGATGGTGCGGTCACACGCATGTTACTGAGCTATTGTCACTGCCTCTATGGCTCTTGACGTGTTTGATGGTTCAGGATTGGTTTATGCACAAGGTATAGGAAACTGAAACAGTCTAGTCTTGCAAATGTTTGAGGTTTTCAAGAGAAAACCACCGAGAGGCGAGACGTGTTCCAAGAAAAGAGCGAAAGAGTAATAGAAAAACAGAAACATAGTAAAGGCAGTAAGGCCTCACGGCCGTGTCAGGCTCCGCCAGCGGAATATCACAGCAGAGTCCGACACGGCGCCCCCCAAAGGCCCACATACTCAGCTCTCTGGATCCGCTGTGCGAGTCCCGTCCAGCGAGCATGCACAGTGCAGCGCATCACATTCCGGCGGTGATGCGTAATCACGCAATACTTCCGCTATGCTCACAGTGGTAGTATTGCGTGACGGACAGATTCCATTTACTACAATGGAAGCCGGCCGCGCGTTTTTCCGCAGCAATTAGAACACGCCGTGATTGCTTTCACGCTTCGGAATTCTGCGTAACATTGAAAGACAGAAAGCTACTAGGTTCAATAGAACCTAATAGCTACGGGATAACGCCACAGATTTCCACCACATAAAATGCGGCAGAAATCCGTTCATGGGCATTAGCCCTAAAACTACATATAGGAATCAAACAATTGGAAGCTAGAGACGTAAGCCTCATTCACGTGGGCATAGGCAATTTTGGTGCATGAAAAATGCACCATTTTCATTGTGTGTGCAGGTGCAACTTGTTTTTGGTGTGTATGCACCTTTTTTTTCCCCCATGCATAAAAAACATATCTGAATACACCAAATTAACTCAATGGGGCTGTATCCTTCTTATATGCCTACGAAACGTGGACCGTCTACAAACGTCACTCTCAACTCCTGGACCGATTCCATCAGCATTGCCTTCGGAAAATCCTGCAAATCTCTTGGGAATACAGGCGGTCAAACGTCAGCGTTCTGGAAGCAGCAAAGACCACCAGCATTGACGCGATGATCCTGCACCATCAACTTCGCTGGACTGGCCCCATTGTGCGAACGCCCAACTACTGTCTTCCAAGCAAGTACTGTGCTCCCAACTCAAGAACAGAAAGAATATTGGTGGACAGCAAGAGATTTAAGGATGGGCTTAAAGGGGTTCTGACACGAAAAATGTTTTTATGCTTTAACAGCCATTGTTCCCTGGTCTGCCTAATGGACACAGGGAACCCACGAATAAGGGCCTGTTAAAGCATTAAAACTAATACTTACCTCGTGTTCCATCGTTGTGGTGCTGTGGGGATCATCTCCCAGCAGGCAGTCTTTTTCCTCCGACAAGCGGGATTGCGTGCATGCGCAGTGGAGAGGTGCCCTCTGACAGGAGTCAGGACGGGCAGCATCTCCACTGCGCATGCGCAGAATCTCGGAGTTCAGCCAAGACGGACGGGCCGCCCACAGCAAGCACTGCTTGTGACGTGCTTGCTGTGGGCAGCCTGTCCATTCACCTCGGAAGTGGCTGACGGATGGAGCAGAGCGGTCATTTTGACCGCTCCTGCTCTGCTTCTAGAAGCCACCGAAGAAGAAGCCGGATGGAGGGGACATGCCTGACGATCGGTCCTGGCCAGGCAAGGTGAGTAAAATTTATTTTTTTTCTCATGTCAGAACCCCTTTAAAGTTAATCTTAAAAACTGTGGCATAGTCATGGAGAACGGGGAAGCCCTGGGCCTCGAGCGCTCAATTTGGGGGTCAGCCGTTACCAACAGCACTGTGAATTGCAAAGAGGCTCAAATGGACGGCGAAAGAGAGAAAAGAACGTCAAGCTAACTCTGGGTGGGACCGTCGTGCACTTGGAAACCGATGTCCCCACCGCGAAGTAACCTGTGATCAAGAATAGGTCTCTATAGTCACCCACGGACTTATCGCTAAGGCCCTATACTTGGAAGGCAATCATGCTCGGCCACAAGTGATAGCCAGTGATCCAGGCAGTAAAAAAATACAGATTTAGGGCTTATTCATACGACCGTATTTACACTGGTAGTTCAAAACCACACAACTAAACCGTGAGCATTCGAAGCCTTGGATTTCAGTGGCTTCATCAGACGAGTGTTTCTTTTTCAGCGTCAAATATATGTGCATGAAAAAAATAGGACATACGCAATCATTTGTGGCCGTACATTTTATAAGGCACGTGAAAAGATAGGCCTTTCCTTATGAGGCAGGAAGCTATATGGCAGATAGTAAAAGGGAGAGTGTTACCCTGCGTACAGCGCTGGGAAAAGAGGACCGTTCGGCGTAATTAGGCATTTTAATGCCATTCCGAGGATTTCTGTCGATCTCTGCTTGCTATCGCTTTTGTGTATTTTTAACAGTTACGCTGCAGCACCCCATGTGAATGGCTTTAAATAAAAGAATTAAGGTCCACGGACGGACTTGAATTGCAAAATCCGTATGGGGCACCCATGCGGGCGATGTGCAGTTCAAACTGCCTATAGAGAATCATGGGCGTCCGCAGTTGAATTTAAGCATGCAGATTTAATTTGCGGACCTTTTGGCCTGGAAAACAAATTGCAGCATGCTCCATTTCAGCGAGTTTCCCGCACGGACGGCTTCTATTGAAGTCAATGGAAGCCATTTGATCCACGGCCCATCTGCAATTCGATTGCGGACGGACCACAGATTCCTTTGGAAAGCAGTTTAAGAAAAAAAACCCTCCACTGCGCTTGTCATACAGCATGGCGGCCAGCGCTTCGGTCCATGTCCGCAGTGAAGAAAATAGAAGATTCCGAAAGTGTGCAGATGAGCCGGACAGGTAAGGAGTGTCCTCGGCCGTGCGCAGGGTCGGATTCTGCTGTGGGATCCTGCATGCAGAACCAATCCACCCCTGGACATTACGGTTAAGATCAGGCCTTGATCGTGTCAAAAGGTCATTCATGATTGGTTCTCGAGCACCTTGTCTCAGCCAATCAGAGGCAGCGCTTCCTGGAGGCGAGGTTTTGAACCTCCAATTCAGGAAGTGCTGACAGAAGACTTCAAACCTGGGAGGAGACGTGCGGCGGACTGGACAGCGGCTGTTAGGTGATTTTTTTTTTTTAATGCAGCTATGGATTATTTTAGGGCTGTTACATGTGTTTTTGTGTGATGCGATGCAAAAGAAATGAAGCCTCCATAGGGAAAGATGGGCTACAAAGCCTCCAAATCGCAGCAATATTAAGTCATCCGCGATTTTTTTTCTCTCTCGCAATGGAGCAAGCTACAAAACATTAGGAATGTGAAGAAACGCATTGGAAAGCACGGGCTTTACATGCATGCGACAGCACTATAAATCGCATCGCAAGAAAATTGTGTGATTTTGTTGCCTGTGTGAAACCAGCCTTAAAGTTAGGTGCCCCACGTGAAATACTACATCAGCTTGTACGGAGCTCTCCCAGCTCCCTGCTGCGTCCAGCGCCACAGGGTCTCCCAAGAGACGTATTGTTTAAAGTTTGCAGCAGTCGATCGCTGAGCTCTCATTAGCTGCTGCAGCCTGTGACGTCCCGTACATACACTGCTGCAGCCTGTAAACAATACCAGGAGCCATTGGTGGAGGACTTGCAGGGAGAGGAAAGTTTGAGCTGCTTTATTATTTTTTCACATGATGGACCCGCTTTTAAAAAATATTGATATTGGAAAACCCCTTTAGGGGGTTTAGTTTTTCAGGTGTATATAAGTAAGTAAACTGTAAAAGGGGTTCTCCCACTTTTAGCTATTAACCTATCCACAGGCTAGGTCATCAAGAGCATATTGACGGGGGTCCAGCTGTGCCCGTAACTCAGCTGTACCCCAAGCCAATGTCTTTGTGTATGGAGTCACTTTACTGCGAGAAGCAGAATGCCACATACATTGTGCAGCGGCTCGGGTCATTATTGCAGGCTGAGCCCCGTTCGCTGTAATGGGACTCTGCCTGCCGAGCCACTGCACAATATACTGCTTCCTGCAGCAAAACAGCCCCATACATGAAGCCACAAGCCAAGGGGAGCAACCGACTACTGGGAGTCCCAGGCAGCAGACCCCCGTCAATATGCTATTGATGACCTATCATAAGTATAGATCAATAGCTAGAAGTGGGAGAATCCCTTTAAAAGGTACATCTGCAATGTCCAGAGACATCCATGTAGAGACATAGAAACAAAAGCATTTTAAAAAGTTTCAAAAAAACTTATTACAATTCAGCTATATTTGCATAAAACCGGAAAATGCCTTATACAATGGGATTTACATAAGAAAACCCGGTATGTAGCAATTGGATCTGTTCTCCATTTAATTCTGTGGAAGAGAGCGGTGCGACCCGAGGCTCTCACAAAATGATGCCTGGGACAGTCAATTGTGACTTTACTGCTGATACATAGATTTCAGGAAACCACAATGTAGAGACCTTCTCACGAAAAGCAACTGGTGTAGAAAGGCCCATGAACAAAAAACAAAACTGCGTCAAATCTAAACAAACCACCAAATCCACCTGCTGCTTCAAGGGGTATTTTTCCTTTAATTTTCTATCCCAACAAGCTACATTAACCCTTTCCAATCCAATTTGTATCCTGGTTTTCCTAGGGGGCTTACTCTTTTTCTGCTGTTACACAATGGCGCTATATGCTGGCTAAAGCCAGTACTGCATGAGATGACACGGATAGGTTCCCTCAGCAGAGAGGCTGGTAATATACAGTAAGAGAACCCTGACGGATGTCTTCCAACATCGGAGCTGTACAGCCTTAAATCATAATGTCTTCAGAGGTCAGACAGTGGATTGGAAAGGGTTAATGCTGGAATATACCACTTGTGCCCAAAGAGGTTGTTCTGGCCCATTTAGATGCAACGATGATCACTCAAAATTCGCTCAAACGTCAGGTTGAGTGACGGTTTTTAGCAATCATTTTGCATAAACTCTTAAGTAGATACTCAGCTACTTAAGAGTTTATTAGCGTACAAATGAAGCCTTTAGCTGAATGCAGATAACAGCTGGAGGTCTGTTATCTCCATTCCGCTGCTTTGTTTTCGTGCAGCACTGCAGCTGAAAGAATGCCATCAGCGCTGTGGAGAACTCAGCATGTGATCCCGATAAGACACATCGCTGACTTCAAGCTGGCCTGAAGTCAGCGATGAACGAATAGTGCTCGCATTTAGACGCAGCGATTGTCGCTCAAAAGATTGCTTTTGAGCGAATTATATGCGATAATCGTTGTGTCTAAATGGGCTTTTACTCCATCTTTCCACAGATCCTGATTGGTGCATTTATCTGCACCTTCATATTTAAGAAGAATCAACAGAAGCAACTTACTCCAATCGATCATCTTCCAGCGAGCCGCAACAAATGTATATCACATGCTCGCTCTATAAAACGAACAGGAGACAAATGGTGTGCGATGCATCCATCATCCGTACCGAATACAAGCTGATATCCTGCAGCATTTACAGGTCAAGCCGTGGGGACGAGATTTAAAGAATCTTCACATGGAGTGTAAAATTGGCGCACAGACTCTACAGCATATTTGAAAGACGCCGCAGATTCTTAATCCTCAGTCTGTCAATTTATGCAGCAGATTTTGACTGCAGATTCTAATTGAAGCTCCTGCTGAATCCGCACCATTTAGGTACATATTTGGCCCCTGTGGATTTGCTGCTGATTTTCCACTTTGGAAAGTTGGCAGCGATACGCCCCATGTGCAGATAGACATCGATACATTAAACACCGCCGGTCCACATTCGTTACATACATTGTATAGGAGGCGTGGCCCTGTCCAATACGCATTAATAGTACTGACAGCCGTTTCTTCATGGCGGTCATGTAAACGAATGCCAAACCATATTCACTCCTCAACATTGAAATTGCAACACTACGAAGGACAAGCTGTAAGGTTATGCAAATTGAGGCAGTAGAGAGCATCACTAACATGTGCAAAGGACCACATTCTCAAGCATCTAGCTCCAACTTGTGACATGTGGGAGGGGCTTCAATGGTATCAAAGTGTGATCGAAAGTAAAGTTTTTCCAGCCACATAAAAGCTCAAAAATCAGTTAGTCTTGTGGTGTGATTGTCTGAGGCATCGTGTTCGTCGACGTGCCCGTTATTACCACTTGTTGCAAACTAGAGGGACAGAATCCTTGAACTGAGAGACCTTAGTTTATCGTTCTGGTAGATCATTACACACTTAGGCCAAGATGTCAGCACCGTGTGGCCCAGTGGTTGGGAGAACAAACTCAAATGTCAGCAAGAGTTGCACAGAGAACCTCCGCACAGACCATCATCAAATTAGATTCTGTACAGCGAGTGAAATTGGACATCACATCCCAAGCCGAGGGTATCAAACAGTGTCTACACAAACCATCAGAAGGTTTCTTGCACAACCAGCGCCAGGTGTTCCATTGACTTAACGCCATCGGTCTCAAGGGCTATCATGGTGCAGAGCAAGATGGCAATGGAGGCTGGAATGGAGGTCTATCCTCTTCAGCGATGAGTCCCGTTTTTGTCTCAGCAGCCATGATAGTTGTGGTCTCTAGACCATTTGGCAATGCCATGAGGAGGCCTTCACAAGGAACGTCACACCAGTCCCAGCATTACGGTGTGGAGTGGTTTAATATATGACAGCAACTCCCCTCTAGTCTGCATCCCAGGTACATTAACAGCTCAGCGCTACGTTGATTTGGTTGTGGAACCAGTGGTATGGACAGTTCTCCAGTATCTCATAAGCTGCTTTTCAACACGCCAGGCCACATGTTTGTGCAACTGTGAGCAGCTTGTGTGGCCTAAACATGCTACCATTGCCCGCAGCGTCTCCACACTGATCTCCCATCAAGCACATCAGAGACGGCATAGGTCAGCAATAGGAAAGGGAGTCGCAAGCACCAGACCTTGACGATTTGGGTGCCCAAGTGCTTTCAGCATGGCAGATCATTACTCAGACAACCAGTAATAACCTCATTGACAGCATGCTGAGGCGTGTGAGTGCATGTATCTGTGGGTGGTGCTCATACTCGATACTAAGATATTGTCTACATTTATTATTTGCATATCATTAACATGCAGGGGTGGATTGGGAACTTAGTGTCCCTGGCAAACAAAAAAAAAAAAATCTAAAAAAAAAAAGGGCACCAAGTTTTAGTTGGGTCCAAATTAGTAAAAGTTGGAGCCAACACAAGTAGGCAAGGTAAATAAACCATAGCAACAATGGTGGCAGGTAGGGACAATGCAAAACCACAATGGCAGGTGGAGCTTTTAAAGAAGGCAGGGCTAACGCACAAGTAAGTAAAGCATGGCAGTGGTAGAATGAGCCAGAGACAAAAAGGAGCTTTATGTGGATTTTTCTTCTTTACTATTTTGGGCTTTTTTTTTTCCAACTATTTTTAATATCCCCAATAGTAACCCATCAGCCCCCAATGATGTCATAGAGAGAGCTCCCTGTTAACTCCATCCATGCCGCGATCACCATTTACTTTGGCAAGAAGGCTCCTGGGGAGGAACAGCCAAGTATAGAATTTTTTTATTTTTTTTTAAATTACAAAACTATTTAAAACAAACTGGTGTATTCCATCCCATAAAGTCAGTGGAGACGTTAGCGCTGTTCCTGTTCCAGTTCTTGCTATCATTGCGGCACAAGGACATGCTGAGCAGAGCCAAGTGACTTGACCAGACAATCATAGACCACCATGGTAGCAATAGTAAGTGAAAACTTTCAGATGTTTCCCCAAGTACGTCCACCCCATCAGCAGGGCAGTCTCAGATGTCAGAAAACACTTTTGTGGGTTTTTTTTTTTTATTTTATGACCTGCACATAAGAGAGCAATGCCTGTGGTCTTCTCATTGACCTGGTCTTCTCTATGTGACTGCAACGAGCCGCGGCTACAGCTGCCATGTATTTGAACAAGGTCCACGCCTGCTCCACCTCCTCTTCTCACGCTATACATGTATTTGTACACACCGAATGACAAGGATTCTTTCCTACCACCTGGGATGTACAAACAAGGCCCAACATTGTGTTTGTAATGGAATGAAGTCAGTCAGCTTGTATTGTATCAGAATTACCAGAACACCTAAACTGTTGCTGCATTTCCAGCTAATCGCACCTCGACGACACGAGTAACAAACGTAAGCCCAATGGATTGTGTGTTACACCATCTACAATAACTGTTTCTAATGCTGCAGGTTGCACACTTCAGACTTCTGCGCAGGGCGGTAGGGGTTGTCTTAGACCCCATCCATATGCCCCATTGGGCTATATGAACATTATATAGAAAGTGCTCCCCCTTGAGGTAGGATGCAGAGAAGTCCTGGTGGGCTATTACACCGCATAGAAACCATGGCCAGAGGTAACTTTCCTAGTGTTTTTTTTTTCTGAAAGTTTTGGATGTGGTGAAAACCACATTAGAAACACACTTTTTTCCCCACATTCAAATGACCCTGCGTTAAATACACCAAGTGGGGCCTATTTCACACGAGCGTTGTATAGAGGCTATTTTGGCGCGATAGAATGCCAGCCGAGAATCGCGACCATCTGAAGCGTTGGATCCCAATGCATCCATTTAGCTGGACGGTTTTCCGGAGGGTAAAAATTGGCCGGCAAAGAAAGCACATATGGGGCGCATTCCGGTTGGCCCCTTTTACGCACTGCAGGGAAAGATAGGACTTGTCCTATCCTTTGAAGGAATATTCCGACTGTTCCCATAGACTCCTATGGGAGCTTATGAGTTCTGTCAGAAAAAGGAAGGGGGAGGGAGTTTACCAGCGGCTTGCATTGCTAAAGTCCCTCCCCAGCAGCTCCCATAGGATGGGAAGGGAATTTAGCGTGGCAAGCGCTGCTCAAGTCCCTTTCCTTCCCAGCAGCTGGCAAGGGGAGGGGGGAGAGACTTTAGCAGTGCTAAGGTCTCTCCCCTCGGCATGCAGCGTATATATGCTGCAGCCCAGTTGTGTGAACGGGCGAGAAAACAGGAGATTTAGCCGTGACTTGGTCTCGGTTTTTCCCACCGACAACGCATTTCTTCCCGACTCCAATTTGGCAGTCAGAATAATCCCTGATCAACCCTTCTGCAGTAATCAGGGATTAGAACAGGTTATATTGTTACACTCAAGAAAGGAGTCCGGACCTCATTGAATTCTTTTAGTGACATTCTGTATTCCTCCAATATATTTATTTCCAGATACTAAAAAGAACTGAAACAATCATATTACATTCAAAGCAATAGTTCCCATTAGTATCATGACAATGAGTGATAACAGAGGGCGCCGGACATACAGCTACACAACAGCACAAGGCACTTTATTATCCAACATGTTAAAAAGCTATAAGCTGGTGATTATCGAAGAGAAGAACATTCCAGAAGTCACCCCGACCTCCGGAATGTCAGACCGTGGTGAGACCGAAGAGGAGCCACCTATGGTAATAGTCACCCACATCCACCATTTTGGTCATATACTCGATTTGGCCTGCTAATGTCTCTACTGAAGTACTCAACATCGATGGTATCCAATACTTCAGACTTGTGTGACCAAATTCAAGGCAAAAGTAGGTGACGAAGGTTGTATCAGCTACATAGTTACTACAAGAACTAATACAACGAAGAGAAGTGATTATACAAGGGAGAATTAAAAGTTTTAAATTAGAATAGTGCTCATTTAGACAATGGGACAGCCAAGTGCTGAGTGATAAAGACAAGGACATTGGTGGGTCATTCCTTGGAAGACTTTCAAAGTCTGTTTGAGGCAAGTTTGACACTTGCTTGTGTAATGCTTGTGGGCAAATGGTCTTTGCAGTGCCTGTATGTGGGCATCATTTTCATCATGGGATGAAACTGAAAGGGAGGAGACACAGATTGGATATTAGAACACACTGACAGTGAGGGGGATCAATGAGTGGAACAGGTCGCCACGGGAGGTGGCGAGCTCTCCTTCAATGGAAGTGTTCAAACATAGGCTGGACAGACATCTGTTTGGGATGATTTAGTGATCCTGCACTGAGCAGGGGGTTGGACCCGATGACCCCGGTGGTCCCTTCCAATGCTACCATTCTGTGATTGTTTTCTCTGCAGTGTCATCAGGATTTAAGGCCCATTAGACGTGCGGTGTTCAGGACATCATCCCGTGTCAGATAGCAACCACAGAGTTGTCTGTAACCGGTGAAGGACTCCCGGCCGTGCAGTACCCTCCAGTTATCCACAAACAGAACCTGAAATAAAAGGAATTAAGTTTAAGTTCAGGAAAACAAGCAGAACGTGGAAACAGGATCCAGTGTGGCCCCCAGACCGTAAAAGGGATAGAAACGGATTGGGGCATCAAATATGAAAACAGAACCTGAAAGGCTTCACCAGTGTGGCTTCTGATGCTTCCCCATTACAGTCAATGATGAAACACTGCCACATGGGGCAGAACACGCGAAATTAAGAGGTCCTTGACCAAGGGCCACATAGGGGGAAGTGCTGCATGCTTTTCTTGGAGGAACAAAGGAATCTTTAAATTGACACCTATTTTGGATGCTGTCACATTACTCCTAGGCTGGATTCGCACGAAGCGTACGAGTGTTCGCGCGCCAAACTGCTTTTTATGGTACTTTGAGCATGCAAGTAGTGTGCAAAAAAGAAAAAAAACCAAGAACATGCACCGACGCCCTCAGACATTGAAACGGCCAATTAGTTTAAGGAGTTCAAGAGGAGTTTTTCCCTGTGTGAATGCACAGAAATAGAGCATACCCCCATTTTTTTTGCACACAAACATGTGCAGGCGATTGAAGTCCCAGTGATTTCTATGGGTTATTTACTGTATACAGTCATGTGAATAAGCCCTTAGGTTGGGTCCCAAAAGGGCCAATTTGCAGCGGAAGGGCTGCACCCAGCATTCTGCTGCAGAAAACCTGCGTCTAAGGTTGTACCGTTTGGTTTTGATCAGAGTTCCCCCCCACATTGACAAGGTGAATTCCACAGCGGAAATGGCGATAAAATTGAAGTGCTGCGGAATCGAATTCCGTACTACGTGTCAATTTCCACATTTTTGTTCTTGCAGCTTGTGGACGAGATTTTAAAAACCTTGTCCACTTTGCTGCTACTGTAAATGCCGCAGAATTTCTGTGAGGAGGGTAAATCCCCCCCATGTGAACCTTGTATGCAGAGAATTGCTTCAGTGGATCCCTAGAGGTAGCGAATCGTGCTTCCCATGTATAAGAGGTTCTGGGAGACCTGCTGTGTTATGGACTGATGCTAAATCTAGAGTTACATTCAACAATGAGAACTTCGAAAGACACAATTCCTCATCATCCTGCTGCAGTAAAATACAGAAATGACGAAGGCCTCCGACGCAGATCCGGCCAAAATAACGGAGCGCCATTTCATCTGGAAAAACGCCAGATAGCATAACGAAAGCCGGAGGAGCAGAAAACAGAAACCGGAACTGGTGTGAGCCCAGACGGAGTGTGGAAGCGGGCCTTAGGCCTCATTTATATGTTACAGCTCCGTATAACCTCCAGGCTGGTCTGTGCAGTAAGGAGGGCACCACCAGCCTTCTATGGGGCTCTACTGCCCCTCTGGATGCCCCAAAAAGGTTTCTCAAAGTTTTATCTGTATATGATAAGCATGTGACAACAAAATGACAAGCAGTGCAAGAGGTCACACAGTCTTGTTTCCTTCATGATTTGTGTCATGGGAATTTCCATAAATGATAGTGATAAGTGAAATACTGTACAGAAAGCCCCACTGCTGCTCAGCATGAACCCATGGCAGCCAAGATATTATACTGTGCCTAGGTCCCTGGAGGTTAAACAGGAACTGCAATTTTTAATGGCTGAGTGGAATCCGTGTGCCGAGCCCCCCGCTTACTGCTGAAATAAGGGGCTGCAGCACTAACACAAGTACTGAGCTCCCCCTCTATAGACATCCTGTAGCTTCTGTTGGTAAGAGTTTGGGGTACATAGGACTTTGATTTACTACATTTTTTTCAGGGCGACCAAACAAGCGCATTGCTGGTATTGCGTATTTCTCTCTGATGGCATTCACTATTTGGTATAAATAATGGCTTATAAGGGGACTTGAACTTGCGATCATTTAATCACTTATATACTGCATCACTATAGTATTGCAGTATACTGCAATTTTTAAAGGTATTCTATTAGGATGTGCGACGTCCAGGATACTTAAATGTTGTTGCCAAAACAGAGCATTCAGATGGTTAACAGCCGTAATGAGAGTTACTTAAAATTGTGACAGTTGTGGGCAGGGGTCAGCTATTCTACAAACCCGAAGATCCAACGCACATTGTGTGAAACGCACAAAAATTTTCAGAAATAGGAACTCCATTGTTTAGAACGGAGTCATACATGTGAGCGATTGTTTCCCTCACAATGACGCTCCCCAGAATGCATTTCCCTTTGATTTTAAAGTGACTTTAAGTACATTGCAAGGCTGCCGCATGTCGTGTGATGCGAGGTTTCCCAATGAAATGAATGGGAACCACTTCCGATCTGCTACCGTGCCGGGGGATCAGAATTTAACGAGAGGGATGTGAGGCTCGCCCCCGTGTGAAGACAGTCTTAGAAAAATCTTCTGACCAACCATCAGAGGGCGTTTTATTCCAAACCTCACTGGATCTCCAAGCAGTTATGATCATTGGTTATATTCCAGCCAAGGAGAGCCGCTTCATATTAAGCCGACAACGTGCTCCTTTATTAGCTATAACTTTGGATAGTAGTCAGATAATGAAGCAAACTTTCTTGCATTACATTCTACGATTATATGGTAATAAAGCTGGAATTAGGAGTCAAACATGAACTTATTTCTAATGGTTTCCACAATTTGCCATTAGTGTATTTCACCTCTGTAGACAAATCTAAGTCATTCTCCTCATTTTGACCCAAAAATTCGTCACTTCTGCAGTACTTTTGTACTCACTTTTCTTATTGTGAGAGGTTTTACAATACTGCAGAATGAGTGATGTGAGGCCGGAGATGTTATCTGGGACCTTTAGATTGTTGCATAAGGTAGGTTTATCTCATCTGTGATGGAACCGTAATTACCAGCCAAATTAATCACCAGTTACCCATCACAACTACACTGCAAATGTCATCACCCTTCCTGTAACCCGCAGCTGGTCATACAAGGTCCTCATCATATCCCATGGGGGCACAAGTAACTGTAGACTTTAGTAAGCAGGTAATCAGAACTTCTGTAAGAAACACCAATCTTTTTTTCTTCTTTTTAGCAGTACCATCTCTCCAACTATAAATAAGTGTGAAAAAGCTGCATGCAGAATCCGAGGTTGTTACTTTGTATCACTCCTAGCAATGTGACTGTAGGACAAAGGCCTCATGTCCACTCAAAAAATACAATCCGCGCAGAATCTGCCGCGGATTCGCTTTAAATGGCGTTTTTTGTATGCAGATATCCGCACACATTGCTGTCAATGTGAAAGCGATGTTGCCGATCCTCACGGATTCCGCGGCAAATTGAGCATGCCGCGTTTTTTCTCCCGCGCATGGAAAACGCAATTCTTTTAAAATGCACACTTTGGCTGAAAAGTCAGGGCAGTTTATCAAAATCGGTTCCTCTGGGCAAATGTTCCACTTCTTTACACCAATCTGGATCCAGTTCTCACCCAAAGTCTAATCATTAAACAAAATGGCTGTACTGCCTCTGCGGACATTAGGTCTTAGGAAAAAAAACGACAAGAGTGCAGAGAGACCAGTTCACTAAGGACAGGAAACACAAGAAGTCTCCTGCATCATGTGGAGGAGTGGGCAGAAGGAGCTAAAATTATGATTGGCAGCATCAAACATGGTACCCACATTTCAAGCAACTTAGGGGTTATGCAACAGTGGCCAAGTTAGAGGCTGGGCATTTATGGGTCCCTGCTACCCATCTGGATCAATGGTCTGAACATGGTTGACCCCTTTATGGCTACAATATCTAGGCTATGATGGCCATCGTTAAAAGGCAAACTGGTGAAAATGTTAGTAACCAGTAAGAAAAGCTGAGAAATCTGTTGCCATCTCATCGGTTCGGAGCCATAACATTGGGCAGAGCTTGTCAAAGGCATTGCACAGCAACAATCCAGAGTGTCAATGGATGACAACTGTAAGACCCTCAAACAGACCTGCTGCTTCCTGTACAAAGTTATTCCTACAGTTAAGATGGCGGACAGAGCGAGATTATTCTCCTCTATGAGCCAGTTCATATAAAGTGGTTGCGTCTGTCCAACTGTTTTTGCTGAGTTGGGCAACTGATGACAGACCCCAGCACCCTTAGGGTCCACATGTCTGCCGGAGTTTCTGGTTGAAGGCTTTTTCCAGGGAAATGCCATTAATGACCTATCCCGATGATAGGTCATCAATAGTTGATAGTCTGGGGTCCGTCGCTGAGGACACCGACTGATCAGCTGTGCAGGCGTATGCTGTCAGCACCACAATAACAGAGGTCGGAGCAGAAGTTTCCACTCCAGAAGTCTCTGCGCCAACCTCCCATGCAGTGGCCGGTGCTTGTAACTGCAGGCATGGCTCCCATAGATTACAATGAGAGCTGTGCCTGCACTTACAAGCACTGGCCACTACACAAAGGTCGGCGCAGAGGTTTCCGCTGTGACTTCTGTGTTAATGTGGCGCTGACAGCATGCACCCACTCAGCTGACCGGCTGGGGCCCGAGCGATGGACCCCAGCCAATCAACTAATGATGACCGATCCTGATGATAGATCATCAATAGTATTTCCCTGGAAAACCCCTTGAAGTGCTTATAGGAACACGACAAGAATTTATTACTGGAAGCTTTCCTGCTCTCCACCCCCCGGACATGTCAGATAACGGCACCTACAAGTAATTTCCAGCGGCTACCTAATGCCATCATGTCAGTCTTATAAAAGCATCCTTAAGGTAAATTCTAGCCATGACCTCTCAGACTTCAGTTGAGTCTCCACTCACCTTTCCGGGTTTTAGTTTCACCCACAGCTCATTCTCCGGCTTCCTCAGTTCGGTGGTGAGGATGCGATGACTAGAATACCATCGGCGCACCAAATCGTAGGGTACTGTGTTAATGACGGCCCGATCATAGTTATTGTACCTGAAAGAGGCAAAGACAATCCGAATAAGATATACAGCGGTGATTCCCTGGGGGTCCAGTGGGGTATACTATGGGGCACTGTATGTTACTCATCTCATAACCCAACTGCAAACACCGTGCCAATGCCTAGATACCTTGTGAGAACCAGTTTTAGTTGGCAGAAAAATTACACCGGGCATATACCCATCATATAGGAAATCCGATAACAACTAGGTGTAGATCTCATAGCAATGCTCCAATAAATACATGAATACTACAATCACAAACCAGTTATGTGCCTACTATATATTATATACACACACACACACACACACACGGGTAAACGAAAATATGGAGACACCATACAAAATGCATGGGATTTTAATCAGTAGCACTGAGCTGTCCTTTTGACCCAATCTTGGCTGAGAGTTTTCCTGCCAAATTTGTGTTTACTTCACCTCTTGCCCTGCTCTGGGTGGTTTTGGGAGCCAGCTGGTAACAGAGTGGCTCAAACCCCCTGACCAATGCCACATTGTTGCCCAGGCAGATGTTCAATTCTGCCTGGCAGCATATGTCAGTTTAACTCCACAAAAAAAAAAAAAAAATTTGGTCTCTATATGTCTTATTGAAATAGGTTTATAATCCCCTCCAACTTCAGGCATTTCCATATTTTTGTCCACCCCGTGTACATCCCTCACTTCAGTAAAGATGCCACATCTTTTTGTCTGTGACTTGTTTATAGGTCTTTAAAATCATTGAGACATTCTTGGTAAATATCCCCTTTTTTGTACGTTTGGGTCTTCGTTAACTTGAGCTGAAGATGAGGCGTCTGCAGACTGAAGGTGATAGAAATGGAAGACTTAAAAGAATCGTTTGTTGGGTGGACGTGGAGGTTGGTCCTCATGCAGCTGATTGCTGAGCATTCTGGTTCAGATCTGCAGGTGTGAATGCTTAGCTGATCCACGACAGTCCGTCGTCTGGAAACCAGTCGGCTGCACTCATCTTTGGTTCAACAGTTGGTTGAAATCCCTTTAGTCTTCACAAATGATCTTACTTTGAGGCCGCTTCCACACGGACGCTACAAATCACATGTATGTGGAGCCCGCTCTTTCCTATGGGTTCTTCCACACAAGCATGCTCTATACAGCTGCGATTTCTGTACCCCATGTTTCCCAATGGAGCCTCCTTATGTGTGCTGCAGGTTTTGTGCAGTGCAACTTTTACAGTAAGAAATGCTACTCTAAAAGCACTAAAATAAGCCCTAGCTGCATCAAGAAAAAAAAACATACATCACCAAAAAAGCGCTGTCAGATCTGGTGGGTCTTCTCCCCGATCCTCAGCAGTTGTCTTCAGGCATTTCTCCCTGGTCAGGGATTTGTAAACCCCGCCTCCAGGAAGCACCACCTCTGATTGGTCCATCGAGCACTGGTGCTCAGTCATTTAAAGGAGATGTCCCGAGGCAGCAAGTGGGTCTATACACTTCTGTATGGCCATAATAATGCACTTTGTAATGTACATTGTGCATTAATTATGAGCCATACAGAAGTTATAAAAAGTTTTATACTTACCTGCTCCGTTGCTAGCGTCCTCGTCTCCATGGAGCCGACTAATTTTTGGCCTCCGATGGCCAAATTAGCCGCGCTTGCGCAGTCCGGGTCTTCTGCAGTCTTCTATGGGGCTCCGTGTAGCTCCGTGTAGCTCCGCCCCGTCACGTGCCGATTCCAGCCAATCAGGAGGCTGGAATCGGCAGTGGACCGCACAGAAGAGCTGCGGTCCACGGAGGAAGAGGCCATCTTCAGCGGTGAGTAGAGAAGTCACCGGAGCGCGGGGATTAAGGTAAGCGCTCCGGTGAGCTTTCTTTACCTCCCTGCATCGGGGTTGTCTCGCGCCGAACGGGGGGGGGGGGTTGAAAAAAAAAAAAACCCGTTTCGGCGCGGGACAACCCCTTTAATGAATGGCTGTTATTGGTTTGAGCACTGGCTCCGATTGGTGCTCAGCCAATCAGAGGCAGTGCTTCCTGGAGACGGGGGATTTACAAATCCCTGAAGACCACTGCCGGGGATTGGGGAGAAGATGTGCTGAGCTGACAGCGCTTCTTAGGTGATGTGTTAGGTTTTTTTTATGCAGCTAGGGCTTCTATTTCAGCCCTTTGATGCTTACAATAAAATAAGCCGTTCTGAAAGGCGATCAGAAGCGCCGCTGCCGCTCACCTAATCATATAAAGCTCTTTATTCCAAGGATAGACATTTAATACCGGGCCGATGCCAACCATGTGATTGTGACTCTCTCCAACATTTTCGATGTATTCGTGCCTCAGTGGGACATTGCTGAGAATTTCAAAGTCTTCAGGGTGATTTTGTCGCACTTGCTCAGCCGCGTGGAAGCCGTCAACGAGGAGCGTGCGACCCCCGGTGCCTTCGTGCCGCAGGCAATGGAAAAGCTGCATCCTGCAACAGGAACAGATTAGCAAGTCCCAGTATTGCATAATAAAACACAGTATGTACAGTACTAATGAAACACGGAGGCGATGGTTTGTTTTGCATCCATTCGGTGGAGGTCTGATCGTTGGGAGCCAGAGACGGCGCCCCTTACGTTGTGACAGCAGTGGGAGTGCAGGTACACCGCTGCTCCATTCACTTCAATGAGAACGGCTGGAAATTAGCAAGTGCTGAACTGTGCCACTTCCAGCCGTTACCATTGAAGTGAATAGATGAGTGGTGCGCATGCACGGCCACCGTTGTCACAACTGAGGGATGTGCCGGGGCCCCAGTGGTCATATCCGACGGATCAGCAAGTTATTCCCCATCCTGTGCATAGGGATCAACTCGCAGAGATGGAAACATCTCAGAATCAGATGAGCATCCACTAACGGATGTGGTACGTCCAGCCATCGGTTGCAGGAGGTAGCGGTGTGCCACCACCGGACGTCCTCCTCTCTAACCAGAGATTACAGCCCCCGACACGTGGCCAATCATTTCCTGAAACCACAATCTGTATCTTACAGAAACACAAGGGTTTACTTAGACTAAAAGAGAAGACTTTAAATAAAGAAGTCCTGGATAAGTCTTACAAATAGTAATTATTGTGCCAATTAAGGCCTCGTGTCCACGGCACGTGCGGATGCCACCTGTGCCCGCAGTCATGGACATTCTCACCTGTCGGGATGCGGTGTGGGTCTTCTGCATCCCGGCAGACCTTTTCTTTTGCACTGCGTACTGTGGGGATGCACCGGTCGGCGTGCCGCACATGTGAAGTGAAGTTTTTTCTCCTTTCTTCAAATCTCCTGCTTTCCCGCAGCACGTCCACATTGTCAGCTGCGGGGTGCCGCGGATCGGATGGCTTCCATCGACTTCAAGGTAAGTCGTCCGCGCAGGAATCCTCAGAAAATGGAGCATGCTGCGATTTTTTTTATCCTGCACGTGTGATCCGCACACCGGGATAATAGAACGTCTGCAGATATTTCATTACCTGCGGATGCCCAATGATTGTCTACAGGCATCTTGAACTGCGGATCATCCACGGGGACATGAGGCCTAATGAGATAGTTATATTCAGGGGTCCGGTGTATTCTTTAGGCCTCTTTCCCACGGGCTACAAAACCATGTATGTGAAGCTCACGGTTTCCAACGGGTTCTTACAGGCTATAAAACATCTCATGTGAAAGAACTAGATATGAGCGAGCATCGCTCTTCGAGTAACTGCATTCTCGAGGGAGAGGGATCCAGTTACAGGAGAAAACATCCATTGTAGTGACAGTCACTGGCAGAGCTGATCAGGGTCTGCTAGGACCCTGCAGCTCTGCTATGGCAGGGGGCACTCTGGGGTCATGTGATTGCCAGCTTGAATAGTGGAAATTACACTTGTGCTTCCTCTCTTCAATACATAGTGCTCACTACATAGCGTTTCTGCCTTTTCCTCTGGGCCCTTGGACGTCACTGACATCTGAGGTCCTGACCTGCTCCTGCTACACTGCAGTGGCAAGAGCTTTAATCCTGCGCTGTATTTTTACTATCAGCCAGGATTAAAGCCCAGGACCAAGTGCTATAAAATAATGTGCTTGGTCCTTAAGGGGTTAATATACAGGCATAAGGCTGTATTTACACTGGCGAGTGCCATGCGATGCCGATCTGGACAGAACCTGCATGTGAAAATACTACATTACTATCAATGTGTTGATTTACATGAGAGATTCTCGCAGTCCTATCTAGAAGAATAATGAATAAAAGTCACACTGTTGGGCGATTCTGTTCAGAAGTTGCCAATTAGTTCCTATGGAAAGGCGGGGAAAAAATTACATCGCACTCATGTTTATTTTAATTTTTATGCGAGTACAATGTAATTTTTCTATTTTTGTTATTGTAACATTATGGCAATTGCTGGAGGGGGGGGGGGGGGGGAAATCACTGGTTTGCAAGTGCGATGTTGGTCGGAGGTCATTGTGCAGGAAGGGAGGAGCGGTCATAGATCTGGGGTTATTTGGCTCCCATTAGCTTCACAATACAAAGTATTTCATAGTAATCCTGCCTGCGATGATAAGTGATGAGCTGCCTGCCGAGAAGTTATCTGTGCAGAGCAGGAAGTGGCGGACTGGTGGGGGCTCTGTGGTTGGTGTAAAAACTGCAGTAACAATTGAGCATTCATCGGAGGAATTTAAAGGGGCAGTACATGTAGAAAGTGAACATGAAGACAAAGATACTGTTAACACGGACCATGCCATCCTCCTCTGCAGTGAGCCCACTCTGTCCCATAGAGCTAAGGGGAGAAAAATAATGTCCTGTCCATGGGCACCTTAGGTGGCATCTATTGGGCACTCCTATTCTCAGACCAGTGTACGGTTGGGAAGCATCTTGCCGCAGCACAAATTTTTCCTTCAAGACGAGGAAAACTAAGACCTTCCTCAAGGGACAGATTTCATCCAAAATAGATCTTACAGGTCATCAAGTACAAGAAAGTCAGAAGACAAAGTCGCAGCCATTTTTCTTGCATTCAAACAGAGTAACAGTTCTATAATTTGCAAAGAAAGTTAACGTACCCACAAGGCTCCTGGAAGTAAGTGGTGTCTGTATGACGGTCGAGAGCGAGCTTGGTATACGCCGTGTCTCCCCGTGAGAAGTCGGATGTGAGGTCCCACATTTTACCATAAATGGTCTCCCTGCAGAAGTGGGAAATGCAGAATTAAATATTAGCAGACAGATCGGCATCACGACACAGCGGCCGCACTGATAGATGGTACCGGTGGATACAGATGCAGACCCCAGAGTCACAGAACTCCCGACAGCCGGATCACGTGACCTGGGCGCCATCTTCTGCTTGGCCATTCTAGGCCCGCTCTTACTACCCTAGGAGATATGACAATGGTTTACATGGCAGGCTGCAGGAAGTGGATTCATGAAGATTAGAGGTGTATGCGACAGAGGACTAAAAACTTTACTTTGGGAGTTTTTGAAGACTTATGCAACAGTGCCTCCTAGTGGTCAATAAGAAAAATGTACTCCCTGCATTCAGGATACACTTAACCCCTTAAAGACGCAGGGTTTTTTCAGTTTATACTCCCCACTTTCAAAAAAAAAAAAGTTTAAAAATATATGTTTTATATCATATATAGCCCATTTTTTGTTAACAGCTGTCTAGAGGGCTTGTTTTTTTGTGGGTCGAATTGTATTTTTCAATGGTACCATTTCATATACCATATAATGTACTGAAGGGGGGGGGGGGGGGGACTTTCAAAAGTTTCTAAGAGGGCTGAAATGGGAAAAAAAAGGCAAACCAATTTGGCCTTTTTGGGGGTGGGGGGGGGGGGGGGGGTGATTCCTTTCAGCCCATATGTTCAGCTTATAGGGCTCATATTACCCGACAGTCTCTAATGTCTGCGCTGGACGTCTCTTTGGTCTCCATTTTGCAAGTTTCTGTACCCATCAGTCTTTTTGGCCGGGTTAAAAAAAAGAACAGAGTTCAGCATAAGAGATGGAAGACTGCGCTAGATTTAAAAAAAAAAAACCCAACTATATGAAAGTTGCCCAAACCTGAACTCTTTTCTTTAATAAAAGATTTCCATCCTCCCCTAAATTAGTGATCTGCTCACCCAGCGGAGCGCAGCACGGGATTTTCAGTGTGAATTCAGCATAAAAACAAACAAAACCGCATCCAAATCAGAGACTTTCTGCAGCTTTTTTTGACGTGGAGCTGCACACGGAGCTTGCCTGTGCACACAGCGGAACGCGCTGAGCGCTGCCAGGTGTGCACACAGCGGAACGCGCTGAGCGCTGCCAGGTGTGCACACAGCGGAACGCGCTGAGCGCTGCCAGGTGTGCACACAGCGGAACGCGCTGAGCGCTGCCAGGTGTGCACACAGCGGAACGCGCTGAGCGCTGCCAGGTGTGCACACAGCGGAACGCGCTGAGCGCTGCCAGGTGTGCACACAGCGGAACGCGCTGAGCGCTGCCAGGTGTGCACACAGCGGAACGCGCTGAGCGCTGCCAGGTGTGCACACAGCGGAACGCGCTGAGCGCTGCCAGGTGTGCACACAGCGGAACGCGCTGAGCGCTGCCAGGTGTGCACACAGCGGAACGCGCTGAGCGCTGCCAGGTGTGCACACAGCAGCACCCGCTGAGCGCTGCCAGGTTTGGACAGGTATTTTGCCGCCTATCTGCACCCGGTAACCAATAGTTTACAGGGGTGTTTTGACAGATTCTTTCGGCCCCATCCATTCCACCGTGTGAACAGATGAACGCACCGATGGACGATCCCCGTCCGTAACCTACAGGGTTGTTTGTGGTCTGTCCACAGACTCGGCTGAAGAGTTCCATCTCCTTGCCCTCCAGACAGTTCACTAACATACAGTATTGGAGGAGTAAGTTACCGGATATGGCTGATTCTCTCCGCCACTTTCTGGGTTTCTTCTCGGGTGGCTGGAACGTCTTCTACAAAAGCAATACCATAGAGAAGGAAGTTCTGCAGAAAGTCTCTCAGCCCCTCGCCTGTCTCCAAGAAGTCTAAGTAACTGACGGACGGAACGTTGGCTTCCTTATAGCTCTGGGTACTCCACAATATCCTTGGCTGGACAAGCTGCTGTTTCTGGCCTTCATAACAATTCTGCGACAACCATTCCAAGCCATATCGGGTCATGTGACCATCCGGCCCTGCAAATGGGAACAAGAATACAAGTAGCAAAGCTAAAGAGTAAGAAGAATTGCATCACAAGCTCCATTCAGTGCCGAAAGCAGAAACACCACAAATCCTCCTCTTAAAGTATAACACAACTTAAAAAACAGTTACAACCGTTCAGAGGTTTCTATGTAAATTAGGGAGATTGGACAATACCTCTGCAGCGCCACCTATTGGATGGCAGCATTCCTTCACATCAATGCCAGACCCTTTATACCAAGAATTGGGCATAAGGAGAGATGAGACCATTTCCTGACCCACTCACCCCATTGGTGTCTTCACACACTTTTTTGGGTGCTCTCCTTAAGGAGTGATGTTCCCCCTCTTGACCCACGTCATAGGTCTCTCACCAGCCAAGCCAGAAACCTACTGCACACTGATGAGGGGCGAGCACCCCAAAACAGCTCTCTATGTAGTTTTCTGGCTTGGTTTTCCATCCCAATCATTGTTATAAAGACCTGCATAAAGGCTCTGACATTGATTTGAAGGAATGCTTGCATCCAATAGGTGGCGCTGCAGAGGTATTGTTCCATCTTCCTTATTTGCATAAATTACCCAGAGGAGTGTGCATGGCCCTATAAGTCTCCTCACTCACTTTTTAGGTGTCTTCTCACACCCCTTCTGGCTGCTCTCCTTGGGAAGAGACGATGCCATCCCCCGACCCACTCACTCCGCAGGAGTCTCCACACACGTTTTGGGTGCGCTCCTTAAGGAGAGACGACACCCCTCTTGACCGAGGTTTTATGCAGCTTACTCACGGTTTTCAGTATCAAACACTGAATGGAGCATGTGACGCAAATATTTTTTGCACACTTCTGTATATGTATTACTATGTGCTGCATAGAGGGAGCTTAATGGTGCAGATCATAGATTCATCTACACTGTCCTACACATGTAAAAACAAGTGCGCTGTAGACTATTATCAGAGGGTTGGACGTTTCCAGAAGTGCCGCTCTTGACCACGGGCTGCATTTGATTTTGCAGTAACAGACCGGGCCAATCTATAATACTGGACCGGGCGCATGAACAAAAGAACAGAACCCATTGTAATCCTATATAACGTAAGTAAACCTGGTCAGGATGTAGCCAATAATAGGCCCAATAGTCCCATTAATGGCCTCCTTTATGCCGAAGGTGACGCTCCTCGGTTGTAAGACACTTACATGTTAGGTACAGCGTGGTCTCATCTACTCGCACTTGTGCTGGCTTGATGTCCAGTTCCACGCTGGCCGTGTCCAGACTGCGCTGATTGGTCTTCGAGTTATAGCATGAAGCTGAGCGGCAGTGATCACGGAGCCACACATAGTCCAAGTGCATGGACGCTCCGGAGTATAAGAGCTCTGCGGAAAAACATAGGAAGGAAAGACTGGAGATGGAGCAAGATTTGCCAAAATTTGTTTAGTTGTACAATGGCTCATGCCAACATCTGGAGGTTGTCTGGGTAATAAGATTTATTTTTAAAATTGGATCAAAATCTGTTAAGATTATAAAAGTAGCAATACTTACCGGTCATCTCAGCGCTGCACTCCTGCTGCAACCAATCAGAGGTAGGAAGCAGTCATGTGCCATTCTCCTGGGAGCCTGGATGCAAGGAGAACGGCATATGACCTGTTTTTACTTCTGATTGGCTGCAGTGGTCAGGTGGTTGTAGTGCCTACACAAAGACCAGGACCACCGTGGGACTGCAGTGCAGGATCACTGGGAAGAGGACAGGCAAGCACCACTGCCTTTATTGTTTTAACGGATTCAAGTCATATCACGCCAGCCAAGCACTTAAAATATAGTTAATAAGTCGGCCCAGGAACTTCCACATGCCTCCCACCAAGTCCCATGGCAGCAGAGAACTGAACAACAGCTTTTCAACATTATTCTATAAAACTGCTACAAGTGGCCTCATATCCCCCTCAATTTAATAAAGAATGTACAAGAGAAATGGGAGCTATAGATCTATACATACGAGCACATGGAGTAACCAGAAAGGGCAATGTAACCTCATCTCAGAAGCTTCCAACGGTGAATTAAAGTGACTCTCAGGTCCCTGAACAGGAGCAGGGGGAAGTATTATTACCTGCCGTCCTCCACTTGTGCTGGTGTGCCAAGGCAGGGCCTTCCAAGATAGCTCTAGTGCTCCACTTACTACCGACGTACACTGTGCAGTCAGACTGGCCAGTGCTGCACCTCAGGTAGTCAGAGAAGGTCCATGGCCATCTTGGAAGAACAACGAGGGGCCCTAGGAGATCTGCAGCACAAATAGAGGAGAGGTAATATGACAGCCCTCCTCCACCCCCCAGCTTTGTCCTGGGACCAAAGGGTCACTAACTACTTAACTAATTGATTTCTCATATTTCTGTAGACAGAGATATAGATTTTTTTCCCCATCCCACACAGTTAGTCTTCCATATACTGAGCAATTAGACAGTAAAAGGAGTTAAAGAGTTGCATTATTACACATTTTTCAAGTCTCAACTCACCCATATGACCAGGATGGAGGACCCATGAGCATTCTGGAGTCCCTGGACCAGTACTGAGCCATCGGACCACCGACGGAGAAGACCTTTGTAATTTAGTTGTCCATCGATGCGGCCGTTTAGCCACCTTGGTTAGAAGCCTCCTGGTCTCCGGATAGAGCCATGCCAGCCTGCGACACCACATGCTGTCCCGAGAGAGAAAAGCATCAGAGTAGGGTGAGCGAGAGCGTAGGACAGCGGTGGTCCGTAGAAAGGAGAAGAACGCAACCAACGGCAAATCAGAGAGTGACAGAAGAAGGGGGGCAAACTGCTAAATACAAGCAGCAAGCAAAACAAACGAGTCAGCAGGAGAAAAATGTGACTTGAGGAAAACCTACTGAAAGGTCAATAACTATTGTGTCACCAACTGCAGGTCTCCAGTGTGCACCAGCTACGAGCAATTAGGAAGTCAATCCCCCTTGTATACTGCTCAGTCCAGCGTGTTCCCGAGAAGAAGACTTACTGCTGCTTGGACTCCGCTCAAAACTAGAGGATTTGGTGTGACGCCAATAGCCTAATCTTTCCAGGGCGAAGCGGGCGGAGAGCAGACACAGCCTGGCTACACTACAGCCCCTACCAGCAGGGCACTGCCGACTCAAGAAGTAGGTGCCCCCTCAGCCCTAATCTTAAACTGCACATCAAAAGCGTCCCACAGACCCGGCTTCCTGCGTAATTACATTACAGCCAGAACGACACAAACAACCTCTGCACCTTGTCAATCATGTTCTGCTAGGAAGACTTCAAAGATCACCTTGGAGAGCCGGCTCAGCTTTATTATGGCTCAGCTTTATGATATTATCCTCCTTGTGGCCGATCTGCTGATTTAATGCACTCTGCACAGAGGAAGCTGATCGTCCAAGATGCTAATGACCGCTGTACAACACAAGTACAGTAACTAATAGCATGGACAAGGGACAAATCCTGCAGACCGTTCATTAGCAGTGCGGCAGACATACCAGCAATTTATATACTTTTATCAATTTATAAACAAATGTATTAACTTTCTGAAAGTGAGGTGATCAATGAGTGGAACAGGTTGCCACGGGAGGTGGGGAGTTCTCCTTCAATGGAAGTCTTCAAACAGAGGCTGGACAGACATCTGTCTGGGATGATTTAGTGATCCTGCACGGAGCTGGGGGTTGGACCCGATGAACCTTCCAACTCTACCATTCTATACCTAAAGGCCAGCATTATTACAGTAATGATCAAGACTAGACAACCACATAGAAGTTATTGGAGCTGCAACCTGTATGGTCAATCAACAGACCAGCCACATGGAAGAAAACAGCACCCCTTTCTTAGGATCAGTGAGGTCCCATTGGTTGGACCCCCAGTGAAACAATTCTTCCCTATTCTGTGGATAAACAAGGTTCCGGCACTTCAGAATTGTGACAATTACTTTATTCCTCATGCATAATAGTAGAATAAATTGTATGGAGTATGCAACTGTCCTACGCGTTTCAAGCTGAGCTGTTATGCCATGACTAGAACCTCACCTCAAACACGTAGACCAGTTGTATACCCGGTGCACGGCTTTATTCTAGGATTACTCTTTGTGCACAATGTTCTTTCCACGATTGAGGAACTGGAACCTTTTTGTGGTTAATGGGTCTAGCAGCGGCTTTGTGTTCTTGCTCTCGGCAAGAGAAAACAGTGAAGCGGAGTTAGCTGGTGTCCTTTCCTGGTACCATCATGTGGATGGGAAAGAAGTTTATCTAGGGAGGATTGCCTCTATGTGTGGCATGATGACAACCTTGATAAACAGAGTCATTCGGAGAACGGCTGTCTGAAATCGCAGATGTATGGCCAGTTTTGCTCAGAATACTTGGGTGTTGCACTACAAGCAAGATTGCCAGATGTTAAACCATAAAGTTCTCCAACTCAGTCGGCAAACAGGACAATAGTAACCAGAGTCTGATCAAGAATTAGTTTGAATAGAACCACATTCCACCATAGCGGTCACATTGAAGACGATATTGGGGTCGAGGGGTGTCGTCTCTCCTTAAAGAAGAGCACCCCAAAAAGGGTGTGGAGAAGCCAAGGGGGCGAGTGGGTCAGGGGATGGCATTGTCTCTTCCCAAGGAGATCACCCAGAAGGCGTGTGAGAAGACACCTGAAAAGCGAGTGAGGAGACTCATACGGCCATGAACACTCCTCTGGGTAACTTATGCTAATATGGTTTCATTTTCCTTATTTGCATGTGAGGCCATCAGCACTTTAGTCGGTTGAAGAAGAAAATGCAGCCAACAGTTATACAACTACCGGCTGCATTCTTTTCAAGAGAGACGAGAGGGAGGGATGGCCAACTAGTGTTCAGCTACTTCTAGTTCACGAGCCACAGAAACGATGTAGAACTGACCTGCTCGTTAGCAATCCTTCCTGCATTCACTGATCCTAGAGTAGTCTGCTGGTAAACCAAATCATCTAGTCTCATGTGCGCCAAGTTCTAACACCCCCACCAAGTCTTACAAGAATGCAAAGGTCTTCCCCTCCCCCTTAAGAATGCATAAGTCTTCCACCTGTCAGGGATGAACAACGTGTCACAAAAGGGTCGTGAAAAACTGTAAAGAGAGATAGAACATTAAAGGACATAACCCTACCGACCTTCTGACTGCGTCCTCTACACCGAAGAACCAGGAACTCTGCAGGTATCTTCCTTTATTCCTCACGTATCAAAGGTTGCTAAGAAGCATAAAATAAGACTGATGAGTAAACCAAGTAGTTGGATCGTTTCCCTTATTATCTTGGGGGTTAAAGGTTCAGTATTTGACGTTCACCATCCTGGTGCAGGAACACCTTATTCTCCTTAGGGAGAGCACCTAGAAGGTGAGTGAGGAGACTTATAAGGCCATGCATGCTCCTCTGGGTAATATGCAAATAAGGTAGATGGAACACCTTATCTGCATCTGTCCTGATGTGACACGGGGGAAAAAAATGTCCCAAAGCGATATACCATGGTAGACAGACTAATAAATCACAGTAAATGAGGCTACACGGCACCGTCTACTGACATCACCTTAAGGGCTCGTCCACATGAGACTATTGGCACAGCGCGGCACGTGCTTAATACGCATTGAAAAGAACTCATTGATCTTGATGGGTTTGTTCACATAAGCGCATTTTTTCAAGCGGTGTGTGATTGCGTGTAAAAATACGCGGTATGACCTATTTTGGTGAGCATTTGCACACCGCAAGATCCCATTGAAATTAATAGGTGTGCGTAACGCGAGTCTCCACCGCACCTAGACGCACAAAATCAATCTGACTTGCGCATATTTTTTTGTGCGTGGAAACACGGGGCATTTGTGTACACAAACACAGGACCAGGTAGGTGAAACAAGTGGGCTTAAGGGCATGTCATTCGCACAGACATATGGCGTATTTGCGTGTCTGAAACATGTTTACGCCCATGTGAAGCCGTTGCAATGCAAAAAGTGAAGTCTACATGCAACTATTACCATCATGCGGTATTACAGAGGCCTTAAGGCACCGAATACAATGCGGTACTATATGGAAGCAACATATGCCTAGGGGTCCAGAATATAGAGCTGTAGGGGATCTATGTGTACGAGTCCCAAATAAGGGTACGCACAGCGACACCCGGGTCCATTGTCCTGGCCTTCATTACCAACGGATACACAACCATCTGCTTGTACTCAAGCCATTGCCATTCATGGTGAACAATCGGGCAGGAGAACATATCTCGCGGATGTCAGCGTGAGGGGAACGCAGACAAAGTGAAGAAAATCCGTAATGTAATCTACATGAGCAGTAATGGATACAGCTGAAGAGAAGGGAGTTGTATCAAGACCACCACCATGCTGTATGACAAGTTAAGGGGTTATCCTCCATCCGCAGGGACCCCCACCGGTCACATGTACGCACACTGCTACGCCATTCATGTCAACGGGACTGTCGGAAATAAGAGTACCAGTATTCGGCAATCTTGGGTCGTCCCAATGAAATGAATGAAGCGATAGCATTAGTTAGAGCCCTAACCCGTTCATTTGGGGGTACAAGATTACACTGTTCTCATAAGTGGCGAGGCACAGTACATATAAAGACCATTTATGGCATTTGCTCATGGGCTTTAATCCCAGCCGATAGTAAAAATATGGCCAGGATTAAAGCCCCAGCTTCTGCAATCAACCAGAAGCATGTCGGGTTGTCAGCTCTTAGTGACAGCTAACAACCCGTGGGAGAAGAAGGCAGGAATGGTTTTTAACCTCTTTGCCTTTTTTCTCTAGTACACAGCGCTCAATGAGTGCTATGTACTAAAAAGTAGAAGTATTTCTTCCACTATGCGAGGTGGCTGCCAGGATCCCTTGCTACAGGATCCTAGCAGACCCTGACCAGCTCTGCCAGTGACTGTCACTACAGGGGAGGTTTTCCCTGTAACTGAGGCTCCTATGGATGCAGCCCCTATGGACGCCCCAGCTGCAAAGGAAAAGTGTCAAATAAAAATGTAAATGTCGCCCAGAGGTTTTATGTGATGTCACAGGGGGAACATAGATGGAAAGAGCATGATTACATAATCCTGCGCACGGCTGTGACGGACTCCACCAGCGGAATAGTGCAGCAGAGTCCACCACGGTGCCCCCTAAAAACCCCATACTCACCACTCCAATCCGCTGTACGAGTCTCGCATGGAGGGCTAGTGCACATGCAGTACAGCGCGTGATGCGCCGGCGGCAGTGCCAGATGACGCGGCGGGTATTCACGCAATACTTCCGCTGTGCTACAATGGAAGCCAGCCATGTGTATTGCTGCAGCAAATAGAGCATGCCACATTTTTTTCATGCCACGGAATTCCACAGTGCGAACATTGAGCTACTAGGTTCAATAGAAAATAGTAAAATGCGGCAGACATCCGGCTGTGGGCATTAGCCCTAAAACCACCACATGGGTAAAATCCCTAACAATGTCCGGTCCTTAAGGGGGGAGGGGGTGTCGTTATACAACACTGAAGTAGGTAAGTGTGTAATATGTGTGAGCAAAGGTACTTTACATGGCGCAATTACTGCCTGAATAAATCGCTAGAAACAGCAAATTTGGGTAACAGTTGTCCCAAGCTGATCAAGAGTAGTCTGATGTAAGCTCAGTCAGGGCTTATTCACATCAGCGAGGCTCTTACGTGGGTTTTGCGCGATGCGAGACTCCAATATGAATGCCAATCTTTTGAATGGACTTTACATTAAAGAGAATGGCAGCACGCTTTATCTAATGGCGTTTCCACGGAACGCCTCGCCCATTGTTTCCAATGGGACCTTAAAAGACCTCGCATGCCGTGTGATGTACCGCGAGTGCCATGTGATGCTTCCCATTGAAATCAATGAAGGATGTGCCTGCAGTTACACGCACCGGCCACTAGGTGGAGACTTCTGCTCCGACCTCTGTGTCATTGTGGCGCTGACAGTGTGCGCTCGCTCAGCTGATCGGTTGGCGTCCTGCGCGACGGACCCTGGAGAATGAACTATGCTGAGGATAGGGCATCAATAGGATTTCACTAGAAAACCCCTTTAAATTGTGCTTAGTCTGTACAACCCCTTTAATGCCCCTTTTACACGAGACAATTCGCGTTTTACCGAGCGGGTGACGTCCCCGCTGGCTGTTGGCGCTCGTGCTGAAGGTTTGGACAGGCAGCTCACCGCTGGGAATCCCCGACTTCTCGCTCTGCGCTTCACATTCCGTTGCGACACGGAACAAGAAGTGAGCGAACAGCGATGATTATTATTCAGGCTGAACTAAGCAACAAACAAAAAGTGCGCGAGGCTTCTGCTCCAATGAAGCGATTATCGTGCACTGCCGTTCATTTGAACAAACAGTGACAAGCGGTGCGTGTAAATGGGCCCCGTTTAAGTTTATGGTCTTCTTTGCGCCCATGAGCTACATTATGAGGCTGAGGGGAGGGAACAGGGAGTTCGGGAAGCTGCTTGAGGGCTCACGCACACGGCCGGATCCGTAAAACGCTACAGGCGCCCCCGCTGCATTTCACACACTTTGCAGCCACACGCTTCGCTGGCAGAGAGCCGGCAGATACCGCGTATCACACGCACTTGTGCTTTGTTCTTTTGCGTATGGACAGCGTATCATACGCTTCCCATACGGGTGTGCAGGGTGCACGCTGTGGGGGCCACACATACAGGTCCAGGTCTCTTGCGTATCGATACACAGTGTCCATACACCGGTCTGCACGGAATAACGAAAGTCCGTTGACTCCATTTACCACATATCTCACATCCGTGGTAGACATGACCCCCTATACTCAGGGGTCCCCCGCTCCAGCCCCGTGCCCCCTAGAAATTAGCGCATGCCGCAGCGCCTCTTTTAGAAGGCTCTGTGCGCCGCTCTCACTGATCTGATGGGACAGCGCACCGAGCCGTCGGAGGAGTCGCCTTTTGCATACACCAATTTTTCAGAGACCCAAAAAGCAGCCCCCCCCCCCTCACCTTTGACCCCTGTAACAGTTTATGGTGCTGGCAGGTTCCCTTTAAAGCCATAGACGCCATCTGCCGGCGGAGGGAGACGAGCCGCTGCGGGACCCAGGAGCAAATAAATGACAGTAAATGCACCAAACTCAGCCAAAAAACGGTAAAGCGCCCCGCAGATCCGTACGGCGGATTACACAAACACTGGTTAAAGGGAAAAGTGATCGTCGCAAACAGAAATCAGCTAATATTAGAGAAAGACACGAAATACATCCAGCAGGGGCCACAGCCTGCAGCTGGTGTGGGACTACAACTCCCAGCAGCCAGGACATGCTGGGAGTTGTAGTTTGACAAAAGCCACTGCACTACACAGACAAAAGCAACACGTGTAGTATCAGTGTATAGCACAGGAGTATTTGCACGGCGTCCCCTCTGCCCCCTCCCGAGGCTCCTGCAGCACTGCCACCGCAAGCAGGCCGCCCCCCTACCTGTAGACCGGTGCCCCTGGCGGATGGCTTTACTGAGCTTTTATATTTCAACTGGCCAACACAATTCTTCACCCTCCAAGGATTATGGAAGTTGTAGTTCTTTGACGCTCCACTGCCTGTAACAGTAAGCAAGAGCAGGACTACAATACCCAGTATGCATTGCATATTGTGAATAAACGAAGCCATTCGCTGCGAATATTGCCCAATAGACTCTGAAGAATGTGGGACGACGGGAAATGTAGTTTTGTCAGCCGTTGAGTGGCATTACTGTACAGAGGTTAACAGAAAGGGTGAACTACTATTCCCAGAGTTCTAAGCGCCGTCCGAATGAGCAGTAAGCGGCTCCCCGCTGTCTTGCAGGCTGCTGATGTGTGTGCTGTAAGCTGATCTCCCACTGAGCACCACGTGTTCACTTTCTGCTTTCCTTGCCTGGATGTGGGAAAGTGATGTGTATAGATGTTTATTATATGCCTGTATTAGATGGGCGTGGCAGTGAAATGGTTAATTGCTGTACTAGGTAATTGTTATTTTTTTTTGCATTGTTACATTTCAAGATGCAACAATGTTGCCATAATGGAGCTGTATCAGGTCTTGTTTTCTATTTGTACCATCAGACTATTTTTTTAATGTGTTTTATTCAACAAAGTTGAAAATGCTGCATAGATTATAAAAAAAAAAAAATTTTTTATTCAGCCATAAAAATCATCGTTGGCTTGTTCGATTTAACCCCTTAGTGACCGCCAATGCGTGTTTTTACTGACCTCGCTAAAAGGGGTTTTAATTTGCACATCTTTTTCAGGAAGTGGCTTGGCTGACAGCCAGGATCCTGCGCCAACAGCCAGTAGCAGAGAAAGACCAGAGCCTGGCAGTTTAACCCCTTACATGCCACAATCAATAACAACTGTACCATGTCAGCAGATGACAGGGGCCCATGCTGTCAGATATCTTCACCCCGCAGCACGATCATAAGGCACCAATGGGTTCCCATTGCAGCTGGAAGCCTAACAAAGACCTCTATGTCTGTCATGTAAGTCAACCTATTAGACCTCGCCTCCGGCAGAGTCTAGTAGGCTGCTGTCATAGGCTTAGTAGAATGCACTACATAAGTAATGCAGTGTACTATCGTAGCAATTGAACTATCGCAAAATGTGTTTTAGCCGCCTGCACATGGGCAGATTTGCATTGCAGATCCTGGAGCGGGCGTTCGCTGCAAATACCGCCCATAGCATGCTATGGAAAACTATGGCTTCTTCCTCTACATGAGCGGAAATCAAGTGTGATTTTCAGCTCGCGGAGGAAAAATTGCAGCATGCTCTATTTCTGCATGTTGAAATCAATGGAAGCCGTCTGACATTGTGGAAAGGTAGTGGATTCCATATCATCGCCTAGCGATAACGTGGGAAAACCTCTATTTTGAGAAAAAAACTGTACTGCACATGACCGACGGCTCGCTGTGCGAACCATCCGCAGTACAGGAAGAGGTACGCGTGAATGCCGGCCGGGCACAGGGTCGGATTCTGCTGCAGGCTCCCGCATGCGGAATACGACCCGGTTGTGTGCAGCCCTTGGTATCACAGCAATCATGCAGATCCGGGTAGGAGATTTATCATAGTATTTCCACTGACGGGTTAACCAGCGCTCATTCAGTCCCTCTCATTCACCTATAAAGCGAATGTAAAAGCTGGAAGGATTCTGAATGAGCCAATGATGTATCTGCCTTTCTAAACCGGCTGCACGAGCCAATAATGTTGTGCTGCAGCAAACACATAGCCCCCAGCGTTGGCTGTGCCGCAGCATCCGACGATGACATTGACAGTACGGAATTGCTATATAAGCAGTGGA
Source organism: Eleutherodactylus coqui (assembly GCF_035609145.1). Lineage (NCBI taxonomy): Eukaryota > Metazoa > Chordata > Amphibia > Anura > Eleutherodactylidae > Eleutherodactylus > Eleutherodactylus coqui. The sequence continues at coordinate 137,204,746 of NC_089846.1, read as the reverse complement.
GCTCCGCGTTCTCCATAGAGGTTTAGGATGACTTGGTACAAGGGTTGGAATTCGCAGTGGGACAGTCCGGCTGTGTTTACCATTATCCCCGGCGGCCGCATTCTTTCCCATAGACACGCGTGTTGTTTGTTGATAAACATACACAGGGGATACTATGTACAGCCTTACTGCACCCAAATCTACAGACAGGAGGTTATGTGCCCTGAGAAGCCTTCCAACCAGACCTAATTCATCAAGCACGCCTCCCAGGTTCCATAAATACGCGGCTTCCACAGTCATTTATTTAGTTAACGGGAACTGTTGTATTCTCTAAAATGGCAGGAAAGAGATCGGAGCCGAGCCAGAATGTGCACTTTGATGTCAGAACTAATTTGGGAAGAGAAGGTCAAGGACAATGATGTAAGGCCACTCCTCTCCCACGACTGGTTATGTAGACTGAATTATGCCTCAGGGTACAGTAAGTACACATGTAAGGGGGCGGTGTGGATGGGCAAGATCAATGCAACGTGTGTGATGGGTGAAAACCTACCTGATACCTTAAAGAGGTTCTCCCACCAAAATCATTTAGCACATACCCAACAGGATAGGGGATAAATTATTGATCAATGGGGGTTCAACTGTTAGGAATCATGAGAACGGTGCACCCCGAGTCCCCTGAGGGACTGGAACTCCATTCACTTCTATGGGAGTGATGGAGATTGGCGAGCGCATCGCTTAGTTATTCCCATAGACAGTGCATGGAACCGTGTTAATAAAGGTCGGACCAACGTTGACCCCTCATTTATCACCTATCCATTGAGTTTAAGTGGAATAACTGTTAGAAATATCTCCAAAAATACTGGCGGTGTGTGCCACGGGGTCTTTATGTTAATGTTGACCCGGTTTGAATTAAAATCCAAAAAATGTATTTAAAAAAAGGCTTCTATGTCTGGGGCCTCCACTATATCTTTATCTCCTCTCTGAAGGTCAGAGTCATAGATTTGAGAACAATGGCAGAGCTTGGGTTTCTTTGCCAGTGACTGTAGAGACCTGTAGTAGCTTACAGCCATAGGGATTATTTTAAACCCTTTCCAATCCACTGTCTAACGTCTGAAGACATTCTGATTGAAGGCTGTACAGCTCCGATGTCGGAAGACGTCCGGCAGGGTATTCTTACTGTATATTACTGGCTGCTCTGTTGTCGGGGGCCTCTCTGGCATGTCACATACAGCAGTACTGGCTCTAGCCTGCAGATGGCGCCATTGTATAATGGCAAAAAGAGAAAGCCTCCTAGGAAACCCTGAATCCAAAATTGGATTGCAAAGGGTTAAAATAAAACAAGACTTGGCTCTTACGGCTGCTCAATTAAAGAGGTTTATTAAATGGTTAAAAACCTACATAAACAGATATTAGTATTATACAGAGAGTCACCCCAGGGTGGGATCCTCACAGCAGATATGGAATCAGCACCCATCTATTATAAAGCCACATATACCATGTACTTCTATCACAGTACTAAATGGCCACTCGCACTACTATAGTAGTATATAATAGTCCCACGTACGCACCGAAGATAATTCACAGGCACAAATATTCCAATTTTCCATTTATCTACCACTAATATTAGGAACTCAGTTGTTCAGGGTAAGGCCGGGTCACACCGCCGTGAGCGTAAGACGCTGCATGCGTCACACAGCGTTTTACGGCTGTGGAGCCGCCGGTGACCCGACCTGTCGCCGCGTATGGGAGCAAAATTGTACTGTGCATGACAGAGTATCTCAGGAGGGGTATCTTTTCTCCTTAAGGAGAGCACCTAGAAGGTGAGTGAGGAGACTTATAAGGCCATGCATGCTCCTCTGGGAAATATGCAAATAAGGGAGATGGAACAATACCTCTGCAGCGCCACCTATTGGATATCAGCATTCCTTCAAATCATTATCCGACCCTTTATACAGGTATTTATAATATACAATTCACAATCATTGTTATAAAGACCTGTGTAAAGGGTTGGACAGTGGTTTGAGGGAATGCTGCCGTCCAATAGGTGGCGCTGCAGGAGTAGGTCACCTGTCCATGGGCGTTAGAGCATGCGTAATAGACGATAATCAGACGTTCTTGTGAGCCCGGCCTTAGTGAAATAAAACTTTTTCAACTCAGAGGCCTCTGGAGGGCGTTCTACTGCTCTAAATAGGAAGGGTTTCTGCCAATGGACGCCTCGGGGGATGCACTCGTTATTCCGGAAAAAAAAAATAGTTAAAAAAGTCGCCAATAGGTGGTGCTGTAGCAGACCAGGTCTACCGGAACAGACCTGAATCAGTGTCAGCATGCGGTGGCATGTTGTAGCGATAAAGGGCTGCTTCACACAAGCGCAATTCAATGCTTGCCGCCTGCATGTCACAGCCGCGCAACACGTAGCAAGTACACAATAATATTACCGCGGGTCGCCGATCGCCATGCTCTATCTTGGCCTGTATACGTGCCATGATAGAACATGCTGCGATCTCTGTTGTACGTGTATTTTGCGCAATATGTGTGAGCAGCAACATGGGAGCCGATTGCAAATTGGTACAGTGTATTCCGCGCCCTTAATATGCTGTGACAATACGTGCATGTAAAGGAGCCGTAGAGCTGATCTGCTGCGCTCAGAAATGGAAAACGTGGTTTAGTGAATCACGAGCATTGCAGAAAACAAGGGGGGACTTATTAACTTATTGAATATTTGTAGTGTGACGTTTATCATAAATGGCGCGTGCGTCCGCTGAAGTGGCCGTTGTCTGAAGTCTCTTTCATTTGGATTAGCAGAACGCCCTCTAGTGGCCTCTGAGTTGGGGGAAGTATATTGATTCCAACTGCCGGACACCGCCACTGACCCCCCACGCTGCCTCCAGCGTTCCTTCATGCTTGCTGCAGTAGCGCTCCAGGTACTCCAACACTTCATGCATGCAGGGTGGCGCTGCAAATTCTTGGCTGTCTGTTGTTTGAATAGTATAGTCAATATGACATATTGCACAGCAGGGTGGTGACAACACAAAAAGGTGTGCTGCAAGGCGTACTCCATCCTAAAGGAAGTGATTCACAACCCACAGTGGGTGTTATAACAATTATATATGGTGGATAGCTGCCGAATTAAGTACATTGCTATACAGTTCAATCCAACAGACCTATTCACCTCCACAGCGGCAAATGACCCTCCACCGTCTCCAGTAGATGTAGTAACATACATAGTAACATAGTTCGTTAGGCCGAATGAAGACAATGTCCATCTAGTCCAGCCTGTATAGCCTCCTGTGTTGTTGATCCAGAGGAAGGCAAAAAACCCCAAGAGCAGAAGCCAAATAGCCTTTTTTGGGAAAAAATTCCTTCCCGACTCCCTAATGGCAATCAGACTGTTCCCTGGATCAACCCCTAATAGTTCCTACCTGCCTGTATACCAGGATTAACAATTAACCTAAGTAGAAAGACTGTTGAATAATGTATACAGCTATGTGGTTCCATTCAATAAAATATCCTGGTGCTTCTAAAAAAAACTCCAAACACGTTTCGAGGCTATCTTCGCCCCTTCCTCAGTGGCTAGTATCAAAAGTAATTTTTGTCTACTCCATCATACTTGGGGAGAGGGGAATGAGATGCGGGGAGACACCTCTGGCAGCAACTTATCCCCCATAGAAACAAAGGATTGGACATGTTGAAATTCTCGATGTGAAAAGATTAGAGACCCAGTAAAATGGAAAAAATGTCAGATGTCCCAGATCAGCAGATATTCATACTGTCCCTCTTCTTACAAAAATGATGAAATATAAACATTAGGGGAATTTTTAAAACTGCTTAGCCCAGTGGGATAATGTTGGGTTGTTGAGGGCTCCTTCACATCAGCGTCAGAGGTTCTGGTCAGAACCTCCATCTCTGATTTCCACTATTTCGTTCTGTAAATTCCGGGTTGCTGGTTGGAGATCAAACCGACCCCATTATAGTCAATGAGGGTCCATTGGGTTCCATCACAAGATGGAACTGCTCAGCCAGGGGGCGTTGTTTTCCTGCTTCCAGAATGGAGCAGGAAAACGGAACTCTGAAACGCCTTTATCTGTATGTTGTTAGGGTGGCCAGTGGTCTAACATATCAGACTCTAGTGTTAACTGTTGGGGCTCATTCACATGGGTGTAGGAAGTTTTCGGTTCATAAATACGCAGCATTTTCACAAAGTGAAACACGGTGCGTTCCCTGTGTATCTGGCTCTGCTTTCAGGGTTTTTTCTGTAGGCAATAACAGTGTTTTTCTTGTGCACAAAAAACAAAGGAAAGCGGATCCATTGATTTCATATGTAAATACACAGTGCATATGCATGTATTATGTGTACTCACTGCATATTTGTGCAACCGCATTGACTTCAAGGGTGTTAGGTTGTGCATCCTCGACCTGTTGTTTTACAGGCTTCCTGTTGCACACCTTCACAGGTCAGGGGTTAATTGAGCTGGCTGGGTGTGGTTGCTCAGGTCAGCCAATCCCCTGTGTCTGGGTGTAGTTATAAACTTCAGCCTCTCTGCAAGAGGAAGCTGTATCTCCTCAGTCTTGTCTCCTCAGTATGTGTCATGTCTCTCTGCAGCTTGCTGTGTGTGTAGTGCCTGGACATGTTGCTTTGCAGCTTGCCGTGTGTTTTGTGTCCTGTGCTGCCTGATTGTGTGTCTTGCTAGAGTAGGGACCGCAAGACACAAGGACCCTTGATCGTTGGGCTTGCGGCTTAAGTTTATTGGCCAATGCACAATCTAATCCCTCGTTTTTATATTCAGCTTTATCATCTGCTTTAGTGTGCGAGGTTGAGTGGTAAGTTTGTTTGTCATCTGTCAGTTTCCTGTTTGTGTATTTGGATTGTCGGTACTTGTCCTGGCTCTGTGTACCACCTATTCTGGGAGAGCCAGGGCTGAGGTTCCAGCGTGGGGCCGCCTTTATTGAGGCGATCACTCCGCTGTTAGGTAGGGCCTCGCTATCTTCCCTTCCGCACAGGGTCTGTTTCCCCTTCCGTGTTCTGAGTGCCAGCTCTGTCTATTACCTCACAGTCTGTCCGGCTGTCAGTTGTCTGTTGGTTCCCATTCTGTACCTGTTGGGTCTCGTTCGTGTGGGCCTGGTGCTTGTTTGCCCACACGAACGTAACATAATGGGCTGTTTTGGTCCGTTATAAATTGGGACATGCTGCGATTTTTTTTCACGTGCGTAAATATCTGTGTGAAAAACGCAGTTCTGTATACACCAGTGCAAATTAATGGGAATTCAGCACTCCTTATTACTCGCAGAATACATAGAGTATATACGCCTGTGCGAATGAGCCCTTATGCGAAGTGGGTTACTCTGGACTCCAAATGGAAGCATAGGTTCAGATCCCACTGCTGACGTTGATTGCTAGCTTTAGAAAACACACTTGTTCCTAATTAATGTAGACGTCTAGAGTATTTTAAAAGTTCGCTAATTTGAGGTCTCATGATGGTTGTGCATGAGGAAGTCACAGTTTGGTGTCTTGAGTCATCCTTTCATATGGTTATTAACATGCTGGCTTTTTTGGTATGGTCACAAGACCTAAGACATGTGGAAACATTAAAGGAGCTTTACAGAAAAGTTATTCCCTGTCCACTGGGATATCCTGCAGCAAAGTGAATAAAAAGGAAATGCATCAAAACAGGCCAGTGTGAATAAGTTCTCCCATATTCAGAAGCTGTTCCTGTTTATTATAACAGTGTGGCCCTTAAACCAGAGAAGGTTGGGCACCCCTGCTGTAGACCATACATTCTATACTGAAAAAAGCCTAACTTAGTTCAACTTGATACACTGTTGATTCCTAGTAACACAGGTAAAATGTACAAGTGGATAAATACCATTTCCGTTCCGTGCCGTGAGCTGACATCTTTCCCCCTTTTATTTTAAAATACTGTTTGTTGTGTTTACCTGTATACCCTTATCTCCATTGTAACATCATTTTCTGTATATTTTTGTATACATATAGATATTTCGCACTGCTAGTCTTTTTTAGAATAAATATGCAATTTATTAGTCAAGCCTTGTCTGTTTTAAAGCGAACCATAACTTTGAAGATTGTGCTTATAATTCATAAATCTGGGTTCCAGTTTACCTGTAAAAGCTGGTGGTCCTAGCGAGTGCGTATGGGTATTGTAGAGTGCAGGAGCCGTTAGACCGAATCAGGCGGTGATTTGAGCTTTTGCTTCGCATGCATGCAGAAGTCTGTATTCTAAAGACTCCAAGCTTGCAATCCCGCTAGATTGATCGATCGAGGCTCTGCCGTGATCAGTATTTCAGCGGCGAGAGTGCCCAGAATAGTCAATCCGTGACGAATAGGCGGCAGAGGTGGGATTGGTCGGGGCCCCCCCTCTCTCTCCGTGATAGGTCCCATTTTGGGTATATACAACTTTTTGATCAATATTTGACCAATTTCACACAAGAGTATTATCGGCACATTTATGGCTCTTCCAGCCAAACTGCAGGTCTGCTGACCCAAACTCAAAGCATCATATTGATCCAGCTTGGGTCAGTAGATCCATGGCCCGGTCGGGGCTCTCATCTGTATAAGGGCACATTCACACTGGCATATTTTCTGTCTAGATTGTGTCTGTATTTTGTATGGACAATATAAACCCCATTGATTTGCGTTGGGGTATGCAGGCGTGTCATTGTTTACGCGCATAAAAATAAATTGCAGCACCTCCTATTTTGGTCCATATTACAAACAGAAACTGCCCATTAAAGTCTATGTGGTCTTTTTACACATGTTGCCTGCAGAGCGTGGGTAACAAAATGACATAAATTGGTCCCTCTTGCAGTTTATACAAATGTTAATATAGATGAAAAATGCAGTTAATACAGATGAAACGCGTGTAAAAAAGCATGCGTACCAAAAACGCTGTGAATACTGCGATTGTCACAAATTGAAATGGCATATGCCCTGACAGGTACATAAATGTGCCGTATTACACCCAAGAACGGGGGTCCTGTGTGAACCTCTCCTCCTCACCGTGGGCTGACTGCACCCCCTGCAGGAGGAGGAGATCGAGTGGAGTGGCAGTCGAGCATGCATGGTGCGGCTTCATTAATCTTTAATGGGACTGGGATTTCTATCAGCCCAAGTGAAATTAATGGAGCAGCTCAGCGAATGCGCAACCACTGCATCAATTCATCTCCTCTTCGCTGCGTTGGGTGCAGTGAGCCCACAGTGAGGAAGAAAGTGGAAAAGGGCATCCCCGTTCTAAGGATCGGTGGGGGTCTCAGTCGTGAGAGCCCCATCAGTCAGACTTTTAGCACCTATCCTGTGGTCGTCTGAAGATGCCTTTATGCCAGTTTTGTCACAACCCAATGTGCAAATAAAAAATACAGTGACTACAGATACTAGTGCGGACCATTATACCTGCTGCAATTCGCTTTGTGTGTAACATCGGTCCACATAAAAAAACGAACATTTCACTCCACCACTATACTTCAATGGATTCATAGTCTGACCATATTTATTAAGTAAAACATACAGAGTGAATACGGACAGAATATCCGCCAGCGTGGATGGACCTTAAAGGGGTTGTCCCGCGGCAGCAAGTGGGGCTATACACTTCTGTATGGCCATATTAATGCACTTTGTAATGTACATTGTGCATTAATTATGAGCCATACAGAAGTTATAAGAAGTTTTTCACTTACCTGCTCCGTTGCTGGCGTCCTCGTTTCCATGGAGCCGACTAATTTTCGCCGTCTAATGGCCAAATTAGACGCGCTTGCGCAGTCCGGGTCTTCTTCTTATCTCAATGGGGCTCCGTGTAGCTCCGCCCCGTCACGTGCCGATTCCAGCCAATCAGGAGGCTGGAATCGGCAATGGACCGCACAGAAGCCCTGCGGTCCACCGAGGGAGAAGATGCCGGCGGCCATCTTCAGCCGGTAAGTAAGAAGTCACCGGAGCGCGGGGATTCAGGTAAGCGCTGTGCGGATTTTTCTTTAGGTCCCTGCATCGGGGTTGTCTCGCGCCGAACGGGGGGGGGGGGGGGGGGGATTGGGGGGTTGAAAAAAAAAAAAACCCGTTTCGGCGCGGGACAACCCCTTTAAGGACTGGAGCTTCCAAGCGCCTTATTTCTACCTCCACATTTAGCTCTAATGTTTTTCTTGGCTTTACCAATTCTATAGCTGTAGATGGCGCTCTAGGGCAGTATAACGCTGAATGATAAAACATGGAGTCTCCAGCGCAATATATTACTGGAGGTATGCAGCCGAAATCAGGACTTCATACAAATACCCCAATCGTCTTACTGTTTTCTTTGCAGCTTGGCTCATCATCACTCTTTGAGTTTCGTCTCATCTTGTCACTTGTTATAAAGGCAGCTGTTATACGCAATATCCTGGCCATTTATGGACAAGCTTTATGGGGCACACCTATAAGAACTTTCATAGATAGGCTTTGGAATATATAGGAGAATTGCAAATAGTGCGGCATATGTGCGGCATTCTGCAGCGCTTCTATAACTACTTACTGCCAGTTTCATCTAGCAGCTCAGTCCAGTAGTTTGCGGAGGGGCCGGATCAGACTCAAACATCACAATTTGATATTTGCAGATTGCTTTCATGCAGTTTTCATTTATTTGAGTATCACTTTCTGAGCGTTGGGTTCTGTTTGAAAGCTGTCCCAAACAGTGGCTCCTACCTCTGCGCTTGAACTTGGAGCGCCAGGCAACTGTTATACAATAGATTAGAAGGAGTGGCTGTAAATCACTTCCACTGAACATCCCCTCAGAATCACAGCTTCTAGTGAGCCTTAAAGGGGTTTCGTCAAAAAAAAAATCAATACTCACCAATTCCTTCCCCGTCTTCTTACCGCACCTTCTCCTTGCTGATCTTCTTCAATCCCCCGGGGTCAGCTCACCGCAAGCCATCCGGATCCTCTGCTTGTTATGGAGCGTTGTTCCTCTGCATTCTCCTTTCAGCAGGTCAGTGTAGGTTACATCACTAGTGGTTAGAGTTGAGCGAGCACGCTCGGATAAGTCAGTTGCTCAAGCAAGCCTCGCTCTTCTCGAGTAACTGCATTTTTGTCCGAGCGTGCTCGGGGGTGGGGGATAGCAGGGGGTAGCGGGGGAGAGAGTGAAAGAGATCTCCCCCCCCCCCACCGCCCCCAGAGCATGCTCAGACAAGAATGCAGTTACTCGAGAAGAGCGAGGCTTGCTCGAGCAACTGACTTATCCGAGCGTGCTCGCTCATCTCTACTAGTGATATAATGTTCACTGCCTAGAAAGGAATGGTGATCTATTGCCAAGACTACACATGTGCGCTGTCACACCGCGAGAGTTCACATACTATTGCAGAGAGACAGCACTCATGCACAGTTTTGGCAATAGCTCAGCACTCTCTGCTAGACTGTGAATGCTACGTCACTAGTGACAGCGTACATTGCCGTGCAGGAAGGAGAATGCAGAAAATGGACACTTTGTCCCCGGAAGATGAAGAATCGGCCTGCTGGAGGTGAGGTGACCCGTGGGACTGCAGGAGACAGGAGAAGATTGGCGGGCAGAAGATATGGTAAGAAGGCTGACGGTAGAGGAATAGGTAAGTATAGAATTTTTGTTTTCTAGTGACAGAATCCCTTTAAAGACAAGAGGTGGTGCGGTGCAAGCTAATTTAAAGGGGGTTTTCGACATTAAAAAAATCACACGGAGCAAATAATTATGTAAAACAGAAAAAAAGCCATACTCACCTTCTCAGTGGTCTCCACCATCCAGCACTGCTACTCTGGTCCCCGTCGGTCTGATCCTGGAAGTGACTACAGTGCTCATGTGCCATTCATTGCTCAGCCAATCACTGGCCCCAGCAGTCACATGCCATTAATGCACAGATGTCTATTGAGGCCTATAATTGGCTCAGTGGTCACATGAGCAATGAATGGCACATGACTACTGCAGTCACTTCCAGGATTGGACAGGCTGGAGGTGGAGAAGCTCTTAGTAAAGGTGAGTTTTTTCTGTTTTGCACCATTATCTGCCCATGTGATTTCTCTTTATGTCTGTAAACCTTCTAATGAACCAGCAGAGAAATTCCTCTTACATGTGCATACGTTTGCTAAGACCTGCGGAACATGGCTAAGTCTATGACATCACACAGAATCTCTATAGTTCCATGATATGAAGTCACGGCCTGTGCTGCCATATGGTGCTTCTGTATGGCCCTGTATTTACCCCAAACAGCAAGGAGAAAGGTTCAGTAATACGTCAGGCACTGGTGTGAAAAACTAATTCTGTATCTCTCCATATAAGATGGTTGGCATACAGAGGTGCAGTACATGCCCCATTTCTGGGAGTGTCATAATATAGATCTGTTGGTTTGATCAGGAATTGTCCATGTACCTCCCACCTCTTTTCCAGTCAGAAGGACCAGAACAATTTTTTTCTCTTGGAAAGCATTTCAATAACGCCTTGTTACAGCGTACCTAACCTTTCAGACGACTTTTCAGAATAAGCCATTGTGTGTGTACATGAGGAATAGCACTATTTCTGGCCATTATATGATGTGTATCTTGTATTTTCCCCATTTACATCTGATTCACAGTTTTCTCAGACTGGTGAGAGGTGCCTGGCTGCTGTGCTGTATTCTATACACTGTGTACAGAGAACTGTAGATTCTGGTCTCTAACTGTCCTTAACACACACAAAAACATAACATCATCATGGAGGACACTACAGCAGTACTGAGCAGTGGAGATGTGATTGCACAATCTAAAATAATCAAAAGTTACTTACTGTTAGCTGCTGGCAGCATCTGCCTGAGTCTCTCCTCCTTTTCCTCCTCTACTCTCTGTACACCTCAAGGAGCAAGATGACTCACCACCTCCTCCACATCCTGTTCTGTCCTCCCATCTCTAGTGACATGCTTTACAGCAGGTAGTGGACAGCACATTTGGAAGAAGATAATGGACAGTACTTTAGAGCGATTTTTCAGCACTAAAAGGTCATTTTAGGAAAATAAATTTTATAGCACTTTTGCTAGCGATCACACTGACTAGTATATAAGAAGAAACATCAGTGACCATTGAAAGGGTGTAAAGTAGCGGTGGTGAGGGCATTCAGAGACCCTTGAGTCACTAGCTCTGTTATGTTTGACTACTAGTATAGGAGTTTTGTTGCCATACTGAGCAGAACAAGGCACCGTATTCTCCATATCGGTAGTGATCTCAGCTCATGGATGTGTGTCGTTTTCATTTTCTGACAAACACTTTTTCAAGAATCAGAAGTAGTATCTATTTCCACGTGTTAGTGCTTAGTGGGGCTCTTTGGCCCTAATGACGTTGGATACTCGCCGTGGCATTCTTTCTACTAATGCCTGATATACTTCAGCTGGTATTTCCCTCCATTCATCCTGGAAACATCTGGTGAAATCACAGTGGTATAGAAATCTATATAAAGTTTACTGAAACCCTTCACAGATATAGATTAAAATTTAATGACTTTTATTGAAATATTCTAAAAAACGTGGGCTCACATATAACACTTACAGACAATACATAAAGAGACAGGTAACATATAAACAAAGAATAGGCCCTAGTAGAAATATGTAGGGTAACGTATCTCTCAGATAGATTTTTGGAGATAGGTACCGCTCATAAATATGAAAAAGGATAAGAATCCAGATGGAGAGAGAATAATATCCAAATCTAGAGAATATGTACTTGGATACTAGTGCGGTACAGGAAATGGTACCTATTTAGGGCACAATGTTATTAAGTATACTCATGTTGCTAAAACAATTTTTCAATGAATTCCCATTAGTAGCACGGTTATCGCATATACGGGTGCTAGGTGCATGGGCTCATTACATGTCAGTGATGCTGACCAAAACGTTACGAAGGCTTGCTCGACGCGTTTCCCTACCCTTGTAGGGGGCAGTTCCTCAGGAGCACGGGTAATTATTGCCCGTAGATTCGTGTATCTAAGATTGTCACGTTGAAACAATAGAGCAACAGGATTGGTGCGCCAGGACGTGGTCCTGCTATAGTTTGGTCCTGCTAAGGCGATGCCACCTGTTCGATATTTCCCGTACAATTACGGTTACCACTTCTTACTTTGCAGTTCAGGCGCGGTATCTATATTAGTACCGCTGTCGGGCTTTCTCTTTGAATATTTAGAGAGAGAGAGGGTCATTCATTCGGTCTGGCATATAGAATGGTATATACCAGTATTCGAATGTCTCAGATAGAGCCTCCGGATAGCAATTGGTGACCTAAGATCAAGCTTAGTCACCAGCTACTGGAGCAATGCCAGGTGATGCCCTCCTAAAAAATTCCTGCATTATCCATTAGGGTGATCGCATTGTTCTGTAGATTTCTATGACCAATATAGGTTAATGCAACACCCAAATAGAGATTATTCTGTCACTCGAGGTTTACTAAAGCGAGTGCTCCTCTAAGGTCTCTAGCCATCCACTCTAACACAACGTGACAATCTTAGATACACGAATCTACGGGCAATAATTACCCGTGCTCCTGAGGAACTGCCCCCTACAAGGGTAGGGAAACGCGTCAAGCAAGCCTTCGTAACGTTTTGGTCAGCATCACTGACATGTAATGAGCCCATGCACCTAGCACCCGTATATGCGATAACCGTGCTACTAATGGGAATTCATTGAAAAATTGTTTTAGCAACATGAGTATACTTAATAACATTGTGCCCTAAATAGGTACCATTTCCTGTACCGCACTAGTATCCAAGTACATATTCTCTAGATTTGGATATTATTCTCTCTCCATCTGGATTCTTATCCTTTTTCATATTTATGAGCGGTACCTATCTCCAAAAATCTATCTGAGAGATACGTTACCCTACATATTTCTACTAGGGCCTATTCTTTGTTTATATGTTACCTGTCTCTTTATGTATTGTCTGTAAGTGTTATATGTGAGCCCACGTTTTTTAGAATATTTCAATAAAAGTCATTAAATTTTAATCAATATCTGTGAATGGAAACATCTGGTGAGTTCGCTCAAACAAGACGGATGCTATTCATAGTTCCTGACCGAATGTTCCTGTTCGTCCCAAAGATGTTCAGTTGGGTCCATTCAGGTCGGGAGACTGACAGTCCAATCATGGAGCATCCATATCCTCAAACCAACATAAAACGGCGTTGGATCAGCGACAAGGTGCGTTCTCTGGTTGGAAGTGTGGCCGACCATTCCCAGAGTATTGTCATATTGTCAGCAGCACATTATTATCTACAATGTCAGGGTACACCACCGTGTTCGTGGTTCTTGCCACTACAACCATGGACCGAGGCCATGCCATGTAAAATATCCCAAGGCCATAAAGGAACCTCCGCCGTACGTACCTGTTGGCACAACACACTCAGGTACAAGGTGTTGCCCAGGCCTCCTCCACACCCAGGTAAGTCCATCTGATCTGAAGAAGGAGTAGTGTAATCTTCACTCCATAGAACGTTCTTTCATTGCTCAACTGTCCAATGCTGACACTCCTTGCACCAAAGTAGATAGCTGATGCATTGCTCTTCATGATGGACGGCTTGTGTGCAGCGGCATAACCCATATATCCAATAGCATGCAGTTCTCATCACAAACTATGCCTGACACCTCCGAGGGTCGGCATCTTCTGTAGCATGGTTTAGGACACTCGCCATGCTAATAAGACACGATCCATCCTACTGACGTCCAGATACTTTTGGTAGGATAGTGTATCTCTATGACATGTCAGAAGATGATTCAAAGCAGAGCAACCTTATAACAGTAATGGTACAATGACAGATACACTTTAAAAAAAACCAAATGAGGTATTTCTGTAATGCTGCTCCCATCTAAACGAACATTCACCATAGCTGCACCAGCCGTCTACATCATATTATGAGTTAATGGGACCAATGGAATTCAGAGCAAAGTTATCCACCAAAAGAATTTAAAGAAACTCAATTAATGGAACTAATTTTCACAAGGGAGCTTTAGCATAGGCCATAAAAAGTCAAAAGCAGAATTGCAAGAATCCCAGGGATTAATTTGCTCTTGTATAACCTCTGTACAGCAACCAATTGGGAGAAACTGAAATTCTTTCCTTATGTTGTAGCTCTCATCGCTGTGCCAGAATATGCATCCCGGGAGAGGGAGTTTCTGCATTGCTGCATTGTATTTATTTATTCCCCCGCACAATCAACAACACATTGCCATTGTATTATTCTCCATGACAACGCGTAATAATATTAATAATATTAGGCACGCACAGCAATGTCCTAATATCACCTTATATAACTAATAAGATGTGCAAAGTGCGACCTTCAGCTACAGTAAAAGGTTGAGCCTAAAAATCTTGGCTGCTCACTGTGTGAGTATATCATTCTTATAATGCTTTGTATTGGTATTCTACACTGAATGGCCGCTTTATTACACCTGGAAATTGGAACTGTGACCCCCGAGTGCAGCATAAAATCGAGTGAGCAAGTTTTCATTGGATCAGTTTCAGTGTTCATCCACATTAGTACCAGCCATAAGAATGTGGCTGTATCTGGTACTGCAGTGAAAGGGCTTTAGCGCTCACTGTAGTACCAAGCACAGCCACAGTGAGTGCTGCTGCCCCATCTGCCAATTGGTTGGGTTCTCAGGAGTTGGATCAGAAATTGATGGCCTAACCTATATCCATACAGTATCAGCCATAATAGCCCCCATATAGATGCCAGGCAATGCCAGCCGACATATACAGCATGGGCAAGTAAAAGATTCCTAGTTCTATATCTGAATTGTCAGCGTTTGCTTGCTCTGGATGGGAGGCGACTCGCAGGAATAGGACCAAAAATATTTGTTTCTCATTAAAGCCGTTTGGTTTCCAAGTTTTGGAGAGTGAAAAAAAATCCATCTGTTTTCCCCACAGAGAAAAGCCTGTTTATACGTTTTCTTCACAACATATACAGAATTGTTCCAGATGTACTCGCTTCCTGAGATGGTTTTTCCCTCAAATAAACTTGATGCATCTTACAGTAAGTCGAAGTTAGATTTGGAGAAAATAAACTTTGTCTTCAAGTAAAGAATCACCTAATATATAAAGTATAATGAGGGGATCCATACGGGATAGTTTTTTAGATGGATGATTATTTACCTACTACTTTCTAGGGACCCTTCATTTATATGGATGTGAATGTGTACAATCTTAAGGTCATATAGAAATATTTTATTTGCCTTCTTTTAAGAAACTAGATTGGCCCGATGTTTGCTACGCAAACATAATGTTTTTGGAAAAATGGTTGTTGTGAATTTCCCTCTCTCTCTCCCTTTCTCTCCATGCTGCTTCTCTTCTCCCCCCTCTCTTACTACCTCTCCTCTCCCCTCTCTTACTACTTCTCCCCCCTCTCTCCATACCACTTCTCTCTCCTTCTCCCTTTCTCTCCATGCCACTTCTCTCCTCCACCTCTCTCTACCTACCGCCTCTCTGCATACCACTTCTCTATCCCCTTCTCCATGCCGCTACTCTCTTCCACCCTCCATGCCACTTCTCTCTCTCCCCTCCATGCTGCTTCTCTCCCCCCCTCCATTCTGCTTTTCTCTCCCTCTATCCCCCTCTCCCTCTCTCTCCATGTCACGTCTCGCTCCCTCTCTCCCTCTCTCTCCATGCTGCTTCTCTCGTCTCCCTTTCCATGCTGCTGTTCTCACCCCCCTCCGTGCCCCCTCTCCATGCCACTTCTCTGTGCCCCGCTCCATGCCACTGCTCTTTCCTTCCCCCCCCCCTTGCTTCCATGCCGCTTCTCTCATATCTCTCCATGCCACTTCTCTCTTCCTCTCCCCCCTCCTTCTCTCTCCATGCCGCTTCTCTGCCCCCCTCCATGCTGCTTCTCTGTCCCTCCCCCCTTTTTCCCAATCTCTGCAAGCCGCTTCTCTCTCCCCCCTCTCCATTTCCCTTCTCCCCTCCACCCTCCATGATGCTGCTCTCCCCCCTCCCTCTCTAATGTCTGTGTGTGTTTCTCTCACTGGTGCTTCTGACTCTCCTTTGCTTCAGCCTGCAGCGACGTTCATAGTCTCACAACGGTGAGGGAGAGACATTGCGAGACTATGGACGTTGCTTAGTAATGCTTGAATCTTCATAATGGCGCTCGAGCTATACTTAAAGGGGTTTTCCGTTCAAAAATACTATTGATGATCTTTCATCAGGATAGGTCATCTATAGTTGATCAGCCGGGGTCCGCAGCTCATATAGTTGCAGTGAGATTTCAATGAGAGCCATGCCTGCAGTTACCAGCATCGGCCATTACATGGGACGTTGGTGCGGAGGCTTCCGCGCCGACATCTGTTATTGCGGCGCTGATAGCTCGCGCCAGCACAGCTGATCGGTCGGGGTCCCAAGTGGCGGATCCTGGCGATCAACTAATAATGACCTATCTAGAATATTCAGAGTCCAACTAGCAGCACCAAAGTCATCCCACTCTGGGTCAGACTGGGTCATGCAGAAGCCAGAAAAGGAACTCAAACCAGACAAGTTCCAATTTGTAAGCCATCCAACTAGGAAGGTAACCGGCAGCATAAGCAGATGTAGAAGACAAAACTTTATTGCCTCATCACCATGACAATTTCGGCCGTGGTGGCCTTCTTCAAGCTTATACAACACAGTACATATTATTTATGCAAAATACATCACCTACAATTAACCAATCACAATAAAACATGCACCTTTGTCACAGTTACCTTCCTAGTTGGATGACTAATAATGACCTATCCTGATGATAGGTCATCAATAGTGTTTTTGACTGGAAAACCCTTTAACATGTGGAACTTTGATGTGCCCCGACAGGTCACTCAATGTAGCAACCTCATATTGTAGGATTTTACAGCAGTGGTGAAGATCTAAGGCATCGAATGACACCAAACCCATCCTCCTTAGGTGAGGCAAAGTGCCCAAAGTCTGGTGCAAGAAAAAGCATGTAGGGTTTTTTAGATTAGATGAAAAAGAAAGTAATGGGAATGCAGAAGAGTGTTTGTATGCTCAACGACTCTAATCACACTTTAATATTGTGTCTCCATCTAGGAGGACAAGTCTACTTGTCCTCCTTGATTTTGGCTAAAAGCAATCTAGCTTAATAAGGGGTTTTCCAAGCACTGGCCACTACAGGGTCGGAGTATCGGCTTCCATCCCATTCCTCTGTGTGTTGCAGTGCTGACAGCAGGCACTCGATCAGCCGGGGTCTCAAGTGGTGGACCTCAGCCGATCAATTTGATGACTTATCCTAAGGATAAGTCAACAATAATATTTTCCAGGAGAACCCCACAAGATAAGGGATAACTAACTGATCAATGGGGGGACCACTGGAACCCCCACCAATTCCCAGAATAGTGGTCCCTGTCCTGTGAAAAGCTGGCAAAATGAATGGTGTGTCAGCGTGCATGCTCAGCCACCGCTCCACTCATTTTAAGGGAAGCGCCAAACATAGCTGAGTTCAAGCGCTAAGTTGAGCATGCACGCTGCTCCTTCATTCATTTTGCCAGTTTCTCGGGATAGGAACCACCTTTCTGGTGATTTGTGGGCTCCTGGTGGTTGGACCCCCATTGATCAGCTAGTTATTCCCTATTCAGCAGATAACTTAATATCAACCGATTAAAGAGATCACAAAGAAAGTGTGCGATTAGAGGACAGTCTTTTTTTTTCTTCCTAGAAACAATGTCACTCTTGTCCCATGGTCTGGATCTACTATTGCAGATCAGTCCAGTTCTATTGAATGAGGTACAGCTGCAATATAAGACACAACCCCTGAACTAGGGTGCTGCTTCTGGGAAAAATAAAGTTTGGACCCTTTTTTCCCTCCTAATTTCAGACAATTTAAGAATGTTTTAGGAAATTGCTAGATACATACCATCTACGGTAAATGCTGGGGTAGTCCATTTATAAGTGTACGAAGGGGGTCTCCCACAAAAAAATATTGTTTATAGTTAAATTGAGACCATAATTAAACACAGTTTTTTGCATTTACACGTATTCAAAATGTTTGTTACCTAGATATTCCAGGACTAGTGTTAGAATAGTGCCGCCTGCTGTTTATATCCTCAGATAGTCCAGGACTAGTGTTAGAATAGTGCCGCCTGCTGTTTATATCCTCAGATAGTCCAGGACTAGTGTTAGAATAGTGCCGCCTGCTGTTTATATCCTCAGATAGTCCAGGACTAGTGTTAGAATAGTGCCGCCTGCTGTTTATATCCTCAGATAGTCCAGGACTAGTGTTAGAATAGCACCACCTGCTGTTTGTCCTGGCATACGTGAGGATATAAATGGCAAGTGGCACTATTCTAACATTAATCCTGGAACATCTGGGGATATAAACTTTCGTTTAACTAACTGTAAGTACAAACAATATTTATAATTATGGGCTGGATCTAACTCCAAATAATTTTCCTGGGACAACCCCTTTAACATTCCTCGATCCACAGAGTGATGTGTGTGCCAGGAAAATATCATAGAAGGCATTGCCACCCACAATGTGCAGTGACCACCCATGGGTGCTTAATGATCGCAACCGGTGGTGTCCAGCTAGAATTGTCTGTGCAAAGAGACTAGTGCCTCCGGCAGAAATCACATGCACATGCAATGCAGGAGGCTCCATAGGCATATGCTGGGACATAGTGTCTCATCTGGGCTTGGGAAGTTGCTAACTGGACCCTAAAGGACTGGCAAGGTGTGGCCTGATGAGTCACAGTACCAATTGTTTTGGGCTGATTGTAGGATTTGTGTGTCATGCAGACCCCATGACTCCATGGACCCCAATTGCCAAGAAGGCACTGTGCAGGCTGTTGGTGGTTCCATACTGGTATGCGGCATATTCTTATGGCATGGGTTGGGTCTACTGTTCCCCCTTTAACACGTCATTGACTGGTGCCAGCTACATTGTACTTCTTAGTGACTATTTCATGGACTTCATGTACCCCTACAATGATGGGATATTCCAGCAGGCATTGCACCACTGGGTCCAAGTTATCTAGAATTGGTTTGTGGAGCATTCTGGAGAGTTGCAACAAATGGTGCGACCTGCACTTTGGCCATCCTGAGCCTAATTGTGCTTTTATGGGATGTAGTCAAGAGGTTCATTCACATCCAAGATCCTGCACCTACAACTACCATGAAGCTGTGGCTATCCAGATCACAAGGCTCAATAATCCTACAGATGTCTCCCATCCACTTGTAGAACCAATGCCAGGTCAAGTAGCTGTACTTCGGTTAGAGAAGGTCCTACACAATATCAGTTTCTGTCCCATGACATTTGGCACAACCGTGTATAAATTGCCATCAGTCTTTTCAGATAATACTGTCTGAATTGAAGAACTCTTTGTAACCTTTCATAGGCACATTTTATGGAACTATATGTTAAAAAGGTAAAATAGGAACAACATATAAAATGGAACTGTTTGTACCGAAAAGGCTGAATATATGAAGTAGATCTCACTGGGCTTCCTTATACATCTAAGAATAGTTCATCAATGAATGTTCCCATTTAATCCCACACTAAATCACAGTACTGTTGGTTAGCTGCACAGTATGTTTAAAGACTTCCTCATTGCCATCTCTTTTGTGCAGAGGATATGAATGAGTCAGTCATAAATGAAGAATCAGCATTCCTTCTTTTTAGACCTGCAGCTGCGAGCGTTACCCTTTCACTACCTCCATTACTAGGATCATTCTGCAATGCTCCATTTTACAACATACTTTAGTTGATTCTTGTTATGAAATGGTTAATTTTTTTTTTATGCACTCTTTTTGGATTTTCTTTGCAGCTGGTAATGTTGTCTGGCAATGCTAGCCGGATCCTGACCCCGGTATCTTCCGTTCCTATACTTTGCAGTTGTGTGTGAAAAGAAAACTGAGGGAGAGAACTTCCTATGGGCCAAAAGCTAATGCTAATAGTGATAGAAATGTTATCTCTCTGTTCCGAGGCTCAGATCCAAGAAGAGGAAAGTCTGCCAAAAATCTCTAGTCTTTTGAAAACAGAATGAGATGAAATATATTCTTTTCTGTGACCTCCCCCATCATATCTGGTAGAGCAGAGGATCTGTCTTAGTAATAAACCTGATTTTAGATCATCTGTTGGTTCCCCACTTTGCATATGGTCAATTTTTCAACTATGTGTGGGTTTAGTTACTTCCAGACAGTGCACTAAGGTCAATCTCCACTTTTATCATGTCATTTGGGTCAAAAATTCTGCACCCATTAATTCCTTGATATATCAATATATAGGATGATACAGAACTCCAAATCTGCTCCATAGAGATAGTGTTACATATGCCCTGGGCTGCTGACAAAGCCAAGTGGAGATTGACACCAGGGCAGTCAAGATGGCTGTATTAGCTTGCTATTCGGGTGGCTAGACGCAGGATCAGGCAGACAACAAAGACCCTATCATCCGCCTACCAACGGACAGGATAAGTCACGGGCATCTGCCCACCAACGGACAAACAAAACGGGTGTCCAACAACAAACGGACAGGTGGATCAGACATAGAACAGAAAACTGATATAAACTAGACTGGCAAACGGCCAAAACACTCACCTGGCATACTGGCACGCATAAACAGATGTAATTGCTACAGTACATACAAGGTATTAGTCCGTATTTTGGCCAAGATACTTAAGCTCGTGAGCCTGCTTCAAGGGTCCTCGTTGTCTCGCAGGTCCCTACTCTCACAAGACAACTTACCCCATGAATCCTGCCTGCATGCGGGGCGATCGTCCCAACATGCTGAAACCTAAGGACCTACCTCGCCTTTGATGGTAAACGATCCAAACAGACAGGAGACAGTCCATAACAGCACAGCATAGAATGCATACAATACGGAACAGGACTGTTCACACCCCATGTCTGGCACCTAGCACAGACACACAGAACATCAAGCATGAATGCAAAAGGGGAATAAGGAAACCAGCACCCTCTAGAAAGAGGGGCTGTTATTTATGAGCAGCAGACCCGTGGTGATTGGCTGGCTTGTGAACTTTATTGGGTTTTTTTTTGCTTTCTTCTGAATCAACATGAGGGAGGGCAACAAGCTAAACTGGATGTACAATTGTCTTTTTTCGGCCTAGCATACTATGTTACTATGTACTTTACTATGTTTTCTTAAAGGGAACCTGTCAGCAGATTTTGTAATGGAATCCAAGAGCAGTGCTGCAACATGGTTATTGCTGTGTTGTAGGATGGCTTCACACAAGCATATGGAGTGTCCCATCCATCTGGCACACACTATCATGTCTCCTTCCAACTGTTTTAATTTACGTTGACTTGCCATGAGCACGCTAGCCGCAGTGCAGCGTATTTTTGCAGTGAATGAGGTTGATGAGGTACCCCATGTCCCAACGTCTTATACTATGATTGATTCACATAGTGAAAATGGTGTGACAGACATCCTTTAAAGGGGTTTTCTGGGACTATGATATCGATGAGCTATCCTCAGGAGAGGTCATCAATATCAGATCGGTGGGGGTCTGCTGTTCTGCGCTCCCACCGATCAACTGATTAAAGAGGCTTTGGCACTGGCCCGAGCGCTGCCTCCTCTTCTCAGGCCTGTGGCATGATATTCATGAATCACATGGCTTAAGATCAGCTCGGCTGCAGTAAGTGAATGAGATTGAGCTGCTATATCAGGCACAACTGCTATGAAATGTACTGCTCTGTGTCTGCTGCGCAGTGAAGTCGCTGCGGAACTCACAAGCTTCGTGGCCAGTAGGGGTCCCAAGTGGTGAACCCCCATATGTCAGATATAGATGATATAGCCTTAGGATAGATCATTAGTGTCAGGGAATATTGACTATATCTCCATAGGTCATACAAGGAAGGGATAAATCCCAATGTCTCCATTATTCCTGGTGTTTAAATCACATTAGGCATAAAGGTTTAAATCTGTTTTAATTATATCATTAATCTCCAGGTATGTTACTGGTTCATTAACCCTTTTATAGGCCGCCTGCAGATGGCCGGGTCAGATCCCGCAGTGGGGTCCAACCCGTGCCCCTGCACAGCCCTGCGGCTCGCCCGCTTCCAGCGTCTCCAAAGCTCTGTGATGTGCCGGCTGCCGCCCAGCCGGTGCATGCGCAGAGAGGAGCCAACGCGTCACTAGTGGGTGGGCCTCCGCAAGACCTGCACAGAAATAGGCCATGCCGCGATTTGTTTTCAGCACGTGTTTTCATGCGGACAAATCGCGGCTGTGTGCATAGGATTGCATTTTGTAATACAATCCTACGGCAGCGGGCACAGGCGGAAATTCTGCGGGAAATCCCACTGTGGAATTTCCACCCGCATGCAGGAGGCCTTGGTCTCACAAAATAATGTAACATCAACAGAGGTTATCCAAGGATTCCATATCTCTTCAGATTGCCAGATTTTTCTCTTGGCATATGGCTATCAGTTTTTCATTCAAGAGAATTTTATTCATGCGAGATATGAGAGGTTCAAGTGGGAGTTTTGGTTTTCGCCACTGCTGTGCTATCAAAATACATCCTGCTATAGTAATGCATTGCAGCAGTTTAAAGGGAGCGTTGCAAATACCCGCAGGTTTGTTTCCTAGCAGTAAGACATAGGGATTGAGTCCAGGACTCTTCCCAGTCACAGAAGCTATGAGATGGGAGACCCTCCCCCAAAACGCCTGTGCTATTGGGCATATCCACCAAATGTGGGGATGTGAACCTATGTCATCACAGCCTCGAAAACATAAATTGGAGATCTCCGGGTAGATGGCATTTAGCCTCTCGGGTACCAGATAAGCTCTGTGTAACACCTTTAAGGATGTCTTTGTCAAAGAGACTTGCCCGCTATTTTTGCTTAGAGTCTCACAGCAGTGGTGCCAATGGTCTAATGACAGAGAGGAGTGGAAATCTGACCCCCATTGAAGCATAAAGGGGAGTTTGGAATCTTGTAACACCCCATTCAAAATATTATAGAAGTGAGACAAGGTGCCTGGGTGTATGCGGCAAAATTTATATATGGCTTCCATGTGACTCGTCTCCACCTTGGTCGATGGTGGTATAATGGAGGACCAATAATGGAAAACCTGCATTCTTCTCCACCATTCTTCCGGAGGGGGTTTATATTGGCTATTAAAAGATGAGAATGAAATCAGTTTACCATGGATGAGAAAATCGTAAAGAGAAGTCAGTCTGTTAGTTCGCCACCATATGAAAGTGCCGCATCTAAGCCGGGGGAAAAAGCTGGGTTGTAGACTAGAGGGGTGAGTGGGGATGGGGTGGGATGAGGGTTCAATTTGAACCTGACCTGTCCCCATAACAGAATAGAAAAAAATGAGTATGGTGCATTATTTCTAAAGTTTGAAGGGAGGGGGATTTACGTCCAGAGTAGGGAGGGCCAGTTATGAGGGGGAAATTGGGTTTCTTCAATGGAGGTCCACAGTGAAGTTTGGGAGCCAGCATAAATGGGTGGGATTTGCGCCAGGCGGGCTGCTTTATAATATTTAAGGATACATGGAACAGAAAAGAAAACCTCTTTAAACTGATTTCTGTACAGGTGATGTGGACCTCTGTACCAGGAAACCAAAGCTGCAGCTTGTATAAGAATATAGTAAAACCCTTGGCTTATCATTTTCAACAGATTTTGATGAAAAAAACAAATATCTGTTATTTGTAGATGGATACTGACTTTAGAAGTTTACATACCATCCATCTATTCCCCTACTAGGGAACTTCCACCTGGGTGGAATTTGGCCACAGAACACAGAAAGTTCTGTACCAAAATGCGCATGGCTTTTTGCAGATTTTGATGCAGAATTGAAAATGGTTTAATTTTGCATCAAAATCCGCATTTCGCTGTGTGAATTTTGGTTTGGATGATGCGGTCAAATTCCGGCCCTTGTAAAAGTCACCTACTCTGCAAGGCTTGTGTTCTGCACAGTTAGGCTCTCTTCACATGCGCGTATTTGCGTATGCATTAGCATAGTGTTTTTGCAGAATGAACTATGCTTTTTTGCGCATGCATCGGCGTATTTTACTGTACCTTTTGTACCTGCAAAGCATGTTCGTTTGCACATGTAAGACCTGCTGACATATACTGACTGCGGACAGGATACGTATCCCCAACACACAGCAGGACTATAAGATCCCGGGACATTCACATGTTCCCCATCCGATGTTGTGTACCTGATCCTGTGTAGTAAGTGTCCTGCTGGGGGGCTTTATGTTGGAGAAACAGGACAGAAACTGAAAGGGAGGATGAGATCTCATCGTCACACAATTAAACAGAGAAAGACAGAATACCCTGTGGCCGAGCACTTCTCTAGTCACGGACACGACATAGAAGACATGAAAGTTTTTATATTAAAAGGCAATTTCAGATCACAAAGCCATAGAAGAATTTGGGAATATCAATTTATAACAACTTTTGACACTTTCAACAGAGGGTTAAATTCTTTAAAAGGATTCGTGCATCACTGGGAAGTATGAGATATCTATAGCACAGATAACACTGCTGGCCTGGTGACCCCCCAACACTAATTCAGGGACCATAAAACCTTCACATCTATGTTTGTATTTCTGTTGTAGTATTCTTTTAAGTGCAAATTAATCACATCCATGTCTGTGCCTTATCATAAGTATGTGTATAAATATGCATGCCTCTTTGAATCCATTTCATTATGCCTTGATGAAGGACACTGCGTAGGTCCGAAAGCTCGCATTAACATCATGTATTTTTGTTAGCCATTAAAAAGTATCATATCTACAAGATGGCTCCGACAGGCTTTCTTCAGTCCTTGGCCATGCACAGAAGATTGCTTCCTGGTTACGGGACTCATAAATCCCACCTCCAGGATGCGATGGCTGTGATTGGTTCTCGAGTGCTGCTCAGCCAGTCAATGCAGCACTAAATGAGACAATGCGATGGCTGTGATTGGTTCATCCAGCACCGCATAAACGTCCATACAAGTTTGGCTGTGCTGGATACTGAAGCACAATCATACACCGCCCCGTTCACTTGAATTGATGAGCTGCAGGGCCAGGCACAGACACTCTTATATGGATGTCAATGGATGTCAATGTGCCGAATACTGCAGTAAAACGCCGCTGCCCATTTCTGATGGTCTGTGGATTTCTGTGGTGGGATGGAGCATCAATGTAATATCCTGGAAAAGCCTTTAACTTCTGCATTGCCACTAGAACTCCTAGGATAGTGTAGAAGTAGCTGAAAGTTTACTACAACTTTAAAACATGATTGACTGGAGACAGGTTGTAATGGTTTATGAAATGTAGAAAGCAAGGATGTGCATCAATCAGCGGAGGAAACAAAAGGGCATTTGAGGATAAATGTGATGGAAGAACAAGCAGAAAGATTGCGTTCGTATATGGAAGTTAATGAGGATGCAATTTACATTTGGTCCAAAAAGCTGAAAAATGAAAATGTAATATATTTAATGAGTAAACAGAAAGTATATTACAAGCTTCCACTATTCTGTAGATTCACATTGTAGATACTGAGAGCTGAAATCTCTGGTTTTTAGTCCATTAAATGTAGTATATGGCATAACAATATCCAATCAGAGTATTGAAACAAAAGGCGATTTAGAAAAAGAAGCAGAACCTTATAGCTTAAAGGGGTTGTCCCGCGAAAGCAAGTGGGGTTATACACTTCTGTATGGCCATATTAATGCACTTTGTAATGTACATTGTGCATTAATTATGAGCCATACAGAAGTTATTCACTTACCTGCTCCGTTGCTGGCGTCCCCGTCTCCATGGTGCCGTCTAATCTTCAGCGTCTAATCGCCCGATTAGACGCGCTTGCGCAGTCCGGTCTTCTCCCTGGTGAATGGGGCCGCTCGTGCCGGAGAGCGGCTCCTCGTAGCTCTGCCCCGTTACGTGTGCCGATTCCAGCCAATCAGGAGGCTGGAATCGGCAATGGAGCGCACAGAGCCCACGGTGCACCATGGGAGAAGACCCGCGGTGCATCGTGGGTGAAGATCCCGGTGGTCATCTTGCTAAGGTAAGGAAGAAGTCGCTGCAGTGTGGGGATTCGGGTAAGTACTGAACCGTTTTTTTTTTTAACACATGCATTGGGTTTGTTTTGCGCCTATTGAAAAAAAAAAAAAAAAACGTTTCGGCGGGGGACAACCCCTTTAAGCTGATATTTCCTTATTTGGCTTCTTTATAAACAATTAGAGATGAGCGAGCATACTCGCTAAGGGCAATTACTCAATCGAGCATCGCCCTTAGCGAGTACCTGCCCGCTCGGAAGAAAAGATTCGGCTGCCGGCGGCGGGGGAAAGCAGGGAGGAATGGAGGGGAGATCTCTCTCCCTCTCTCCCCCCCCCCCCCCGCTCCCCCCTGCTGACTGCCGCAACTCACCTCTCACCCGCCCCGGCACGCGAACCTTTTCTTCCGAGCGAGGAGATACTCGCTAAGGACAATGCTCGATCGATCGATTAGAGATGAGTATGCTCGCTCATCTCTATAAACAATGTAAAACTGTACATGAAATAAATGTAAAAAAACCCCGACATTGGCCAAGCAGTTGAGGCTTATCAAATTGCAAACTTGGTCTAATAATCCATTTTATATAATCATGGATAATGTACAAGGCTATCAGAAATCCAACCACGATTATATAGGTTCAAGAAAAAGTAAGTGAACCTCTTGGAACTACCTGGATTTCTGCATTACTAATAAAATTGTGGTCTAATCTAAGGCCTCATGCTCCCGGCCAGGTCAGATTCTGCCAGCAAAATATCCTGCACCCACCAGAGACCCTATACTCACCTGTCTGGATCCGCGGCGAGCGCCCAGCGGTGGGCTGTGACGTGATTTCCCGCAGTGCTCACTGCGGAGTATTGCAGGACGGATGGCTTCCATTAACTACAATGTAAACCGTCTGTGCGATTTTCCGCACAAATTAGAACATCCTCCGATTCTCACCCACAAGCAGACAATTGCAGCTGATTTTCACTCGTGGGCATGGGAGAATCTTTTATCATAGCATGTCTATGGACGGACATTGCTGAGAAATTCGTGGTGGGCGTCTGGCTGCGAATTCTGCAGCGATCATCTATCCATAGGCATTAGGTCTAAGTCACAACTACAGACAAACAATAGAACTAAACTAATAACACACAAATGGTACTGTCTTTTATTGAACACATTGAGTAAACATCCACAGTGTATGGAGAAAAAGTATGTGAACCCTTGAATTTAATAAACTCTAGATCCTCCTCTAACAGCAATCACCTCTAGCAGATCTTTGCTTTAGCTACATGTAGGATTTGCACAACACGGAAGAGGAATTTTGAACCATTCTTCCCTGCAAATGTGCTTCAGTTCAACAATATTTCTGGGATGCCATGCTTGCCTTCTTCAGGTCATGCCACAGCATCTCAGTAGACTTAAAGTCAGGACTCTGAGTTAGGCTGCTGCACATGGGCAGGTTGGACCCTGCATGTGGGATTCCCGCAGCAGAGTTCGACCTGGTGCCTGGCCGGTGACCCCTGCTTACCTCTCTGGCGTCTTCTCCTCTGCTGCTGATGTGTTTTCCCGGCTGACGCACATGCGCAGTATGGAGGGCGCGATGGCGATGACGCGGCTGCCGCGACCATTCTGCAGTGATGATTACAGAATGGCCGCGGGACGGACGATTTCCATTGACTTCAATGGAAGCCGGCCATGCATAGCCCGACAAAATCGTAGAATGCTGCGATTTCTTCCCCGCGAGCAGTAAATCGCTATGTATTTCAGCTCGTGGGCAGGAAATTGCATTTTGCCATAGCATGCTAGGGGTGGGATTTGCTGCAGAATCCAGAGGCAGAATCCCATTACGGATTTCGCAATGCAAATCCGCCCGTGTGCAGCCGGCCTTAGCCATTCTAAAACAAAATCTTCCTCTTTTTCAACAATTCCAATCTGCTGCAAACAGGAAAAACAATCCTTTCCAGCACAACAGACTGTATTCGCCTTCAACCCAAGTTTACATCAGCATTGCTGCTGTTTTACTTCAAGAATTCACCAAGACTTCTTAAAGGGATCAATAGTTTCTGCTAAAACCAGCTCATCATATGACTTTTTGTTGGCCTGAAGAACTCCTGGACCTCTTCATTATGTCTGCATTTATACATTAAATTGCTGCAATGTCTTTGGCATATTGGATATTTGAGCAGGTGCACTGAATAATGGAGCTATGCAAATACACTTATTACCAACCCTAAAGATGTGGTAATAATCAGCTGATACTTTGCTCTGTCACAACTAGTGATGAGCAAACTTTTCAAAAGTTCGATTCAGCCGATTTGCCAAATTTGGGTGAAAAGTTTGGTTCATTACTTTGAACTGAACTGAAACTTCACCAAACTCCTGAAACTGGTGTATAGCATCTAAGAGCCATAAACGACACAGAAACGGATAGGGCAGGCGAGGGGCTACATGCTGGGCTGCATCTCAAGTTCCCAGGTCCCACTATTAAGCCACAATAGCGGCAAGAGTGGGCCCCCCCCCTCCCAACAATCTTTACTTCTGAAAAGCCCTCATTAGCAATGCATACCTTAGCTAAGCACCACACTACCTCCAACAAAGCACAATCACTGTCTGCATGACACTCCGCTGCCACTTCTCCTGGGTTACATGCTGCCCCCCCCCCACGCACGACCCAGTGTCCACAGCGCACACCAAAGTGTCCCTGCCCAGCCTTCAGCTGCCCTCATGCCACGCCACACTCATGTCTATTTATAAGTGCGTCTGCCATGAGGAGGAACCGCAGGCACACACTGCAGAGGGTTGGCACGGCTAGGCAGCGACCCTCTTTAAAAGGGGCGGGGCGATAGCCCACAATGCTGTACAGAAGCAATGAGAAATATAATCCTGTGCCACCTCCACCTGGAGCTGCACACGTGGGCATAGCAATGGGGAACCTATGTGCCACACACTATTCATTCTGTCAAGGTGTCTGCATGCCCCAGTCAGACCGCGGTTTTTTATAAATAGTCACAGGCAGGTACAACTCCGCAATGGGAATTCCGTGTGCACCCACAGCATGGGTGGCTCCCTGGAACCCACCGGTTGTACATAAATGTATCCCATTGCAGTGCCCATCACAGCTGAGGTAACGTCCGATTAAATGCAGGTGGGCTTCGGCCCACACTGCATGCCCCAGTCAGACTGGGGTTCTTTAGAAGTGGACACATGCAGTTACAACTCCGTGTGGACCGACAGCATGGGTGGGTGCCAGGAAGCCACCGGCGGTACATAAATATATCCCATTGCATTGCCCATCACAGCTAAGGTAATGTCATGTTTAATGCAGGTGGGCTTCGGCCCACACTGCATGCCCCAGTCAGACTGGGGTTCTTTAGAAGTGGACACATGCAGTTACAACTCCGTGTGGACCGACAGCATGGGTGGGTGCCAGGAAGCCACCGGCGGTACATAAATATATCCCATTGCATTGCCCATCACAGCTAAGGTAATGTCATGTTTAATGCAGGTGGGCTTCGGCCCACACTGCATGCCCCAGTCAGACTGGGGTTCTTTAGAAGTAGACACATGCAGTTACAACTCCCTGTGGACCCACAGCATGGGTGGCTCCCTGGAACCCACCGGCGGTACATAAAAATATCCCATTGCAGTGCCCAACCCAGCTGATGTAGCGTCAGCTTTAATGCAGGTGGGCAAAAAATTAATTCGATTACACTGTAGGCGAGGGCCCCAAAAAATTGGTGTACCAACAGTACTAATGTACCTCAGAAAAATTGCCCATGCCCAACCAGGAGGGCAGGTGAAACCCATTAATCGCTTTGGTTAATGTGGCTTAATTTGTAACTAGGCCTGGAGGCAGCCCAGTTAAAATAAAAATTGGTTCAGGTGCAAGTTTCAACGCTTTAATGAGCATTGAAACGTATAAAAATTGTGACTGAGCCTTGTGGGCCTAAGAAAAATTGCCCGTTCGGCGTGATTACGTCAGGTTTCAGGAGGAGGAGGATGAATATTATACACAGATTGATGAAGCAGAAATGTCCCCGTTTTGGATGGTGAGAGAGAACGATGCTTCCATCCGCGGGTGCAGCCTACGTATTGCTTAGGTATCGCTGCTGTCCGCTGGTGGAGAAGAGAAGTCTGGGGAAATCCAGGCTTTGTTCATCTTGATGAGTGTTAGCCCGTCGGCACTGTCGGTTGACAGGCGGGTACGCTTATCCGTGATGATTCCCCCAGCCGCACTAAACACCCTCTCTGACAAGACGCTAGCCGCAGGACAAGCAAGCACCTCCAGGGCATACAGCGCGAGTTCAGGCCACATGTCCAGCTTCGACATCCAGTAGTTGTAGGGGCCAGAGGCATCACGGAGGACGGTCGTGCGATCGGCTACGTACTCCCTCACCATCCTTTTACAGTGCTCCCACCGACTCAGCCTTGACTGGGGAGCGGTGACAAAGTCTTGCTGGGGAGCCAGAAAGCTGTCAAAGGCCTTAGAGAGTGTTCCCCTGCCTGTGCTGTACATGCTGCCTGATCTCTGCGCCTCCCCTGCTACCTGGCCCTCGGAACTGCGCCTTCGGCCACTAGCGCTGTCGGATGGGAATTTTACCATCAGTTTGTCCGCCAGGGTCCTGTGGTATAGCATCAGTCTCGAACCCCTTTCCTCTTCGGGTATGAGAGTGGAAAGGTTCTCCTTATACCGTGGGTCGAGCAGTGTGTACACCCAGTAATCCGTAGTGGCCAGAATGTGTGTAACGTGAGGGTCACGAGAAAGGCATCCTAACATGAAGTCAGCCATGTGTGCCAGGGTACCTGTACGCAACACATGGCTGTCCTCACTAGGAAGATCACTTTCAGGATCCTCCTCCTCCTCCTCAGGCCATACACGCTGAAAGGATGACAGGCAAGCAGCATGGGTACCCTCAGCAGTGGGCCAAGCTGTCTCTTCCCCCTCCTCCTCATCCTCCTCATGCTCCTCCTCCTCAACGCGCTGAGATATAGACAGGAGGGTGCTCTGACTATCCGGTGACATACTGTCTTCCCCCGCCTCTGTTTCCGAGCGCAAAGCATCTGCCTTTATGCTTTGCAGGGAACTTCTCAAGAGGCATAGCAGACGAATGGTGACGCTAATGATTGCAGCATCGCCGCTCACCATCTGGGTAGACTCCTCAAAGTTTCCAAGGACCTGGCAGATGGCTGCCAACCAGGGCCACTCTTCTGTAAATAATTGAGGAGGCTGACTCCCACTGCGCCGCGCAAGTTGGAGTTGGTATTCCACTATAGCTCTACGCTGCTCATAGAGCCTGGCCAACATGTGGAGTGTAGAGTTCCACCGTGTGGGCACGTCGCACAGCAGTCGGTGCACTGGCAGATGAAACCGATGTTGCAGGGTGCGCAGGGTGGCAGCGTCCGTGTGGGACTTGCGGAAATGTGCGCAGAGCCGGCGCATCTTTCCGAGCAGGTCTGAGAAGCGTGGGTAGCTTTTCAGAAAGCGCTGAACCACCAAATTAAAGACGTGGGCCAGGCATGGCACGTGCGTGAGGCTGCCGAGCTGCAGAGCCGCCACCAGGTTACGGCCGTTGTCACACACGACCATGCCCGGTTGGAGGCTCAGCGGCGCAAGCCAGCGGTCGGTCTGCTCTGTCAGACCCTGCAGCAGTTCGTGGGCCGTGTGCCTCTTCTCTCCTAAGCTGAGTAGTTTCAGCACGGCCTGCTGACTCTTGCCCACCGCTGTGCTGCCACGACGCGCAACACCGACGTGCTGCTGCTGACACACCTTGATTGCGAGACAGAGGTTGCGTAGGAGGAGGAGGGTGGTTGAGTGGAGGAAGCATACACCGCCGCAGATACCACCACCGAGCTGGGGCCCGCAATTCTGGGGGTGGGTAGGACGTGAGCGGTCCCAGGCTCTGACTCTGTCCCAGCCTCCACTAAATTCACCCAATGTGCCGTCAGGGAGATATAGTGGCCCTGCCCGCCTGTGCTTGTCCACGTGTCCGTTGTTAAGTGGACCTTGCCAGTAACCGCGTTGGTGAGGGCGCGTACAATGTTGCGGGAGACGTGGTCATGCAGGGCTAGGACGGCACATCGGGAAAAGTAGTGGCGACTGGGAACTGAGTAGCGCGGGGCCGCCGCCGCCATCATACCTTTGAAAGCCTCCGTTTCCACAACCCTATACGGCAGCATCTCCAGGCTGATAAATTTGGCTATGTGCACGTTTAACGCTTGAGCGTGCGGGTGCGTGGCGGCATACTTGCGCTTGTGCTCCAACACTTGCGCTAGCGACGGCTGGACGGTGCGCTGAGAGACATTGGTGGATGGGGCCGAGCACAGCGGAGGTGAGGGTGTGGGTGCAGGCCAGGAGACGGTAGTGCCTGTGTCCTGAGAGGGGGGTTGGATCTCAGTGGCAGGTTGGGGCACAGGGGGAGAGGCAGCAGTGCAAACCGGAGGCGGTGAACGGCCTTCGTCCCACCTTGTGGGGTGCTTGGCCATCATATGTCTGCGCATGCTGGTGGTGGTGAGGCTGGTGGTGGTGGCTCCCCGGCTGATCTTGGCGCGACAAAGGTTGCACACCACTGTTCGTCGGTCGTCTGCACTCTCAGTGAAAAACTGCCAGACCTTTGAGCACCTCGGCCTCTGCAGGGTGGCATGGCGCGAGGGGACGCTTTGGGAAACAGTTGGTGGATTATTCGGTCTGGCCCTGCCTCTACCCCTGGCCACCGCACTGCCTCTTCCAACCTGCCCTGCTGCTGCACTTGCCTCTCCCTCTGAAGACCTGTCTTCAGTAGGCGTAGCAGACCAGGTGGGGTCAGTCACCTCATCGTCCCGCTGCTCTTCCTCAGAATCCTCTGTGCGCTCCTCCCTCGGACTTACTGCCCTTACTACTACCTCACAGATAGACAACTGTGTCTCATCGTCATCGTCCTTCTCACCCACTGAAAGCTCTTGAGACAGTTGCCGGAAGTCCCCAGCCTCATCCCCCGGACCACGGGAACTTTCCAAAGGTTGGGCATCGGTCACGACAAACTCCTCCAGTGGGAGAGGATTCGGAACCATTGCTGCCGATTCTGCGCAGGGGCCCAAGAACAGTTCCTGGGAGTCTGCCTGCTCCTCAGAATGTGTCATTGTAATGGAGTGAGGAGGCTGGGAGGAAGGAGGAGCAGCAGCCAGAGGATTCAGAGTTGCAGCAGTGGACGGCGCAGAATTCTGGGTGGTCGATAGATTGCTGGATGCACTTTCTGCCATCCACGACAGGACCTGCTCACACTGCACATTTTCTAATAAAGGTCTACCGCGTGGACCCATTAATTGTGAGATGAATGTGGGGACGCCAGAAACGTGCCTCTCTCCTAATCCCGCAGCAGTCGGCTGCGATACACCTGGATCAGGAGCTCGGCCTGTGCCCACACCCTGACTTGGGCCTCCGTGTCCTCGCCCGCGTCCACGTCCTCTAGGCCTACCCCTACCCCTCAGCATGCTGTATTACCAGTAGTGCAGAAACAGAACGCTGTAATTAAATGTGCCGCTTATTGGCCTGTGGTTGGAGGCTGACTTCCCTTACGGAACGCACAGCAGAGCCAGGAAACAATTTTGCGCACACCTGTAGTGAGACGTAGGTGCGTATGACTGAGCTAGTGGAATTCACAGCGCAGAAGCAGTCAAGTGGCCAAAGGCCACTAGTAGGCCTTAAGTATTTTGCTTCTATTTTTTTAAAATGCTGAGCTGATACAGCAGATAGATACTGTAGGCAGCGTATAATATTATGTATACTCTTTCCCTCTGGAGGGATGACGGCGATCATGTAACAGAGACAGCAGATCCAGGAAACAATTTTGCGCAAGCCTGCTGTAACGCTTAGCTGCGTATTAATTAGGACTACTACCCCCAGCAGATAGATACTGTAGGCAGCGTATAATATTATGTATACTCTTTCCCTCTGGCGGGATGACGGCGATCATGTAACAGAGACAGCAGATCCAGGACACAATTTTGCGCAAGCCTGCTGTAACGCTTAGCTGCGTATTAATTAGGACTACTACCCCCAGCAGATAGATACTGTAGGCAGCGTATAATATTATGTATACTCTTTCCCTCTGGCGGGATGACGGCAATCATGTAACAGAGACAGCAGATCCAGGAAACAATTTTGCGCAAGCCTGCTGTAACGCTTAGCTGCGTATTAATTAGGACTACCACCCCCAGCAGACACACAGTAAACTGAAGACGGTCACAGGCAGCCCAAATATAGTATTTTCCCCCAATTTTTTGGAAAAAGCCCACTGCGTATATAGCCTGAATATCTCTTTCCCTGCCTCACCAGTAATGGCCCTATACTCTGTACAATGACTACAGACTGCGGACGCAATGCTCTGCACGCCCGATATACAAAAAAAAAAATTGTGCAACACTGCTAAAAGCAGCCTCCACACTACTGCACACGGTCAGATGTGGCCCTAAGAAGGACCGTTGGGGTTCTTGAAGCCTAAAATACTCCTAACACTCTCCCTATAGCAACTCCAGCAAGACAGCACTTTCTCTGATCTCTGTCAGAACGCATCTGAGCCGAGCCGCGGGAGGGGCCAAGTTTTATACTCGGGTGACACCTGATCTCGCCAGCCACTTACTGCAGGGGGGTGGTATAGGGCTTGAACGTCGCAGGGGGAAGTTGTAATGCCTTCCATGTCTTCCTATTGGCCAGAAAAGCGCGCTAACGTCTCAGAGATGAAAGTGAAAGTAACCCGAACATCGCGTGGTGCTCGCCTCTAGTAACGAGCATCCCGAACATGCTAATACTCGAACGAGTATCAAGCTCGGACGAGTACGTTCGCTCATCTCTATTAATTATCATAGAGAAATCTTCGATTTGCATTGCTTACCGAGTGTCAAGTCAATGAAGAATGCAAAGTTTGATGTGCAACAAAGTAGATACATGTGATGTGTTCTCTCTGTAAACTGTTTCAATTAAATTTTTCACATGTTTTCCATGGGATAGTTTACATCGTTCCTGTCATGAAGGCTTTCTTGGAATCCTCCTAGCTTTCTTCATTACCTTCACAATTGTGTCATCTACTCTGGCAGACTCCTTCACCTTGAAATAGCCAAGGTCATCGGTTTAATCCGAGTGCACTGGATGGGCCTTAACATGTTAGCATGGTTGCAAATTTACAAACAAAATATTAATAAATTGCTTTTGACATCACAACATCTCACTTTTGTTGATACAGCTGCGCAGTTCAGAAGTTTATGCCAAAAAGAGAAAGAAAATTCGAAGCTTACATTTTACAAACAGCTTGCAAAATAAGCTAATTGTCCCCCAGATAGATTGTTGTTATGAAAACCTCATGTGACATCTGCAATGCTTTTCAGAGTCTAGGACAATAATCTGGATCCTGATCGTGTCCTCCTCTCTGGCTGGAAATGAACAGATCGCTGCCCATATTTTAGGATTTCTCACGGTTGAGATGATTAATTCTTTCTCTTAGCGATGCAGTCCATATTCTAGTGGAAGGAAGGAAGCTTAGCTGGGATGTTTATATGTTCTGTCCTGTCTGATACATCTTGGTATTCATCCCAGTGGTCGAAAATCTGGCAAGGGAGTCCCAAGTGGAGCATGAGAAAGTCTCTTTAGACTGCATCTCCATCTGCCTTCCACATAACTCGAAGTTCTCAGTGATTCGTTGAGATGCGAGCTCCCATATAGCAGTCTAAACTGTGATTCATATCTGGCATTTTTCTGCTAGGAACGTACTGGGATGCATACAGTTACTCATGCTCTGTGCTCCTTGTAATGACCGGGAAGCTACTGTGACAGAGGGAAGGCACATTCCGTATATAAATATATAATACGGATCAATCAGCCATAACATTACAACTACTGGCGGGTAAAGTGAAGAACATTGAACATTTCATGGCAATGGCACCAGTCAAGGAGTGGGCAGCAAATAAACAGTTCTTGACAATGTGTTGGAAGCTGAAACAATTCTAAGTGTAAAGATCTGAGCAACTTTTCCAAGGGCCAAAATGTGATGGCTGGACTACTGGATCAGAGTACCTCCAAAACAGCAGGTCTTATGGGGTGTCCCTGATATGAACTAGTCCCAGCACCCACACTGACTATTGCCCAAAAATGAAAGTGGCTACAATAGACACGTGAGCATCAGACCTGGACTATAGAGCAATGGAAAAAGGTGGCCTGGTCTGATGAATCACATTCTCTTTTACATCAGGTGGACAGCTGGGTAAGCATCGCTTACCCAGAGGACAGATGGCACCAGGGTGCACTATGGGAAGAGGACAAACTGGAGGAAACAGTGCGAAGCTTTTGGAAATGTGCTGCTGGGAAACAATGGCGGCATGCAGATCACGTGACTGCTCTGAGACCTGTCCAACCACTGACTCTCCTCTCCCTTCCCCTGAATGTCCAGCAGCACAGTCTCACATTAAAGTTGCTAGGGGTTGTTTCTTCCTCAGTCAGTGCAGGCTGCTCCTTCCCCTCTCGTGGCAGAACTACTCTGAAAGCAGGAAGAAAGGGGAGTAGCCACCTGCACTGACTGAGAGAGCAGCATCCGGATTAGCTAGAATGTAAGTTAGCTGTGTACTGCACCTGCTGGCCAGATACTCCAGACATTCAGGGGAATGAGGGACACAGAGAAGGGGATAAAAGCTTCAGGGACCACAGAGGGGATAGCATTAATTTGTGGGCCACAGAGGGGATCCTAGGACTTTGTGGGGCTACAGAGGGGACTTAAGACTTTTTGGGGCCATGGAAGGGACCCCAAGACTTCCTTGGGGTGGTTATTTGAATCTAGCGGTAGGATAAGGAGAGTGTGCAGAGACCAGTCATAGCTGGAAGATATCTTCATGGTGGTCTGGACCCAGAGAAAAAACAAGAAGGAAAGCAGACATCGCCAATCGGAGAAGACACTGCCTGTAATCACTGGTTGTAACTGCTTTGTAATCATATCAGTGTGTAGAGTTGGTATCTGACTATTACATGGAGACTAACATCAGTTTTAGGCAGGTAGCTTTAAGTAGTTGTCTGAGTTAAAAGTTTTTTCTAAAAACAGCTTCCTCGTGGCTACAACATAACAAATTGCTGATACTTACCTATCCTTGTTCTCCACTCTTCCCCCACTGGTGGCTCCAGGTCCTCCAATCAGTGGCATATCGTAAACCTGCCACTGCAGCCAATAACACAGCTTAGCGGTAATCGCTGTGCGTCATCAGTGTTTTGCCACATGCTGAGCAAAGACCAGTGAAAGATGAGGCGAACATGGAAGTCCTCCATGTGCATTCCGTCTTTTCTTTTTGCACACCCATTTACATGAGTGGGTGACTCTTGTCTGAGAAGTTGGACCAAAATAGGACAGAACGTGTAAAAAAAACCCTGCATATCTATATATATAGTTCTATCGACTGAAATGGGGCGGTGTGTTGTCTCTCTGCAGACAGTTGTAAATACAAACAGTACACGGATGTGAAAATCGACCATTTGAATAAGCCCTTATGGCGCTTGAATACATGCACACACCTGTACGCACTTTCTGATTTTTGGATACGTTATACACTATAGAGTGCCATGCTCTTTTTTCTTCCTTCTAGATCAGCAAAAAGAGGGTACCTTGCAGCCTTAGATTTAGGGGTGACACTCACTACTTCTGCAGATCCTGTGAAAAGGACGTACAGGCAGTGCTTGAGGAGGCAATACTGTTGTAATAGTAATAAAGTTAGCCCTGTTCTACGGACCCTGTTGCTGCTGCTACTTTACGTGGCACTATTCTACAGGCAATGTGGCTTTCAGTATTGGATGGGCATTAAGTTGGGCATTACAATTAGTGTCGAGTGAACCAAAATAGCTTAGCCCAGTTTTTGGTTGAACTTTTCAAAAAGTTTAGTTCAATGTGATTCCAAACCTCAAGTTGCTCTTCTCGGGAGAAGAATGGTAGCTCAGTCGTTAGAACTGGGATCCCAGAAACATTCATGCAGATGTTGTCCTTGGTCAGTTTTGAAGCTCGCTCCCCAGTGCCTCAAGGCAACAGTGCCAACCACTGAGTGGAGGGGGAGGAACTGAATACTTCAAAAGTTTGCTCCACACTAATTACAATTAAATATTTGCATTGATACATGCAGCATACAGCATGCCGGTTCTTTTCTCCAGCCTTCATATACCCCTGGTCAGAGAGAATTCAATAGTTTATAAGTTGTTGCTGAACTTTTGCTCTTTGCTTAAGATACTGTAGTATTCTTAATCATTAAACAGACAGGCCTCATTCCCAGATCTGGAGAAAGCATCTGTTATATTGTCAAGCATCTCACCCAGGAATAAAAACTCTTGACCTTTTGTTGCCTGAGCAATCTGATACCGGTACGTCCACCTGCATATTAGTCACAATGCATCTGTTAAACAGATATGTTATATAGAGACATTGATACAAATGTTCACAGTTTGCTTAAACATCTGCAGCTGCAAATGACACGGCTGAAAAGGTGGTGCTACAACGGACAGACCCCAAGACTAATAAACTGTAAGTATCCTTGATTTCTAGGAACATTCCCTAGACTACAATAGGAGACGATACTGTGCTAAGCCATCTGAGTAGGTCCTAGAAATGTCCTCAGAACATGCTAAAACTGGAAGATGTTATGTTGCATCCTGTCAGTGTGAAGATCATGGGTATGGTGATGCATATATGGCACACACACATGTACAATAAATGCCCTCATTATAAAGCAGATCAATAATGTCACCATACAGTGTACAATGTGTATAGATTGTGTTGCCATATTGTGCACATAACTAGTGCCAACATACAGTACACATAAACAGTACATTCATATAGTACAATTAATGCTACTGTACACTACACAAATACCATGCTGACAAAATGAGAACCATACTAGAAAGCAGATGGTCAGCATAAAAAGTGCCAACTGTTTCTCCACAGTACCAGCAGAGTGCCCCCGAAAATCTGTATTAGGTAAGTACCATCTATGTAATAGAGTAGCAGCATAATCTGTGGTGGTCTTGGACAGCAAAGGGATTAATGGGTATATCCCTGGTGATCTAGGTTACTGAAGTGGTTAGTGTCATTTTGTTTTATTTACTTTAATAGATCTAAAATGATTTGCTGATTCACTTTATTATATATCTTTATAACAGTTGGAGGTCTCTCAAAAATCGCCTTTTTTGTTCATACAGCTATCGAGTTAAATCGTAGTATTCTAGCTGTTTACAGTCACCATTAAAAGAAAACTTGCTGATTACAGGTGTAGCAAACATTAACTTGATGCTTATTTAAAAGCATTGTCCCATGAAATGAAGTCATCCTATATCCACAGGTTAGGGGATAACTACTTGATTGTTGGGGGTCTGACCGCTGGGACACCTGCCATTTGGGAGAATAGGAGTCTGGGGCATTCTTGAATGAATGGAGTGATGATCACACATTAGCACTACAGCTCCATTTATTTCAATAAGGCGCTGGAGATCCTGTCGAATCTAGCAAAATGCCAGACGGCTGTCTGGAAACCGATTGGACCCCATTATAGCCAATTCGGCCCTTTTCAGCGCCACTTGGCTCTGTTATATGATAGTTCCATTTGACCAGTTGAGCAGGAAAACAGAAACCGTTAGCGCTGTTGTGAACGAGCCCGTAGCTTTTTCTGATGGCCTCATTGAAAATAGAGCGGCTGTGTAGTTTGCTGTAACTGTGTATTTATTCTTCCCTCCCTTCATCCGGAAGGGCCATTAATTTTTAATTGGAATGCTCATCAGGTATGGTCATACACAAATTCCATTCTGCAAAAACAGCACACAGAACTCATGCAAATACACATACGCTCATGTGAATCCAGCCTAAGTGGAACCATTATTGTTAAAAATTGCGAATTGCTAAAGAGGCCCTGTCATGAAATAAAGTCAGCGGGTCTGGCTGCAAGCTCTTCTAGCCTCACTACTCTGTTCCTGTTTGCTTAGGTCTGGCTCCCAGCGCTGTCAGTTTGTCAAGTAGGTAGTCCCAACCGCCCATTCTCATTAGTGACGTCGGACTTAATTGACAATCCAATGTCACCCATTGAGACTGATGGGTGGTGACTGTCCACTTGGCACCTTGGCTGTGCCAGGACCTGGACCTAAGAGTTCATCCAAGCGAAGGGGGGCGAGTATAAAAAAAATCAATGATAGAGTCAGCAAGGCTGCAGCTACAGAGCCGTACAGCCAACCCTGCTGGCTTTATCCAGTGACAGGTCCTCTTGAACACCATTGTGCTATAGAAAACCAGTATGAACCAGTGACACGGTTGCCTGCCACCTTATGCTGGTTTATTTGCCCGGTCAATGTGAACAAGCATAGGCCGTAGACTGTTGGCACTTTTCTCTCATGGGAATCTTGGATTGCATGAGCAGTTCACTGGTAAAACCCCTGTAACACTGACATGCATCCATTTATTGTCTAGTAGCATCTCTATAGTACAGTGCGGTACTATTCTTTACCTATGCCAGGATGAGTGGCGCCTTTGGATACCAGATGAGGGCAACTCCATTTGTTTTTTCTGATTCAGTGTGTATATGACCCTAAGGAAGCTCCAGTCCTCACCATAGTAAGTGATTTACAGCTTCAGACAGCTCCTTCTGACTTTATAGTGAAGGGTTTGCTCTGTATGAATTAGGCTCTGTTCATATCTCCGTCACGGTTTTCGCTGTAAATGAAAACCATGATGCAGTTCCAGCTCCATGGCATGCCGCATACAAATAGAGCCAGACAGACCCCTTTGAATTATAACTGGATCCATGAGGTTCGTCATTTTGACAAAATCTTTGACAAAGTCTTCTATAAGAGCCTCTGATGAAGATTGGAGCATAGCCTTATCTGATTAGATTTCTTTTAATGTTTATTTTCTTATTTTGGTTGACATTTTGGTCGCCTCAGAACCAATTACTAGTTTTCCATAGCGTTATGGTCTCACATAGCAAAACTTTCAACTTGTAATGTTTGCCCTGGAACACGTTAAAGTTACTCTCCAGGCCTGGACAAACAGAGATGGCCGCACCTCTCCTCTGACTACCTGATGCACAGTAGGTATTAGTATGCATCATTAGTCTACGACACTACACCAGCTTTGATTGGCCAGTGTTGCCCATGTGAGCGGTGCCGGCCAGTCAGAGCAGCATGTAGTGTCTTAGTCAGATAGTCAGAGAAGCGGTCCAGCCAACTTTATTTGTCCGGGGCTGGAGGGTTGCTTTAAAGGGGTTGTCCCGTGCCGAAACGGGGTGTTTTTTTTTTCAACCCCCCCCGTTCGGCGCGAGACAACCCCGATGCAGGGGTTAAAAAAGATCACCGGACAGCGCTTACCTGAATCCCCGCGCTCCGGTGACTTCTTACTTACCCGGTGAAGATGGCCGCCGGCATCTTCTCCCTCCGTGGACCGCAGGGCTTCTGTGCGGTCCATTGCCGATTCCAGCCTCCTGATTGGCTGGAATTGGCACGTGACGGGGCGGAGCTACACGGAGCCCCATTGAGAAGATAAGAAGACCCGGACTGCGCAAGCGCGTCTAATTTGGCCATTAGACGGCGAAAATTAGACGGCAACCATGGAGACGAGGACGCCAGCAACGGAGCAGGTAAGTGAAAAACTTTTTATAACTTCTGTATGGCTCATAATTAATGCCCAATGTACATTACAAAGTGCATTAATATGGCCATACAGAAGTGTATAGACCCACTTGCTTTCGCGGGACAACCCCTTTAAGACTTAAGGTTTGTCTGTTTGCTGATGACACAGAATTCTGCAATAGGGTTAGTAGTCCTCGTGGTGTCTCGAACATGGAGAAAGATTTAATCTTTTTGGGTAAATGGTCAAAAAATTGAAAACTGCAGTTTAATGCGGGACAACCCCTTTAATATTGTTATGTGAAGAAACACTTGTATAAGATAGTTGATGATTGGGGTGCTGAACACTAGATGGCAGTATAGAAGCCTGGACACTGCTGTGACTTGCAAAAAGCAAAGGCTTTATTAAATCTCGCCGAAGTAGGATGTGAGTGAGCATTATCACTTGCTGGAGAAGAAAGCAGCATTGATTCAAGAGTCAGTGGTTTCCTGAACTGACTAATACATCAACTTCAATCTTCATTTAGCCTCTTGTATAACGCGTAATGCATTTGCAAAGACAATGCTGCAAGATCTAATGAGACACAACAGTATCTATTCAGTTCTGATAAGCCCAATAGGAAGTGTCACCGCCTTATGATGTCACAGCATCAACATGACTAGTGCTGAATATCAAAATGTTACATAGTCATAACTACTCCAATATAACGGCCAGGGCTCGGGGTGGA
The DNA here is from genome assembly GCF_035609145.1 of Eleutherodactylus coqui. NCBI lineage: Eukaryota > Metazoa > Chordata > Amphibia > Anura > Eleutherodactylidae > Eleutherodactylus > Eleutherodactylus coqui. The sequence continues at coordinate 137,162,514 of NC_089846.1, read as the reverse complement.
AATCTTCCTACTGTGGTAGCTAGAACATTATGAAGCTTGGAGCAAAGGGTTCTGGAGTGATTTTCATTTGAAAGAAGATATTTGCAGCCCAAGTTCAGTTTAAACTCTTTAGTTTGACTTTACTTGTCTTCCCTTTCAGTGGCACAGTAAGCTTGATGGTTACAGCTCTCAATTGTAGGCACTAAATCTCAATGCCTACAGTTCGCAATGTTTCTTCACTTTCCAGAACACAAACTGAACAAAACAAAACACTGAATGAATGTGTCTCCCTCTTTATTAGGTTTTGTTAACTCCATAGAAGCCCTTCCTCAGGACTATATTACTTTACACAGGTCTCCACTTGGGATCAACTTCTCACTGCAGGATATGAAGACAGTCTCTGCTCCTCGGATCCATCCTCCTATTAGCAACTCAGCTATAGGTCCACTGCTTTTCAGTACCTACCTGACCAGGCAACACTACAGGCCTCAGGCAAAGCAGGCCACCACTGGAACTATTAGCTTGGCCTGGACTGGAATCTTCTATGTTCCCCAACATTACGTAGCTTCCCCTGGTGCTCACTCCATTCTGGTGCCTGCCGGGCCGACGTTCCTCCCCACAGCTCCAACAGACTCTCCCGGAGCTAATCCTACCCGGACTGACAATGCAGTCAGCCAGCACCTCCACTCCAGGAGCTGCCTGCAAGTTACCCTCTTCAACGCTCATACTTCCCTAGGCTCCAACTAATAAACTATCACTCTGTTGGCTCACCATCGGCTCCGTGTGACACCTCTTCAAGGTGTTGCTTAGTGAAGAAGCCCAACAACTTCCCTCTTGGAGACTCCCTCAAAGCAATCCTCCTGTTTCTGGACAAAATTCTATCCTGGGACTGATGGGGGGAAGTATGTTACCTGCTGTCACTCTTCTCTGCTGATGTTTCTCTGATCTGCAGTTTGGGATCCTGTTTTCAGATGACCAGGATAGCCACTGCAATTTTCTAGCTACCTAATGCACACTGTGCACTGCTTTTGGATTGGCCAGATGATCACATGAGCAGTGCTGGCAAATCAGATTGCAGGTACAGTGCATTGGTAGTCTAAGACTACCAATGCATTGTGGGTATTAGGTAGTCGGAAGATTGTGTTGGCCTTCTTGGACAGCTGTAACTGCCGTATCTCTGGAGCCTCAGTACAGAAGACTAACAACAGGTAGTATAACTGCCCCTTCCATTCCAGGACAAAACCTTGACCCAAAACCAGAGGGTTGCTTTAGTTCACCTGGTGACTCTCTACACAGCCGCTACTTGACAGAAATTCCTGCAGCTCCTTTAATGTTGCTGTAGGCCTCTTGGCAGCCTCCTTGACCTCTTCTAGTCTTGTCATCAATTTTTGAGGGACGTCCCATTCTTGGTAATGTAACTGTTGTTCTTGATGACCGTCTTCACTGTGTTCCATGGTATATGTAATGCATTGGGAGTATTTTGGTCCCCTTCTCCTGACTGATAGCTTCCAACAATCAGATCCCTTTGATGTGCTGTAAGCTCTTTACAGACTAACTAAGAAAATGTCAGGAAATCCTCCTAGAAGAGCTGAACGTTATATGGGGTACGTCAGACTCACTGTAAATAATGGCGGCGGAGTGCGGACTGCTATTAACATGAGTTTAAATGTGATTGGCTAATTCTGAACACAACCACACCCCTAAATATAAGAGGGTGTGAACACTTATGCAACCACATTATTTAGGTTTTCTTTCTACTCTGATTTCAGTTTGTTTTTCAATGGAATTGTACAGATAACGGGTCACATGAAGGCCTCTTGCACACGAGTGAGGCGCTCCTATGCTGGCCGCATCGAGGCCAAAAATTGCATGGTCAAGTCGTGACTAAAATTAATGTTTTCTCGTCCATTCACATGGCTGGCTGCGGCATATTAGCGGAAAAATACGCCGCAGACCTGAATTTTATTGGTAGGCATAAAACCTCGGAATTAATTCTGATGCCTAAATACAGACACCGGTCATTTTTTCGCAGTGTTGGACGCTCTTAAACTCGCTTCCCCTCCCTTTTTCTGTAGCTCCCATAGGAGTCTATTGGAGCCACCAGCGTATATCGACCAAAAGATAGGCAAGACTTAACTTAAAATCGGTCGCCGATGTCCTATCTTTCCCGGCAATACATTGGAAACAAATGCTTCAGATGGTTGCGATTTTCTATCGCTGCTAAATTAGGCGCGTAAAAACGCTTATGTGAATAAGGCCTGAATGTGGAAATAAATCGGAAAAGATTCATCTTTATCACATTTTCTAACATGACAAAAATATGGCATTTTAACGGGTGTGTAAACTTTATATCCACTGTATGGTTATCAGTCGTGTAGTTTATACAGAGATTGCTTTATCAGTAACTTTCCTCTCTTTGGCCTCAAAGTTTCTGCGGAGGGCAGTTGGCATACTGAATTCTCTTCTCTGGAACAGACACTTCCATCCATTATTACAGCCGAGAGGGCATGGAGAGGTAAGACCATTTTATACAGTGGCATCTATGGTCCCTATTAAAAGTCAGGAAAAGTTCTCGAGTTCCTGGTGAGTCACAGAGATACGAGTCGGCCTATGGAGAAGACATTGCTGAAAGACTCATCAAAGAAACCGAAAAATCTTCAAATGCCTTCACACTGACTGTTGGCACCCCAGAGGAGAATGATGCGGGCTGTATACTGTCTAGTTTGGTTCTATAACCAGTATATCTTCGGAAAAATCACAGATTTCACAGTTCAGAGTATTGAGAAATGATATCATGGGTTTCTTTTTTGGAAACATATTTTAAACCTTAGTTTTCCCTGATTATTTCTATTGTGACATCATTTCCTGTAACATTATACAAAAATCATCACATCTACAAGAAACCCGGCATGTTATAGCATGCAGCTAATACTGTAGCTAAACATAGTGGTAGCTGGATACATGAGGGGAAAACAACGGGTCTGTATCAGATCGCAGTCCATAAACCAAGACGACAAGTTATGGAATAGCATCAAAAGTTGACCAGAACATTTTCTTGCTTCTTATAAGATTTTCAGAAGTTCTTGGAAATAAGAGGGGTGTTCATTAAATATTTCCCCTGACCCATTTCCTGTGGTCTGAGAGCAATGAAAGTTGGCACAGTTATTAGTCCTTCTCTACATAGGTGCCACCTAGGGACACAAATGGCTCCCATCTCTTTATGACACCCCGCTTGTAGAAGTCGACAGGTTGCTCCAAAAGCCACGTTGTGACTTCGGAGATCAGAGTCTCTTCATTAAAAAATGACTTAATTGCTGGAAAGAGGTGGAAGTCCGATGGTGCGAGGTCGGGTGAATAAGGGGGATGCGGTAGAATTTCATACCCACAGCAGCGTGCTTCCATCTGGGCAACATGGGAGTTGTGAACTGGGGATTTGTCTTGCAGAAGGCGGACACCTTTGGTGAGCAGGCCACGTCTCTTGGTTTTGATGGCCTCCCTCAGTTTGCCGCAGTAGTGAAGCATAGTACGCCATAGTAATCATGGTACCCTTTGCTAGGAAATCCATAAAGACTACTCCTGCTGGTCCCAGTTAAAGTGAGGCACACCATTGTTTTCTGGTGAAATTCTCTGGCAATTTGATATATCCCACACCTTTCCCATGGGAAAAATTGAGTTAAATCTAAGATAGAGGCATTCAAAATGGCCGTCATGTTGGCAACAGCCTTACAGGTTTACCTCTTGCCCCGCACCCTCAATGCAATATTGGATCACTGTCTGCCAAAGCATTGTCATTGTATACGGGTGTTTCCACACATTCTCTTTAACCCTTTAAAGGGAACCTGTCATATCCCCTCAGTACCAGAAGCTAAGTTATGGTGCCGTTAGGGAATGTGACAGGGAGCCAGGTGATGTTTTTATAGTCACCGGCTCCCACAATCCAGTGTGTCACCACTAAAGTAGGCGGGCGCCATGAAAATCCTGCTTTTTTTAGAGTCCCGTGCATGTGCTCTCCTATAGGCTTGTACAACTTTTTGTTTTTCCTTTGACATAGTCCTATGAAGACTTATTTTTGCGTGGCAAGCTGTAGTTTATTGGTACCATTTTGGGCTACATGTCATGTACCGTTTGTATTGTTTTTTTTTTAGAGGAGAGGGTTTTTGGGGGGTCTCTGCGGGTCGGAATGATTACAACTATACAAAAGTTATATAATTTTTTAGATTTTCCACTTTTTCACACTAAAGACCCATCATTTTTAAATTTTTTCATCGACAAATATATGGCAGCTTGTTTTTGCTGTGACAAGTTGTAGTTTTCACTGATTCCATTTTGGGGCACATTTGACTTTTTTGATCAATGTTATTGCATTGTTTTGGGGAGACAAAATGATCAAACCCCCAAAGTAAGTGAACATTTTTGCAATCACCTAGATTTTTTCATTTATTACAAATAAAGTATGGTCTAATTGTCTGATTGTTATCAAAGTCCCAATTATAGACAAACAGACACAAAGTAACTAAACTAGTAACACACAGACATATGTACCTTTCATATCTTATTGAGCAGACTGAGTAATCATCCACATGGCTGGGAGAAAAATTAAGTGAACCTCTGTGTTAACGACTTCTCTGAGAGCTAACTGACAAATAGTGTTTCAATTAGGGCTCCGTCACATGAGCGTATGCGTCTTTACATTCGCTCATACGCGACGTTAATTCGCATGAATGGACGCTTTTCCGCAATCAAGTCTCGAGCTTAATTAGTGTTGTCTCATCCATTCACATGGCTGGTGACGACGTATTAGCAAAATAATACGCGGCAGCCCGGAAATCCCTCGCTCGGCATAAATCCTTGGAATGACTTCAAATGCACCTGTAAAGCCCTCTTTTTTTCCCCAGCTCCCATAGGAGTCTTTTGGAGCCACCAGCATATATCAGTCGAAACATAGATCAAGAACTATCGTTTTCAGCTGTGCGTAAGAGTGCCCGCTGATTTTGGTCCCATATGTTCAATTTTTTAGAGTGCAACGTTTTTATGTGCTGCAAATTCGCCCATGTGAACAAATGCATTGGGGTTCAATGCCTCAGATGGTCGGGCATAAAAATGCTTGTGTGAATAAAGCCTTAAGAAGATTATGTATGAAGTGTCGGTTTCACTGGTGCTTTGCCCATTAAATAAAGGCTTTCAAAGCTTGGTTAATGACAAGTATGTTCTCAAATAAAATTGGTTATTATGAAAAAAAGCTATACCAAAATACGCCATATGATCTAAGTTTTTCTATTCTATCTATCTATCTAATTTTAGTACTAAACTCAACATACTCTTTGGCCTGTGCATTGATTATTAGTGGTTATAGAACTATTAAGCTATATTTTGACAGTGTGCACCATCTGTGTTGCTGATGGACATAGACATCAATTTATTCTAAGTGGGTGAATCCCCAGTACAATATAAGATAATCACATTTATTTAGAATCACAAACTTTCTAGCTCTTCATCCTCAAACTGTCCCTTGGCAGTGCAGATGTCTGCTGAGGGAAGGATATCATTTATTCCTCTTCCTACTTTTACTCTCTATCCACCCCTTACACTCCCCCTCGGGAGGTGAGATTACATCCCTGGAATTTCCCAGTAATTCTTAGACTAACAGCTGTTAGAATTGAGGAGAATGTGAATATCAGTTTTTCTGTCCTAATACTGAACTGTGTACTTGCACATAATAATGGGTTCCAATTTTTCTTTTGCTTGATAAGAGAACACTTACATAAAATGTAACTATTTCACGATATGTTCATGTTCTGACACTTCAGTCAGTTCTAATGTACGAAAAGCATTGCAACTCCATATTTACAAATGGCTTCACTCAACAGATGGTGCTTTTGCAAAAGTGTGATTGTTCCCAGCAAGAGAAACCATGTAATCTTGTAGATATGATACCTTTTAATGGCTAACAAAAATATGTGATGTTAATGCAAGCTTTCAAACCAACACAGGGTTCTGCTTCAGGTTTAAATGAAATAGACTTGAAGAGGCATGCATATTTATACACACATACTTATTACAAGGCACAGACATGGATGTGAATAATCTACAACAGAAATAGAAACATCTTTAAATAGCCAATGATAAGGGAGTGAAGGTTTTATGGTCCCTGAATTAGTGTTGGGGGGTCACCAGGCCAGCAGTGTTGTCTGTGCTGTAGATTTCTCATACTTCTCATTAACACATGAATCCTTGTGAAGAATTTATCCCTCTATTGAAAGTGTCAAAAGTTGTTATAAATTTATATTTCCAAATTTTTCTATGGCTTTGTGACTTGAAATTGCCTTTCAGTATCATAACTTTCATATCCTCTATGTCGTGTCCGTGACTAGAAAAGTGCTCTACCTCAGGTAATTCTGTCTTTCTCTGTTTAATTGTGTGATGATGAGACCTCATCCTCCTTTTTGTCCTGTTTCCCCAACATAAAGACCCCCAACAGGACGTTTACTGCACAGGATCAGGTACACAACATTGGACGTGGAACATGTGAATGTCCCCGGGATCTAATAGTCCTGCTGTATGTTGGGAATTTGTATCCTGTCCATGGTCAGTACATGTCAGCAGGTCTTGCAGCTCCTTACATTACAAGGATAAGTTCCTTTTTGTGTATCGGAGGCAATACACTCTTGATTATAAAGTTTCTCAAATTTGGAGGTTGCCTGTAACATAGAAGTGGAGGGTCCAGGAATATGGTTTTTAGATGGTCCGACTTGTGTAGGGTATGATGGGGTTTCTTTGTGGTTTTCCTTAGTGCCTCTAGCTGTGAGGTACTAGAGGTACCTGACCTTGTCACCGTACCAGTGTGCGATTATTCTGCTACACAGCATTGACTGATCAGCTCCCCTTCTGCCTGTTCCTCTGCTACTGTGACAAGACCTCCTGATATCGACTTCTGGCTTTTCATCTGACTACATTACCCACCTCATCCCTTGTACACAGTATTCTATGTGAGGCTTGACAAATGCCTTATATAGTGGGAGGATAATGTTCTCATCCCTCGCCCTTGTAGATCTTTTAATGCACCCCAAGACCCTATTTTCCTCCGCAGCAGATGACTGACACTGGTTGCTCCAGTTAAATCTACAATCCACTAGTACCCCCAGGTCTTTTTCCATCTCACTATCTCCATCGCTACCTTCTTGTCTTAGTAATTTAAATGCTTTTTTTTTTTATGGCTTTTTGTCCCCCTTACAGTCTTGTCAAGCCACATTGGTTTCCTTCTACTTGTAGTTCTTTTATTTTTAAAGGGTAGGAACTGCTCACATGAGGTAATTAGGATGATTTTAAACTTCTCCCATTTGTCATCTGTGCATAGAATCATAGAATCATAGAATGGTAGAGTTGGAAGAGACCTCCAGGATCATCGGGTCCAACCCCCTGCTCAGTGCAGGATTTACTAAATCATCCCAGATAGAGATGAGCGAATGTACTCGTTTAGGGTGAGTTCGCAATCGAGCACCGCTTTTTTCGAGTAACTGACTACTCGGGCGAAAAGATTCGGGGGGCGCCGGGAGTGAGCGGGGGGTTGCAGAGGGGAGTGGGGGGGGGGAGAGAGAGCTCCCCCCTGTTCCCCACTGCTACCCCCCGCTCCACCACGCCGCCCCCCGGCGCCCCCCAAATCTTTTCGCCCGAGTAGTCAGTTACTCGAAAAAAAGTGGTGCTCGATTGCGAAATCGCCCTAAACGAGTACATTCGCTCATCTCTAATCCCAGACAAATATTTGTCCAGCCTTTGTTTGAACACTTCCATTGAAGGAGAACTCACCACCTCCCGTGGTAACCTGTTCCACTCATTGATCCCCCTCACTATCTAATATCTAATCTGTGTCTCCTCCCTTTCAGTTTCATCCCATTGCTTCTAGTCTTTCCTTGTGCAAATGAGAATAGGGCTGATCCCTCTGCACTGTGACAACCCTTCAGATATTTGTAGACCGCTATTAAGTCTCCTCTCAGCCTTCTTTTTTGCAAGCTAAACATTCCCAGATCCTTTAACCGTTCCTCATAGGACATGATTTGCAGACCACTCACCATCTTGGTAACTCTTCTCGGAACTTGCTCCAGTTTGTCTATATCTTTTTTAAAGTGGGGTGCCCCTAACTGGACACAGTATTCCAGATGAGGTCTGACTAAGGAATAGTAGAGGGGGATAATGACCTCATATGATCTAGACTCTATGCTTCTCTTAATACATCCCAGAATTGTGTTTGCCTTTTTGGCTGCTGCATCACATTGTAGACTCATGTTCAGTCTATGATCTATTAGTATACCCAAGTCTTTTTCACATGTGCTGCTGCTTAGCTTAATTCCTCCCATTCTGTATGTGCTTTCTTAATTTTTCTTGTCCAGATGTAGGACTTTGCATTTCTCCTTGTTAAATACCATTCTGTTAGTTGCCAACCACTGTCCAAGCTTTTCTAGATCTTTCTGAATACTCTCTCTCTCTTCCCTAGTGTTAGCTATCCCTCCTAGCTTTGTGTCATCAGCAAATTTGATCAGTTTCCCATCAATTCCCTCCTCCAGATCATTTATAAAAATGTTGAACACCACTGGGCCCAGGACAGAGCCTTGTGGTACCCCACTTGAAACATTCTTCCACTTGGATGTGCAGCCATTTATGACCACTCTTTGAGTACGATCACTCAGACAGTTGTGAATTCACCTTACAGTTGCCTTGTCAATCCCATATTTGGTCATTTTTTCAATAAGTGTGGTATGAGATACTTTGTCAAATGCTTTATTAAGGTCAAGAAAAACTATATCCACCGCATTTCCCTGATCAACCCAGTCAGGGATACTATCATAGAAGGAAATTAGCTTAGTCTGACATGACTTGTTTGTTACAAACCCATGCTGGCTCTGGTTAATTACTCCATTTTCATGCAAGTACTTCCATACACCCTGTTTAATAATTTGTTCAAAGATCTTTCCCAGTATAGAAGTCAGGCTCACAGGCCTGTAGTTTCCTGGATTAACATTCTTCCCTTTTTTTGAAGATAGGGAAGTTATTTTTGAGGAAGTTGTCCCAATTTATGTTCTCAAGAGTAAATCTGAGCTGATAAAATTTTGCTTTACTAAAGTTTAGTTTTTTTGTCACTCCCAAATAGGGATTCCTATTGAATAACAGTTAAAACTTAATTATATTGTGGTCACTATTTCCCAAGTGTCCCTCAACCTGCACCCCCATTATTTGTTTTGGCTTGTTAGTTAATACTAAGTCCAGAGTGGCTCTCGCTCTAGTTGGCTCCCACACAAGTTGGGAAAGGCAGTTGTCTTTAATTGTTCTCAAGAACTCATCACCCTTGTGAGATTTGCAGGTTTCGTCTTTCCATATTATATCCGGATAATTAAAGTCCCTCATAATAATTACTTCATTGCGGTTTGACACCTCTTATATTTGCCTTAATAAGAAGTTTTCAGTTTCTTCTGTTGCTCTTAGTGGCCTATAGAAACCCCCTATCAGGATTTTGTTATTCTTTGCTACCTGAATTTCTACCAACAGAGATTCCACATGTTCATCTCCTACACCTATGTCTTCTTGTAGCTTCCACATTAAGTACGATTTAACATATAGACACACCCCTCCTCCTTTCTGGTTGTCGCGGTCTCTTCTGAAGAGATTGTAATCCTGTAAATTCACCGCCAGATCGGACTTATCATCAAGCCATGTTTCTGTTATTCCCACTATATCGTTATTTTCTTCAGACATTCTCACTTCGAGCTCACCTATCGGTCCTACTAGCTATATTTCCAGTTCTAACTGTACTACCCCCACCTCCTGCTCGACCCCCCACTCCCATTACTTGGTCCCAAGTCGCTGTCTACACTATCTACCCCCTATTTCTCTTGGTGCCATCACCCGGATCCCTAGTTTAAACACTCCTTCAGTCTTCTAGGCATCTTCTCCCCCAGCACAGCTGCACCCTCCCCATTGAGATGCAGTCCATCCCTACGGTAGAGCCTGTAGCCAACAGCAAAGTCTGCCCAGTTCTCCAGGAACCCAAACCCCTCCTTTTTACACCAACTCCGGAGCCACTTGTTTACCTCCCTAGAATCCTGCTACCTTTCTAGTGTAGCTTGTGGTGCAGGTAGTATTTCCGAGAGAAACTACCTTGGAGGTCCTCACCCTAAGCTTGGATCTAGGTCCCTGAAATCGTTTTTGAGGGCCCTCCATTGACCTCTAATTAGTTCATTGGTACCAATGTGCACCATGACCACTGGATCCTCACCAGCTCCTCCCAGTAATCTGTCAACCTGATCCGCGACACAAGCGCCAGGAAGACAACACACTGTTCGACGATTATGGTCTTTGTGGCAGATTGCCCTGTTTGTCCCCTTATAATACCACTAGGACCTGCCTAGCCTGCTCTGCACTCCCCTTCTTACTGAAGCAGTCATCTCCCTGGTGTTAAGAGGGTATGTCATGCTGCAGTGCTTCTGGCTCTGTGATGGCACCCCCCTCATCTGCCAACTTTGCAAACTTGTTGGGGTGTGCCAGTTCAGGACTAGCCTCCCTGGTTCTCTTCACTCTACCCCTTCTAACTGTCACCCAGCTAGCTGCCTGCTCCCCCTGCTCTTCCAAACTACCATCCTCCCCGCCTCTGCCCCAGTGAGTGCCTGCTCAGTGAGCAGCAAAGTCCTTTCCATGTTGTCATTGGATCTCAGTGTTGCCAGTCGCTCATTTAGATCCAGTATATAGTATATATTTTCTTGGTGTCATTTCCCCATGCAGAAGAGACATTTAGCTTTTATCACAAGAGAATAGATTAAAATTGAGTGTCCTTTAAAGTAGTAAAGATAGACTTTCAGGACTATGAGTCACTGCCAGCATAGCCATTGCTGACTTTCTACAATCTAATGAACTTTCTCTTCTGTCTGATTATACTCCAGCCAAGTGCTTCCAATCACAGGGTGAGACAGGGGCTCAGCCAGCCATAACCTAATTACCTTTGATTATATCTAATGGGATAAGGAGCCTAATAACACTTAAGCATCCTTCCTGTTGTAACGAGGAAGGCCATATCTATTGCCTGTGAGCTTTCATATACATATATATAGCAATATACAATTTACTTATCTATTTTTTCCTTAAATTGAATGTAAAATTCAGCTTGTAAAAATAGAACGCTGCACTGTATGTGGCAATAAAAGACCCTTAAAATAGGTTATTAACATACATAATATGTAAAAGTTGCACTTACTTTATTGTATTTACCTTTTTAAAGGAGTAGTCCTCTTGTCAACTTTTGGTGGCTTATTGGAAGGATAGGCCAAAAATACTAGATCTGTGGGGGTCTGCTCCCTGGGATCGCCGCCGATCAGCTGTTTGCTAGGCCAGTGTGTTCATTAACTAAGCTCATTTCGGCAGGAAGCAGGCAGCTCCGTTTCCACTGCAGTGGCCAGGCTTGGTACTGCAGGCAAAGTTCACACTGTCCTTTGGAACGCTCTACCGAAAAATCTCCGGGCAATCCCTGACTCACACAACTTTTAGCCGTGCTCTAAAAACGCACCACTTCAAAGAGGCATACTATATCTCCTAAACCAAACCCCTCTTTACTTCCCCTGATAATATAGTCTCTGTCCTATTGACTGCAACCCATGCTAGCCACAATCAACCGCCCCCTGTAGTCCCACCAATTCAGCCACTATACGGCGCAATTTGACCATTGTCTATGTGTATAGCATCCCACACTCTCCACCTCGCCATACCTTGTACAACTTCAGCCCCTTTACCTTCGGTATCACCCCATTATCTGTAGTATGTAAGCTCATACTGTCTCCATCAATTGATTACTATATGTAACCGTGGTTTTGTTTCTGTTCTCCCTGTCTTGTAAGTGCTGCAGAATATGTTGGCGCTATATAAATAAAGATTACTAGTAGTAGTATTATGTACTATTAATGGCCTATCCTAAGAATAGCTCATTAGTAGTTTACAACTGGATAATCCCTTTAAGAAGCATCTAATGTGACATTGTAACAAAATCAAAGATACATGCCAGGCAAAGCTGATAAATTGCAATATGCCTAGTACCGGGCCTAAAGGCCCATTTAGACCCAGTGATTCTCGCCCAAAAATGTCTTTTGAGCGAGAATCGTTGGACATTGTGCAGTTTTCGTTAACGAGTCATTCATTGTTGTTTTTCCGCAAGCTGAAAGAGAACGACGAGTCTTATCAGGACCACATGCTAAGTTCTCCGCAGGATACCGCTGATACTATTGTTTCAGCTGGTATAATGCTGGAGAACACAGCCAGAGTATGAAGAAGACAACACTACAGCTGTCTTCTGTATACCCCACTCGGAGCACTTAGCTGTTTACCAGCTCTGTGCTCCGTGAACACAGCAGAAGTATGCAGAACACAGCTGGAGCGCTGTCTTCTGCATACGTCTGCTGTGTTCACGGAGCACAGAGCTCTCCAAGAAGAGAACAGCTGTATGCAGAAGACAGCGCTCCAGCTGTGTTCTGCATACCCCGCTCCGATACCAGCTGAGCGCTCCGAGAAGACAACAACTGTATGCAGAAGATAGCAGTCCTGCTTGTCTTCTGCATATAACATGAGCCTTCATTCACACACTTATGCAAAATGAACATTTGAGCGAACTTTGAGTGATCATCTTGTTGTGTCCTCTCACCATGCAGGTTGCTGACTACCAAATGGAGGAGCAAATAACACCTGTGCAGGACATTGATAAGACATCCACTCACACTGCCTCTTGATAATGAGGGGGGTGGATGCTTGGTGTAAATTCCCACACATAGTGGATACAGGGTGCCAGACCATTCTGATATATGTAGTTCACCATGCAGACCAGCAACCTAATAATGACGCCATGATAATTCGGCGGGTTGCCCTGCATTTCCATCAGTGAACCACATTGGTACTGCCACCCTGGGCTCCCCCTGGAGTCTTAATGCCACACTGCATGTGAATGATAGATAATAAATGCAAGGCAATTTGGTAGTCAGCAACCTGCATGGTGAGAGGATGCATCTATATGCACTCCTTACTCAGTAAGTAACGGCCATTTTTCTGTGATTGTTTTTAATTTTTAATTTCCCCTTCTGTGATGCATCATCTTGTTGTGTAAGTGAACATAATGATTAATTATCGCTTAAAAGATGTCTTTTGAACGACATTTGAGCGATAATCGTTGCGCCTAAATGGGCCATAAGAGGCAGAGCATGACACGTTCATTCTCTCCTGCCTAAGTTATGAACTCTCAAGCATAACACAGTATATTAGTTTTGTGTGACCAAGCCTGTTTGTGCCTTAGTGACGGAGCCAAACTTTAGATATCTGACATGTGTCACTGTAACATAGAATAACTCAGTAAAGGTTTTGCATATCCCAGTAATTCTGACATTATTTTTTCGCTACATATTGTACTTCATTTAGGTGATAAAAATAGACCGATATATATATATATATATATATATATATATATATATATAGCACCAAAATTGGGAAAATTTAGGAAACATTTTTACTTTTATCACATTTTCAACTGCAATATGTCAAATATGTAGAAACATACTGTACAAATTTAGTTGAAATATATATTTCCATCTGTTTACTTTATTCTGGAAGCACATTTGAAAAACTTTAGTTTTTTTAACCATTTAGGAGATGTACAAATTTAACATTAGTTATTAAAAGTTTGAGGAACATTTTGTTTTCCTACACCAAGCTGAAATGGCAAAGCCTCACATGTGTCAGAATGATAGATACCTCCACAAATGACCCCATTTAAAAAATATATACCCCTTAACGTATTTACTAAGGGATGTTATGAGTATTTTACTCCACAGTTTTTCTTTCAGGAGCTAATGCAATTTAGAGGAGAAAAAAGTAAAATTTCATATTTTTGCAAATATGTCATTTTAAAGACAGATTTTTTTTTGCATTGGTGGGGGGTAGAGATGAGCGAGCATACTCGTCCGAGCTTGATGCTCGTTCGAGTATTAGGGTGCTCGGGATGCTCGTTACTCGAGACGAGCACCACGCGGTACTCGTCTCGATTAAACGAGCACTGACCATTGAATTCAATGGAGCCGGCAATACAGCCGGCTCCATTGAAAGCAATGGCCTGCCGGCGAGCGCGGGATGAATTGTCGGGAAGGGCTTAAATATATAAGCCCTTCCCTGCAATTCATCCAGAAATGTGTAAAAAAAAATATATATATATACTCACCTTGTCCCGGCAGAACGATGTTAGCCCATTGAATTCAATGGAGTCGGCAATACAGCCAGCTCCATTAAAAGCAATGGGCTGCCGGCGATCGCGGGATGAATTGTCGGGAAGGGGTTAAATATATAAGCCCTTCCCTGCAATTCATCCAGAAATGTGTAAAAAAAAATATATATATATACTCACCTAGTCCCGGCAGACGGAGTTCAGCGCGGCCAGCGGCAGTCCTCCTGAACTGCTCTGAACAGCTGTGAGTAGTATTCAGCAGCCGGGGATTTAAAATCCCCGCCTGCTGAATGAGCTGCCTCTAATTGGTCACAGCCTGACCAATCAGAGGCAGATTCCACTCACACACACATTCATGAATTTATGAATGGGTGTGTGACTGCTGCCTCTGATTGGCTCAGCGGGACCAATCAGATGACCCGTCTGCCGGGACCAGGTGAGTATATATATATGTTTTATTTTTACACATTTCTGGATGAATTGCAGTTGAATTCAATGGGCTAACATCGTTCTGCCGGGACAAGGTGAGTATATATATTTTTTTAATATTTACACATTTCTGGATGAATTGCAGGGAAGGGCTTATATATTTAAGCCCTTCCCGACAATTCATCTCGCGATCGCCGGCAGCCCATTGCTTTCAATGGAGCCAGCTGTATTGCCGGCTCCATTGAATTCAATGGGCTAACATCGTCACAGCTGTGGCAGAGGAGAACGATCTTTATGCTGACAGTGCGGGAGGGGGGGGCCCACTCTTGCCGCTATTGTGGCTTAATAGTGGGACCTGGGAACTTAAGATGCAGCCCAACATGTAGCCCCTCGCCTGCCCTATCCGTTGCTGTGTCGTTCCCATCACTTTCTTGAATTGCCCAGATTTTCACAAATGAAAACCTTAGCAAGCATCGGCGATATACAAAAATGCTCGAGTCGCCCATTGACTTCAATGGGGTTCGTTACTCGAAACGAACTCTCGAGCATCACCGAAAGTTCGACTCGAGTAACGAGTGCTCGCTCATCTCTAGTGGGGGGAGATTAAATGTTTACCTTTGTTTTAGCCTTGCATGTGAAATGCTTGTTGCCTAGCATAATGCTCATTAATCACTGTATATGCTTATTTCCCAGCCTGCATTTTTTTTCATGCGCATATAGAAACGCGGTTACATATGCAGTCATACCCTCACAAAAAATGCATACACACTCAGAATCAGGGAAGTACGCAAGAAATATGCATGAACATACGTCCTTAGATGGGTAGGAATGAGAAGTATGTTGCTGTCACTTTAATGGGGAAATGGGGTTTGGGGGATAATTGTGCTGCCAGTCATAGAGGGGTAGGAAGAGATTCCAAGCTGCTGCCACTGGGAGAAACTCTGGATAGGGTGATAATGCTGCTGTAAGTGTACAAAAATTGGGGAAAAGGTGAAACAACAGAACAATGCTGCAGTCAGTAGTAGAGTGGAAGGGAGCCAATACCTTGTAGTTCTTTTATTTTTAAAGGACTTGAACTACAGTAACAAGGGACACCCTCTAGGTCTAGAGAAAAGAAGGTTTATACACTGACATAGAAGGGGGTTCTTTACTGTAAGAGCAGTGAGACTATGGAACTCTCTGCCTGAGGACCTGGTTGCAAATTCAATAAAAGAGTTCAAGAGGGGCCTGGATGTCATTCTTGAGCGTTACAATATTATATGTTATAATCATTAATAACTTCAGGGATTTTTTCAGAATACCAGATTGGAGTCGGGAAGGATTTTTCCCCCCCTAAATGAGGAAACTTGGCTTCTACCTTATCAGGTCTTTTTGCCTTCCCCTGGATCAACATTGGGGGGTAACAGGCTAAACTGGATGGACATATGTCTTTTTCAGCCTTACATGGTATGTTACTATGTTAGGAGCGGACAGATTGCGCTTGCAAATGGATGTGAATAAGTTGGGAGCTTGGACAGAAAATTTAAAAATGAGGTTTAACACTGAGAGCTCAGTCAGACGAGCGTTTTTCTCACGGACGTATAGGTTCATGAAAATGAAACACGTAATGCATGTATAGAAAACGAGTGACCGAAATGCAGATGCATTTTTTATTCGCACTTATTGTGCGGTCACATGATCCTTAATTCGCACATCTAGTGCGGCCTCATTGAAAGCAGTGGGACAGGATCGCTGTCACAGCCACGGCAGGGGATTCCTTGGATGTGAAGCCCCTGGATGCTGTCACAACAGCACCAGCCCCATTGAAAACATAGGGAGAAGATCGTGCTCCTCTGTCACAGCTGTGGCAGGGAATTCCTTCATCCCCGTGGGGAGGCCCCTCATCACTGAACATTCTGGCTGTGATTGGGTAAAGCGCTCAGCCAATCAGAGGCAGCGCTTCCAAGAGGTGGGGATTTTTCAATCCCCGGCCAGAAGAAAATGAAGAACAGTGCTGGGGACCCGGGGAGAAGATGCAGCAGAGCCCTGGACACCGCTTCTAGGTGATGTATTATTTATTTTATTTTTTTCCAGCATCTATGGTTTATTTAAGAGATTTGACAGTAGGAATTCCTACTGTCAAAGTGGCATCGATTTGCACGAAAACCACGTTTTTGTGCGAATAGCAAAACACGGTCCTATTTTTTACAAGTGCAAATTTTATTTGCTTGTAAAAAACAGACATGTGACCACTTTCATTTGAAAACATTGGTTCTAATGAAGCCATTTTTTTCCGCCCCTTTAGTCCCCCTGCACACGGGTGGAAATTCTGCAGTGGGATTTCCCGCAGAATTTCCGCCCGTGCCCGCAGCCATAGGATTGCATTAGATTTGTCATTGTGAAAACACGGGCCTGTGTGCAAAACGCACATGTTCTATTTCTGTGTGGGTCTCGCAGAGGCCCACACAGAAACGTCAGTAGTGACGGGCCAGCTCCACTCTGCGCATGTGCCAGCTGGCCGGCAGCCGGTGCATAGCAGAGATGGAAGATGCCAGGAGTGGGTGAGCCAGAGGGCTGTGCAGGGGCATGGGTCTGCATTCCGCTGCGAGAATTCTCGCAGCGACATCCGACCCGGCCGTCTGCAGGTGGCCATACATGCAGGAAAAACCGCTTGTCTGACTGAACCCTGATAAATGTAAAGTTATGCACATGGGCAGGGGAATACATGTCACCATTATACACTAAATGGGAAATCACTGAGAAACACTAACATGGAAAAGGACTTGGGGATTGTAGTTAATTGTAAACATAACTGGAGCAACCAGTGTCAGGCAGCTGCTGCCAAGGCAAATAGGACCATGGGGTGCATCCAAAGAGGTATAGGGGCACATGATGAGAACATTGTCTTTCCTCTTTACAAGTCACTGGTTAGACCACATATTGTGGACAGTTTTGGGCACTGGTACGCAAGAAGAACATATTAAAGCTTGAGCAGCTTCAAACGCAGGCAACTGAATTAATAAATGGAATGGGTTTGGCTACAATACCCAGAGGTTATCAAAATTGTTGTTCACTTATGAAAAAAAAAGGTCTGAAGGGTTACCTAATTGCTGAATTTATTAAGGGGTCTGATCAGGAGTTTGAAGGAGTATGAATTTATTTGTTTTGCAGGGATCAGGAGAAGTCATCATGGTGGTCTGGACAGAGTAGAGAAGAAGGTATGGATTAGAGCCTTCAATTGTAGATATGCATTAGAGAATTTGTCACCGTCACTGACAACATTACCATCAAGAATAATACATGTGCGTCAATACATTGTAAATAAATGATTTGCCTGTTCTTCAATTATCTGACATTGCAGCTCGAATAGCTGTGGAAGATCACAGCGTCACCTGATCCTTTTAATACCACATTACATCAGAGGCATAGTTGAAATTTGCACTTTGAGTTTTCTAAACCTTAGTAAGGTAATAAATTATAGAAGCGAAATATTTCTTTTCTGCATCAGTCACAAAACATACATTATGTACACTTGGCCTTTTTTTGTCAAGCCAACTAACATATCAGCATTTTTTGCCATGTGGGAGGAAACTCGCACAAACGCGAGGAGAATATACAAACTCCATTTAGATGTTGCCTTTGGTTAAATTTGAACTCAAGCCCCCAGCACTGCAAGGTAAGGGCAGCTTCAGACGGACGTATTTGTACCGCGAATTGCGCATGAGTACAGAACCGATTGATGTAAATGGGTTCATTCATATTAATAAACCTGTTGAAAAAAGAGGACTTGCTATATTTTCCTACGTATTTGTACAACAAGGGCCCCCAGAGAAGTCTATAGAAGGTGTGCACTGCACAAAACTACGGGGTAAGAGAACATAATTGGACCTCATTAGGCTACATAGCCTTTTAAATCAGGGTGACATATGAACATGATCTGTGTGTGCAAAAAAGTATAGTGCTATGTGCAAACACGCACGCAAATCAACCTCATTCACTGCACAAATACATTGCACTGAGACATGCATATTTGCGAATACGCTCGTCAGAATGTTGATGTCAATGGGTTTGATCAAATTTGTGTTTTTTTCTGCGCATTCTGTGCGCATGCAAAAACAATATGATCTGCTCTATTTTCCTGCGAATTTGCACACAAGAGTTCTCATAGAAGTTTATGGGAGGTGCGCAAATGCACACGCCATACGCAGCAGGAAATGCAATACGTTGCGCAAACCCGCTGGGGAAAGCACATACCAGGACATCATTAGGTTTTAGAGCCATTTAAATCAGGATGACTGAAGATGCCCATAGTCACTGGCCCACTATGCAATTTTCCATTAACTCTTTCAGTGGCACGCTCGGAAATTTTCTGGGACTAGCTCCACTGCCCATAGTGATATAGCCTGAAATATTTCCAGGCAATGTTTCACTATGGGACTGTGCAGAACACAATGCCACACCGCCTGCACAGTCCCACAGAGAACCAGCTCAGGACTTTAAAAAAAGAAGCAGGAAGATATAACTGATCTGCTGGCAACTTCCCGCTTCTTCTTTTGAACTCCTGCGCTGTTTACACGTTGCTATGGAGACCATTGGCTTGTCAGAAGCCGGTCGATGGTTTCTGTGGCAGGAAGAGCTGGTGATTGGCTGTCAGATGATAGCCGGTTACCAGCTCTTACAGCGGAGAATAGAGAAAACCTCAGATCTCCGCTGTTTAACCCATTACATGCCGTGGTCGCACAGACCGCAGCATGTAACGGGCTGTCACCATTGGACCCCCCGCTATGTGATTAGGGGGTCCTGATGGGTCTCTGTGGTACCCGGAGGCTTGAATATAGCCTCCGGTTCTGCCAGTGATTACTGCTGTTTAACCCTTTACATGCCACGGTTTGTGCGACCGCAGCATGTAAAGGGCTGTCGGAGGGAGGGGGCTCCCTCTGTCACCATCGGACCCCCCTCAATGTGATCAGGAGGTCCTGATGGGTCTCTGTGGCACCCGGAGGCTTGAATATAGCTTCTGGGTCTGCCAGCTATATTAGGCTATGGCGCTCAGACTCATACTGCTCAGAGAATGCAGTGAAAAATAAAAATAAAAAACATGCCAGAATTACAGATTTCATTAATCTTGCCCCTAGAAAAAATGGAATAAAAAGCGATCAAAGTTTTACATGTTCCAAAAAAATATATAAATGAAGACTAGAGTTCTTCCTGCAAAAAAAACAAGGCCTTCTAGAGCTCTGGCAATAGAAAAATAAAAGTTCTGTGCTAATTGCGGTACAAAGCCTCCATTGATTTCAATGGAGCTTCACAGACTAGCACTCGAACGGCGCATTTCTAAGGGCACAATTTTCGAGCGCTGTGTGCTCTATTTTCGTGCATTTTAGGAATTTTCAACCTCATCACCCATCACAATGATCGGGTTCATTAAAAAAACGCTGTACAATGCATTAAAAAATGCAGCTTGAAATTGCGGTAAAACAGTGCGATTTCGGATGCGGCATTTTGTGAAAGCATATGTGAGAGCGGCCCTATGGGGTACATACAACTTGTTGACTAACTTCTGTTAAAGGGAATCTGTCATCGGGTTTTTACTGCCCTTGTTGTTTTTTAGTTTTCTTAAAATCACTGGGGCTTATTTACTAATATTTTCTAAAAGAGAGTCTTAAAATGTGCCGGACCCATCACAGCAGCGCTGCTGAGTGATGAATCTGTTGCCTTTTAAGACTGCCTAGTCTGAGTTTAGACTTCATGTTAGTTGG
Source organism: Eleutherodactylus coqui (assembly GCF_035609145.1). Lineage (NCBI taxonomy): Eukaryota > Metazoa > Chordata > Amphibia > Anura > Eleutherodactylidae > Eleutherodactylus > Eleutherodactylus coqui. The sequence goes on along the minus strand of NC_089846.1, from coordinate 137,142,135 downwards.
CTTGGTTTACTCCAAAAATTGGGCCAAAATTTTGCTACAATTTAGGTTATACTCTTTTTCGAACAAGTCTGCAAAAAAATAATCTGTCCGCAAGTGACTAAAAACATGTCGGCAGGGCTTCTTCACATGGGCGTGTTTTAGTCCCGTTATACGGCCGTGATAATCATGGCTACATAACAGGAGGAAACAAAACCATTGATTTCAAAAGTCAACCTAAATGATTGTCCAGAAGAAGACGGTGTCAGAACCGGCAACTCTCGGGGCCGCCGGGCCCGCACCACCGGTCCGGCCACCCGGGGTACAGGAGCACGGCGCAGAGGTACCCCGGTTCTTGTGATCTCCCCGGGCCGCTGTAAGACTGGTCGCCGCCGGGTTGCTAGGGAGGCAGCTGGTGCTTCTAGTCGCTTGACTACCAGGCTGGCTTCCCTGGTAACGGTCTGTGCAGTGAGACTGGGGGCGTGCCCCCAGCACCGCCCTGATTAGCCCTGCTGCTGTCAGGCTCCCCGCCCCAATCAGCTTCTGGGGCGGGAGCGCTGACAGCATTTAAATAGGTGTGTTTTCCTCTCAGGCCTTGCCAGTGTTAGTTTGGTTCTCCAGCTGCACCCGCGTTTATCCTGACTGCTCTTGTGACCTCGGCTTTTCTGACACCTGCTTTTGGACTTGACCACGTTTTTGCCTGACCCCTCCGTACTGCGTACCCTCTTGTTGCCTACCCGGATTGTCTGACCACTCTACCGTTGCTTGTCTCAGTGTCTGTTTGTCTCCCGTGTCCCGCTTCCCTAGTGAGGGTAGGGACCGTCGCCCAGTTGTCGCCCTGGGGGGTAGCCCAGGGGGGCAAGTAGGCAGGGACAGGGGTTGCGGGATATCTCAGGGACCCCATATCCCGGACACTGTCCTGACAGTAACACTGGCCGAACTAAGGTCAGACCCTTGCATCCGCCCGGCAACTTTGAGCCCCTCGATGGAGGCCGTGGCGGCTGTAGCGAACCAGGTCCAGGTCCTTACGACCCTTGCCCAGGACCTAACAGCCCGCTTGCAGCCACGGGAACAAGTGGCAGCTGCAGGCCCCATGCAGCCCTCGTCCGCTCCAGGAACGATGTCAGAACCTCGAGCCACGCTTCCGGATTGCTTCTCCGGAGAGAGAGATCAGTTTTTTGCATTTAGAGAGAGCTGCAAGCTCTACTTTGATCTCCGCCCCCACTCCTCTGGTACTGAATACCAGAAAGTGGGAATCGTAATTACCCGCCTGAGGGGAGAGCCCCAGAATTGGGCTTTCTCGCTACCAGCTGGCTCCCCAGCCCGACTATCCCTTGACGCCTTTTTTTTCGCCCTGGGTCAAATTTATGACGAACCCGACCGGGCGGGCTACGCAGTCTCCAAACTTCTGGCCCTGCGCCAGGGTTGTAAGATGGCGGAGGACTACTGTTCCCAATTCCGTCAACATTGTACGGAATCCCGGTGGAACGATGCCGCCCTAAAAGACTTATTTTTGACCGGTCTGTCTGAGGGTCTCAAGGACCTACTTGTGGCCCACCCAGAGCCTAAAACCCTGGAGCAAGCCATGTCGCTGGCTATTCGAGCCGACCGACGTTTGAGGGCCAGACACGCCGCTCGGACCACCCCACTCCCCACGTCTACTTCTTCGACTGACCCGACCTTTTACCCTCCCACCACCGAGGCCATGGAGCTGGGAGCCGTGAACCCCGAGCAACGACGGGAACACCGCCTGAAGAAGAACCTCTGCTTCTACTGTGGGGAGCCGGGTCACCGCATTGCTACCTGCGCTAAGAAGCCTCGGCAGGAAGAACTCCCGCTCCTAGGCAGTTATCGGGGGGACTGTCTAGGAGCCAAGGTACTCCCTGTGTTGTCCAAAATGTTAGTGCCTTGCACCCTAGAATTTCATGCTTTCCACCGTACTGGGCAAGCCTTTGTTGATTCGGGGGCTGCGGCTAATTTCGTTAACTTTAATTTCGTTGCTCAACTGTCCGGGGTTTTGTTACGTTTAGAAACTCCGATTCTGGTTTCAGGAGTGGACTCCACTCCTTTGCAAGCAGGGGTGGTTAATCTGGTGACCCCTGAAGTAAGGTTTACTATAGGAGCCTTACACGTGGAAACCTGCACCTTTCTAGTGATGAGAGATTTGTCTGTGGACGTCGTCCTAGGCCTCCCCTGGCTCCGGGAGCACAACCCGGTAGTAAATTGGGACACGTTGGAACTGGTAAAGTGGGGTCCCCGCTGTGCCAACCACCTTTGTGCGGTGAAGGTGGGAATCTCCACCTGCGAGGGGAGCCCCCTACCAGAATACCTCTCCGAGTTTTCTGACGTGTTCTCCAAACAATTATCTGAAGCTCTGCCCCCTCATAGGGAATGGGACTGTAAAATAGACTTGATTCCTGGGGCCAAACTTCCTAAGGGCCGCATTTATAACGTTACGGTTCCAGAGAGAGAATCCATGAGGGACTACATCCAGGACAGCCTGGCCAAGGGGCACATCCGGCCCTCAGAATCCCCGGTGGGTGCCGGGTTTTTCTTCGTTGAGAAGAAGGATGGGGGTCTCCGGCCCTGTATTGACTATAGAGAGCTAAATAAAATCACAGTCCGAAACCAGTATGCTCTTCCACTCATTCCTGACCTCCTCAACCAGGTCGCTGGTGCCCGATGGTTTTCTAAACTTGATCTCAGGGGAGCATACAACCTCATCCGCATTCGGGAGGGGGATGAGTGGAAAACCGCCTTCAATACGCCCCTCGGGCATTTTGAATACCTAGTTATGCCTTTTGGATTGTGTAACGCCCCCGCCATTTTTCAGGGGTACATGAACTCAGTGTTTCAGGATATCATGGGGGTGTTCGTGGTTGTATATCTAGACGACATTTTGATTTTTTCCTCCGACTTGCCGAGTCACCATACTCACGTTCAGACTGTGCTAGCTCGACTCAGACATAACAAGCTGTTTGCTAAACTCGAGAAATGTGTTTTCGGGGTACAAAAGATATCATTTTTGGGGTATATCATCACGCCATGCGACTTCCAGATGGATCCTGAAAAGGTGAAGGCCATCACGGAGTGGGCCCAGCCAGGGTCGTTGAAAGCCCTTCAACGCTTCCTCGGCTTCGCCAACTACTATCGCAAATTCATTAAAGACTTCTCCGTGGTGGCTAAACCTCTAACGGACCTCACCAGAAAGGGGGCAGATGTGAGGACCTGGTCTTCTGAGGCTCTGAGGGCCTTCAATACCCTAAAGGCGGCGTTCTCGTCTGCACCTGTCCTAGTACAACCGGATCTGTCCAGTCCTTTTGTGGTGGAGGTAGATGCCTCTGAGTTTGGTGTGGGAGCGGTACTGTCCCAAGGTCCCTCCACTCTCACCAACCTTAGACCGTGTGCCTATTTTTCTAGGAAGTTTTCGTCCACCGAACGGAACTATGATATAGGCAACCGGGAATTGCTGGCGATTAAGTGGGCTTTCGAAGAGTGGAGGCATTTTTTGGAAGGAGCCCATCACCAGATTACGGTACTCACTGACCATAAAAACCTCACTTATCTAGATTCCGCTAAGAGGTTAAATGCTCGGCAAGCCCGCTGGGCCTTGTTTTTCTCTCGGTTCAATTTTGTTGTTACCTATAGACCTGGTTCTAAGAATGTCAAGGCTGATGCCCTGTCTAGGAGTTTTGGTTCTCCGGAACCTTCCGAGCCGGAGCCTGAGAGCATTCTCTCCCCTGGGGTGGTCCTCGCTGCTGTCTCCTCCGACCTTTCACCTCTCATTCACGCCGCTCAACAATCTGCTCCTGAAGCCCTTCCGGAAGGCAAATTATTTGTCCCGTTGTCACTGAGATTGAAAGTGTTAGAGGAGACACATGCTTCAGTCCTAGCTGGACACCCCGGTATCAGGGGTACTCTGGAGTTAGCGGCCAGACTCTATTGGTGGCCGCACATGGCCAAGGATGTACGGGTATTTGTGTCCGCGTGCCCGGTTTGCGCAAGGGGGAAGAACCTCAGGAGACGTCCTGAGGGGCCTCTTCTGCCCTTGCCCATTCCGTCCAGGCCATGGTCCCATTTGTCCATGGATTTTATTACTGATCTGCCATCCTCGCTGGGGAATACGGTCATTTGGGTAATAGTTGACCGTTTCTCCAAAATGTCTCATTTTGTTCCACTTGGCAAGTTGCCTAACGCCAAACTTTTGTCTGAGATGTTCATCAAGGAGATTGTTCGGTTACATGGGATCCCCGAGGATATTGTGTCTGATAGAGGGGTTCAGTTCGTCGCTCGCTTCTGGCGAGCCTTCTGTAAAAATCTAAACGTTAATTTGTCCTTTTCCTCCGCTTTCCATCCCGAGAGTAACGGACAAACGGAACGGATGAACCAAGAACTTATCCAGTATCTGCGACTGTTTGTCTCTGATAACCAGCATCAGTGGGCCAACTACTTACCTCTCGCCGAATTTGCTATTAACAACCATGGTAACTCGTCGACCCAACTGTCACCTTTTTTTTGTAACTATGGGTTCCATCCCCGGTTCTCGCTTTCTACTCCTTTGGTCTCGAACAATCCGGCCGCCGACATATCCGCCGAAGAACTGTGCACAGTTTGGGCCCAGGTTCGTAAGAACCTTCAGGGTTCCCAAGAGAAACTGCGTAAATACGCAAATAAAAGACGTACTATCTCTGCACCTTTTGTGGTCGGGGAGCAGGTTTTATTATCATCTAAGAATCTGAGACTTAAGGTTCCCTCCCTGAAACTTGCTCCTCGGTTCATTGGCCCATTTACGGTTTCTCAGGTTATCAACCCGGTGTCATATAAGTTGGCACTTCCTGACCCCTGGAAGGTCCACAAGGTTTTTCACAAGAACTTGCTTAAGAAGTATGTGACTCCAGTTCTCCCCACCCAGAACCCGCCTCCTCCCTCTCTGGTACAGGGGGAACTGGAGTATGAAGTAGAAAGGCTTGTGGATGCCCGACGGGTTAGAGGTGGGCTGCAGTACCTGGTCCACTGGAGAGGATTTGGCCCTGAGGATAGGACGTGGGTCCCTGCCAGGGACGTGCATGCGCCACGCCTAGTCCAGGCATTCCACAGGGCTTTCCCGCTTAAGCCCGCACCTGGCCATGGGGGTCCGGTGTCCCCCCGTAGAAGGGGGGGTACTGTCAGAACCGGCAACTCTCGGGGCCGCCGGGCCCGCACCACCGGTCCGGCCACCCGGGGTACAGGAGCACGGCGCAGAGGTACCCCGGTTCTTGTGATCTCCCCGGGCCGCTGTAAGACTGGTCGCCGCCGGGTTGCTAGGGAGGCAGCTGGTGCTTCTAGTCGCTTGACTACCAGGCTGGCTTCCCTGGTAACGGTCTGTGCAGTGAGACTGGGGGCGTGCCCCCAGCACCGCCCTGATTAGCCCTGCTGCTGTCAGGCTCCCCGCCCCAATCAGCTTCTGGGGCGGGAGCGCTGACAGCATTTAAATAGGTGTGTTTTCCTCTCAGGCCTTGCCAGTGTTAGTTTGGTTCTCCAGCTGCACCCGCGTTTATCCTGACTGCTCTTGTGACCTCGGCTTTTCTGACACCTGCTTTTGGACTTGACCACGTTTTTGCCTGACCCCTCCGTACTGCGTACCCTCTTGTTGCCTACCCGGATTGTCTGACCACTCTACCGTTGCTTGTCTCAGTGTCTGTTTGTCTCCCGTGTCCCGCTTCCCTAGTGAGGGTAGGGACCGTCGCCCAGTTGTCGCCCTGGGGGGTAGCCCAGGGGGGCAAGTAGGCAGGGACAGGGGTTGCGGGATATCTCAGGGACCCCATATCCCGGACACTGTCCTGACAGACGGGAGGTGTTGGGGCTGTCAGAGAACCTGTCTGACCGAATTGGCACCGAGTGTCACCAAGCAGCGTGCAATCTATTGGAATACATACAAACTTTAACGAAGACCAAGTCCAAAAACATTTCTTCTACCACAAAATAGATAAGATGCAAATAATTGATTTACATGTGTCCATAGTCTTAAACTTTATGGTTTTTCAGAGGATTTGAAAATACAGCTTCCAACCCCTAGAGAAGGGGGACGGTCACTCGAAGCATTGGCTATTACAGGATGTCCACATATAAAGTAGTTAACTATGATGACAAATTGTTTTCGGCTTTATAAGGGTTATAATATTAATGATCCCGTGGAGCTTCCTCACTGAATCACTGACACTAGAGAACATTCTGGAATTCCTTTTCCCCATTCTGCATTCATAATGCATATGGGGTTACATACAATATAATCTCGCAGAGAACTGGGCCATCTTCATGTTTAAAATAACTGAAAAAAGGTTTTTTTATACAAGGAATTTTGCACATTTAATTTTCTCCTTTGATATGAATTTGTTGTTCTCAATGGGCTTCTGCTTGAGGCAAACGTCTGACCTGATTCTTCTCTGAAGAGTATGGAGAAAAATGTGAGAAGGAATAAATCCATCTTTGCTGATCACATTTCGTATATCTTCATATGGGAATAGAAGTGCCGCTCACATCATTCACTGAAATAGTTCAAATTGGAAAATGTTACATATCTCTACAGGACAGGTAGCGAGGTGGTGGGAATATACAGCAGGGCTGTATGCAGGCAATCAGACAGACAACCCATTGGATCACATACATCAAGTAGAACCAGAACCGGGCATTATGGAGGAAGAAGTCACATGGAGCCTGAAACAGCTACCAAACAGGAAAGCTCCGGGTGTTGGTCACATACTAACCGAACTGCTCAAGCCAGTTTCGGTCAAGATCTTAACCGACCCATGTCAAAAGATCTGGAGCTCCAAACTGTGGCCCAAAGACTGGACAAGATCTGTCTTCATCACACTTCCAAAAAAAGGTGATGCTCAAGAATGTTCCAATTACCGCACCATCGCCCTCATATCTCACACAAGCACAATTCTTGACAAAGACCCCTGAGGGGTTGAAACGTTGTGTATTTCTGTATCTTGGAAGCAATAAAGAAGCATCACTTTGGATGCAGTGATTTCTTAAAGATCTGTCTATGCTGCTCGTTCTATTTATTCTATGAAGCTTTCTTTGGGTCCTAGGAGTCGGGTTCCCTTATTGAGCTTTGCCATGTATGCCTCGCACCATTGGTGCTTCACTTGTGGAGTGCTGCTGCTTCATTTACCATTTGCTTGATCACTGCAGCCAATTATCAACTCAATTTGGCTGATTCATTGTAGCGATCACATGCTCCTGTGTCATGATGTCATTGCTACAGCAAAGAGGAAGTAAATAGCGAGGGGACATGCACCGTTGGAATGTGAGCAGCGGGGGATCAGGTGAGGTGAGTATGCCTTCTTTTATGTTTGTCAAGCAAGCTGTGCACTTTTCACATTTTTTTCCTCTGAACAGCCCACTTAATGTCTCATCTACATGACTATACTATGGCTCTGTCTAGTCAAGATTTATAATGCAAACTTCATAGCTCATATCGGCCCCAGTTTTATACAGAGGCACACAGAAGGTTATTTTAGCACAAAGGTGCAAGAAAAGAATCATTAAATGCTTCACTGGTTGTTGCATTGTTTCAACAGGAAAAAACATGTCTCAAGCCAGTGAAGTTCAAGTCTTTAATATGGACTCCTAGTGACTCTGTGTGCCAATGTATAGTACATGCAAACTGTAATACTGTGGTGATAAATCCTATGTGAAAAGCTACATCGTATACACCAATCAGCCATAACATTAGAAAAACACTCAAAGGTGAAATGAATAACAATCAATAACCATCCTGTGAAAATGGTACCCATCAAGGATGATATATGAGGCAGCAAGTGCAGAATCAGTTCAGGAAGTTGATGTGTTGCAATCAGAAAAAATAGACAAACTTAAGCATCTGAGCGACTTTGACAAGGGCCATATTGTGATGGCTAGACAACTGGCTCAGAGCATGTCCAAGATGGCAAATCTTGTGGCTTTGCAGTATATTCCTAGTATAAAGGTGGTTAGTACTTACCAAAAGTGGTCCAAGAAAGGACAACCACTGAATTGTCAAACGGGTTCTGGGCACCCGAGACTCATTTCATAATAGCAGTGGATTCTTTCAGCAGGATAACGTGCCCTGCCACACTGCAAAAATTGTTCGAGAATGTTTTGAGGAACGTGAAAGTGCTCAAGGTAATGACTTGGTCTCTGAATTCCCCAGATCTCAATCTGTTCGAGCATTTGTGGGATGTGCTTGAAAATCAATCCCAATACAAAAAGGCTATATCTCACACAGATAAATAATATTACTACCCCAAAGTGAAGTAAATAAAATTACTACCCCAAAGTGAAGTAAACCAAGTTTAGCCAGAGATGCATGCCTTGGCGCATGCTTGGCCAGTTTTTTTGGCAGACTCAAATCTATGCCAGTTTTGAGTCTGCCAAAAAAACTCTCCTTTCTGCTAGCCCCCACCCACTTTTATAAAAGCGTTGAATCTCTCACATCACAAATGATCCCCAAGATTGGAAAAGATGCTCTTGTGTGTGGAAACTACCTCCCCATCTCACTGATTAAGGTTGATGTCAGGTTATTTTCCAAAATCCTAGCAAACAGGTTGGGCACTCTTCTAGCCTTAATCATACATAACGACCAAGTGGGGTTCATCCCAGCAGGGAGGCCAAGGATAATACTAACAAAACTCTTCTCCTGATCTCAAGAGACTCAACCCTAAATCTATCACTATGCTTACTCTCCATCGATGCTGAAAAGGCATTTGACAGGGTACATTGGGGGTTCCTACGCTCCGCTCTGGAGCAAATTGGCTTAGGTCCCAGGTTCCTGGTAAAGTTATGGCCCTTTAATCTCATCCCATAGCACAGATAAGGGCCTTTTATCTGAACAATTCTCCATTAAGAATGGAACTAGACAGGGATACCCACTTTCCTCGATGTTATATGCAATCATAATGGAACACTTGGCCATAGCTCTTCGGAATAACACAGACATACATGGTATTACTATTGGTCATATGAGCAATACAAAACAGCTCTCTATGCTGACGACTTCCTCGTGTACACTTCACAGCCCTGAACCTCTCTCTTGGTCATCTGGAGAGAGTTTACACGCTTTAGCCAGCTTCGCAATTTTAAGGTTAACATGCACAAGACTGAGACATTAAACATATCTCTTCCAGCAGAGGAGGTCAAACAGTTAGCCAGTCACTTCTCCTTTAGGTGGAGATCCTCCTCCCTGATGCACTTAGGTGTCCACATCCCTGCCAATCCATCCCAGCTGTTCCAATTAAATTACGCTCTACTGTTAGAGCAAACAACTCGAGAGCTGAACAACTACTCCAGGAAACACTTATTCTGGTTTGGGGGAATCAACGTTTTTAAAATGGACATAATTCCCTGTTCCTCTACATTCCAGACACTTCATATTAAAACCCCATCTTACTTTTTCAAGCAAACCCAAGCAGATTTGTATGGGGAAGGGGAGGGGGGGGGGGGGGGTAGGGAGTAGGTACTCTTGCCATAAGACACTTGGAGGGGTGGAAGCCTCGGACCCTAGGCTATACTATTTAGCAGCTATACTTACTAGACTTCTTGAATGGTGCTTCGGTTCCACTACCAAACAGTGGGTAGAGGTAGAGATGGCCATGATTGGAACTAATATAAGGATCTGCCTTGGTTACCTCCAGAAGACAGACCTTCCACTATGCTGTCTTCCCTGCTGGATGTGAGTTGCCTGGATGTGTGGCATGGGTTGGTGGCCAAAAACAGTCTCCCAGTATGTAGGGGAGCCTTGGATCCCTTATTTCACAGCCCAGCATTTCCACCCAGACTCCACGCGCACAGGTTCCTGTGTTGGAAGGCATCAGATAACATAAGACTGGCAGAGGTGGCCCCCAGTGGGGTGTTACCCTCATTGCCCACACTCCACGCCAGCCATCTAGACAAGATGCTCTCCTGATTCAAACGCAGACAACTATCAGCTTTTCTCACTTTCCAAACAAAACCCTTCCAACTGGGAGATGTTCCCATGGTAATTGAAAACCTGTTCTTGCAGGACTCTCTTCTCTCCCATGGCCTTTCCAGGTATATAGTATATTATTGAGTATCATCAGTCCAGATGCCCCCTCATTTGTACTCGGTTGGGAGAGAGAGTTGGACATTTCGGTACCGGACCCTGATTGGGATAGGGCATATCTGTTCTCACACAAGCTACTGGTGGCATGCGCTGCCCAGGAACAGAACTATAAGATTCTTTCCAGCTGGTATAGGTGCCCAGTTCTAATCTATCGTATATGTCCATCAGTCTCAGACCAGTGCTAGCGGTGTAATGGTGCGATGGGGACGATGCTCCACATATGGTGGGAATGCCCAGACCTAAAGCTTTTCTGGAATTATGTATTCCGCCTGTATGAAAGGATGACACATGGAGTGGTCATTCAGTCAGCACAGCTGGCACTGCTCTCCATTATCCCAGGGAGTCTGTCAACGATTAAAAAGGGCCTCTTGCATCACTTTCTCACAGCGGCGAGAGCCGTGATCCATAGACACGGACCCCCACGATACTTGAATTTGTTCAAGAATTTATCACCTGAAATACATGGAGAAATTAATGTTGGAAGACTATACCAGGGTCAGAAACGCTATCTTTTCTCCTTAGGGAGAGCAACTATACTATAAACTAAGTGAGGAGACTCAAATGGCCACGCACGCTCCTCTGGGTAATATGCAAATAAGGGAGATGGAATAAATCCTCCACAGTGCCACCTATTGAAAGGCAGCATTCCTTCAAGCCAAACAGAGCGTGGGGACTGCATGGGAAAGGGGTCAGCTTTGACCCTTTTCTTAGGGATGGCAAAGTTCCAGGAATTCCTAGGGCAGGTAGATCAAAGCAGTCTCAAATATTGAGTTAACCCTTTCCAATCCAATTTTGGATTCAGGGTTTCCTAAAAGGCTTTTTCCTTTTTGCTGTTATAAAACAAAGCGATCTCCTGGCTAAAGCCAGTGTGTGCGCGCCAGAGAGGCACCGATAGCGGAGTGGCTGGCAATAGACGGTAAGAATACCCTGTTGGATGTCTTCTGACATTGGAGCTGTACAAGCTTCAATCAGAATGTAAGAAGACATCAGACAGTGGATTGGAAAGGGTTAAGTGAGCACAACCAGACAGGATATGTTTCATCCCCTCACCTCCTTTTTAATACCTCTTCTCCTGAAACCTCTCACCACCATCTTCCCTCTCTCCCCTTCTCTTTCTTTTTCTTTCACCCTTTTATTTTCTCCCTCTGAGTCTCTTATCTCTTCCATTTTTCCTTTATTAAGAAATTGATTATTACCAAATGTTTGTAAAAGGTTACATTTTCTAATGTTACACTGACAAACATAAGATACATAAGTTATATGAACAACCGGGGGTCCTGCAGGGCTTCCTCCTAAGTTTTCAGTCCTAAACAGCTCACAATTACTTGACTGACATTTCATCATATATGGATACCCGATGTTCTGTGTACAATCTATATGTGCCTTGTATTTGTCGGCAGCGAGATAAATCTTTGCACCGTACGTTGCATGATTATGTTATCTAATCCCATTTAAACAGTTTAAACATAAAAGTGTTGAATCTAAAAGTTGCACATTGATGTGCTTGTGTGTTATTATATTTCACCCTTAGTATCTGCTTCTAATGTCTTGGTACCATGTACTATGCAACACCTTCAGGGCTTAGTCAAACGGGCGCATCGGCACCCGTACACGGGCGCCGATGCGCCTGTGTGACTGAGCCCTTACTGCAGGAAGAAGACGGCCGTACTTCAAGACGGACGACTCCCCCACAGCGCTGAAGAAAGAACACATGACTGGCAATGAAGCCGGACACATGTTCTTTCTCCCGGTGCTGCAGAGAGACGCCCGTCCTGAAGTGCAGCCGTCTTCCTCCTGCAGTAATGCGCCGATGCCCCCGTGTGACTGAGCCCTCAAAGGTCTTGTGGAGTCTATGCCTTGATAAATCAGAGCAGCTTTGATGGCAGAAGGGGGACATACATAAGATTATATAATGCATTTACTCCGGGTTCCAGAGCTGAAAAGACTTGACTCTTATACAGTTACCAGGTTATTGGGGCTGTTAATGCAATGGTTGAAGTATTAATTACCTCCGGTCCTCGGACAATTTTTATTACATTAATTTAGTTCTTTCGTTGATTGCAATATAGCTGGCAAAATCACTGGCTGCTGACATTGACTGTTGTCAATTGTGCTGCGGGACTGCGACCGCGGCCACTTTATAAAGTGTGAAGGCCTAAGTTGGGACACCACTCAAAGAACCCAACCTCTGTCCTGGGAGAATCCGTCTTCCCAACTAGCAGTCACCTGGCAGTCTCTTGGACTTTATCAGCAACCTTAGGAAATGCCCCCACATGGGTCTTTATATGGTGCCCATGCATGTGCCGCCAATGCTCCATTCAATGATATCACTGGTGGAAGCCACCCAGTGTGGAGCAGTGAAGAAACAGAACCCCATGTTCTCCTGGATGGGTAGGGGTCCCAGCGGTGAGATTCTCACAAACTATCAATTTTCACCCATCACATCAAATATGCGATACGTTTTTTCCCCATTTTAGCTATAAGAAACAACATGCAATTTTTTTCATGCTTGTGAAAAATGCATAATTCAGTGATACGAATCATACATTCTTAATGTGGAAAAGCATCGCAGAAGCCTGCAAATTACATGTTTATGAGTGTGATATAGGTCCGAATTTCTCAGACCCATATCACACTCATCTGTGTAAATACAGCCTAAGGGCTTCTACCCACTTTTTAACGCTGCGATATCGCTGCTTTTTTTTCAATGGGACAGCTCTGGCAGATTTGGGCAGTCCGTTTATCATAAGGTCAGCCACTTATCTGAATGGCCAGTATTTAATACTGCATACCCTCTGCAATGGTTTATGGACGTGTAAGTGCCATCTTGATAGCCAGACCCTGGATTTTCAGAATTCTGCTAGTTACCATTCAGATTGGCCAAACAGGCAAGTTGTGTGCTATGGAGCGATCCATGTCTCCCACTGAAGTATAGTGAGACTGGGAGAGCTGACGAATTTTTCAAGTCTGTGCCTCAAATTCTCAGAAGATTAATACATACCCCAAAGGGAACATTCAACATATAGCATGTGGGGCGAGAAGGGAATTCATTACTGGTGCCCATCAGAAGACTGCAGGCTGCCATTTATATAGTTCCATCTTATATTCTCCATTCTGGCTCCAAGAATCTTGACTTTACTACTTATCAGAACATTTTACTTGTGCCTGTATGTCTGAGACTTACATAAACCCCCAATCTAATGAATGCTCTTCCTGTTTGTGTACGGTTGTACGTTTTCTGATGACTAACACTTACGTCTCTGTGCTATTCTCGACCACTAATGTCTCCAGTCTCATCTTGTCGTCTTCTACACAAAACATTTGTCTTTTCTGTGAATGGCTATAAATAGTAGGCAGATATTCCTGACTGATCTGGCTGCACGTCTGATGGAGATTTCACTGTCTGTTAATTGAGGCCTAAGTGAAAGAAAAAATGGATTGTAAATGGGACAGAACGCATCCATTCTTCATTCTAGTGTGTGATATACTATAGTGCACATCATTGATCATTAACAGAAATTAGATGTTTATTACAAGCAACCTCTGATGATCAGGAGGTAAGTCGTCCCGCCTTGGGTGGCCTCTGACAAGAGCTTTCCCATATACATATTATTGTCCCTATTTTTGCTAATTGTCTGTTCCCGCATTATTCAGGATCATTCTAAAAATTCTTCATCCAGTTTCAGGTTGTGTTCTTGTCCATATGGCGCCATGGCACAGTATGAGTGCAGAAAAGATTTCAACATTGGGGGAATTTAATAAACAGGTTGTCCGAGATAAAACAAATGGGAAAATGGCTTCCCGATGGCACAAAAAATATAGAGTTTATACTCCCCTTTCCCTGCATGCCCCCCGCCAACAACTCCGGGTCACAGAACCATGGAAAATTGACTCCAGAAAAAGACCACACGATCCACCTAATCTGCCGTTATAGCATCCACTACTCCTTCAGTAAAGTAATATATTTATAGATGAGTAAATATACTCGCTAAAGGCAATTGCTCGAGCGAGCATTGCCTTTAGCGAGTATCTCCCCCGCTTGAGACTGCAGGTTCGGGTGCCGTCAGCGGGCAGGGAGCTGCGGGGGAGAGCGGGGCGGAACGGAGGGAAGAACCCTCTCTCCCTCTCTCCCCCCGATCCCTCCTGCTGACAGCTGCTACTCACCGCTCCCCTGCGCCGGCAGCCGAACCTGCAGTCTCGAGCGGGCAGGTACTCACTAAAGGCAATGCTCGCTCGAGCAATTGCCTTTAGCGAGTATACTCGCTCATCTCTAAATATATTCTGACGTTGCTTCTCATTTTCCCCCAACTAATCTCAGATTGTGCCCCTTGTACTCGTGTTTAGCCTCCTAATAAACACACTTCCTTCCTGAACCTTATTTATACCTGTAACATATTTAAAAGTAACATCATGTCCCCCTCACCTTTCTGTCCTCCAGGCCGTATGAATTAAGTTCTTTAAGTCTTTCCTGATGACTTTTCCACCATTTTTGTATCCCGTCTCTGGACTGGTTCTATTTTATGTCTTTCTGTAGATGAGATCTTTAGATATTCCAGATGTGTCTCCCCAGAGCTCTATACAGCAGGATCACAATCTCCCTCTTTCTACTGGTAAAACCTCTTGCTATGCAGTCGAGAATCCTACTTGCCTTTTTTGCTACTTGACTTCACTGTGGACTCATTTTAAGGGAACCCCTCAGTCCATCTCTTCTGAAGTCCTGAATAACACAGAGTAACTAATTTGATCCTCATTGTGGGGATTTCCTCACCATAATTTATTTTATATTTAGAAGCATTAAACTGCAGTTTCCAGTTTTTGGACCATTTACCCAAAAAGATTAAATCTTTCTCCATGTTCAAGACACCACGAGGACTACTAACCCTGTTGCAGAATTCTGTGTCATCAGCAAACAGACAAACCTTAAGTGTTAAATCTTCTCCTATGTCACTTACCAACATATTACAAAAATAGACCCTAGAATAAGGTCTCCTCGCTGATGGAATGTTTGCAGCCTCCTGTGTTCGGTAGGGCACTTGTGTGGAGCAGGTAGAGGTGAGTAGAAGCTTTTTTATTATGGTTTTGCTATGTGGAAGCCACTGTGTCAACCTACAGGATATGTGAAGATCCGATCCAGCAAGCTGACAGCCAACCCCAGTGTGGGAGGTAAGATACCGGATGAATAGTCCTGTATATAGATGTAAATATAGCACATAAGGACGTGATTTCAGCCCCCGAAATTCCATGCTGACAAAAAAAATAGGTCTTGCCCTATCTTTGGACCGAAAAATGCTCCTATGGTACTCCTATGGGAGTCTATGGTAGCTGTCAGGAAAAGGGAGGGGCAGGGAGTTTAGCAGCGGCTAGCACTGCTAAACACTGACAGCTGTCTCTAGTGAGGCATGTAAAAGTGATTACTAGTAGTTCTACTAGCCGAGGGATTTTGGGGCTGCGGTGTAATTTCCCTACATTAGGCCGCAACTGGCCGTGTGAATGGATGGAAACATTGCACATAATAGCCTTGGTCACGGTTATTCTTCCTTCATGCGATTTTCAGCTGAGATGGGCATGATATTATTGCGCGGCTAACTGCGCCGTGATATTCATGCTCGTGTACTGGCATTTCATACACCGATCATCATCCTAAGTGCATTTGAGTAAGATATGGTATCTTTAGTAAATAAATAACCGCGATGCTTGAGAAAGGCGCTTTTTACTGCGCGGAAACGCATTGCATGATTCCTTATTGGAAATAAAAGTGAACCGTTTCTACTGGACGAACATTTTTGAATATAGGAAAGCTTTTTTTTTGTTGGTTGCCGAGGAAATCCCCTTCCCATTATTGCCAGTTACGTCCTCCAGAATTTCTGGTCCCACAGGAACGCAAATACAACACTGCAAGCTTTCGGACCTCTCGGGGTCCTTCCTCAGTCAAAATAAACTGGGGCATATCCAGATCTGTTTCATTATGCCTGAGGAAGGACCCTGAGAGGTCCGAAAGCTCGCAGTAACATCATGTATTTCTGCTAGCCATTAAAAGGTATCATATCTACAAGATTACGTGGTTCCTCTTACTGAGAACAATCACACTTTGCTTTACTGGCTAACAGCGTGCCAAACTTTTTTTTTCCGCTTTAGGCCTCATGTCCATGGGCAGGGCAGGTTCCGTGGATAAGAGCCCCGCCGCCGGATCCCACCCTGCCCGCGGCATGAGAGAATTACATACCAGTCTGGATGCGCGTGAGTCATCTGTTGTGTCCTCCGTGCCCCCCCCCCTCCGCATATACGCATATTTCCCATGGGACCCTCAGTGACAGTTCCAGGTGTGCCGCAGATCAGGCAGCTTCTATTGACTTCAATGGAAGCCATTGGTGTGGAATCTGCTGCAAAACGGAGCATGCTGCAATTTGTTTTCTGGACCGGAAGGTCCGGAGAACAAACCCGCATGCTTTAATTAAGCTGCAGGCACCCATGACTAGTCTGTGGGCGGCTTGAACTCCCAATCATCAGTGCGGGTACGCATATTAGCCTTTTACTCCCTACGTCTACACGAGCGAACCAAAACAACCAATGACCGTGAATCAGCCAAATAAATAACCAATCACCGCGAATGAGTAAACCCAAACAACCAATCAGGCTGCGAATGGTGTGGATTTGGGAAGTAATATAGATATATGCGTGTGGGTACATCACGCGGATTCTGGAATTTAAACCCGCCCGTGGACATGAGCCCTTAGCTTTTTGAATAAAGCACAGAAAGATAGGGCAAGTCCTATCTTTTCTCGCACACCGGAAACTCTCATAAGAATGAAGCCAATGAAATCAACAGGTTAGCTTGGTTACTTTTTGCAGGTGTGGGTTTTATGCGCACAAAAACACGTGTAAACCCATTCATCTATTTAAGCCATAAGGGCGACTTTACAAAGACGTATACACGATTGCGTGCATATTAGCATATTTTACTGCACTTTTTGCGATCGCAGGGCGTGTTTTTTGTGCAGAGGACACAACCACTCCCCTATTTAGCCTGAGTCCCGGATTTGTTCTTTTTTCAGCGAAATTGTGTAGTGTATTGTGCGCCTCGTAACACCATGCGTGCGCATTTGCGTACCACCAATAGTCTTCCGTGGGGACCTTTCGTGCGCAAAACACACAAGTAGAGCAGGCTGTATTCTTTTCAAGTACACGGAATGCGTGCACAAAAAAAGGTTATGTGCGTGAACCCATTGGAATCAATGGGCTCTACTCTGCGTATTGCGTGTGCACATACGCCCCTGTGAATCCACCCTTAGAAAGTTGTCATCTCCACTCTTTCTTCGTTTACAATCTCTCCATAGATAGACCAGTGACAATCGGCGCTGTTATAGGTGGGTATGTATTTTGCATGGAATTACAAGAAGCGGGTAACAAACCTGAGATTTGATATTATATGAAAATGTCCTCTTGCTCTACAATCCATATTAGGACGTTGTAACTCGTTTAGTGTCATACATTTGTATATCCACATTGTCTTATTTTAGGTCGGCAGGATTTCTTGGCCTCGTGTAACACTAGCTGCTTTATCTTAAGCTTTCTCTCCATCCTGTCTGCCTTGGAGAGTGATGAGTCAGGTTCTGTAAATTGACACAGGGGAGGTGGGATACCGTTGGGCAATAACAAGATGTATCTGGATCTTGGACATGTGCTTCTTATACTGAGATTCCAAAAATGGGATTCCCATGGTGCGAGAACATATTTCATCAGACTGTTTCACTGCATCATTGCTTATTATCAAAGCAATTACAAATGATAGAAAGGATACCAAAATAATATCAATTATGAACCAATGATGATAATGTGTATCCAAGTCGTAGACTGTTAACATACAGAAAAAAATGTGCATAAAATTGATATATTCTAGAAATTAGTTTTTAGAAAAGTTCAAGAATATGTAAGTGAAGTTTCCCAAATCTTCATGGAATGGAGAGTTTTTGGTGGACTTTGAAGATCCTTGTGCACCGTGGGGTTCTGGCGGAGAGGGAGGGTGCAGATACAATTGAATGTGGTGACCGCTGGCTACAAGAAATCAGGTGCGAGCGGCGCCGCTGACTGAATGTATGAGGTTTGAAATGCTTACCTCTTTTATCAACGTCTTAGAACAAAAAAAAGTTGTATAGTCCCTGAAACCAGATAAAGACAGATCAGGGACCGAGAGATTAATTTCAATAGCACTAAAGCTCTGTAATCCAAGTATGAGCGATTCTGGACAGGTTGGATCAGGCATGCATCAGGGTTCTGCTAGATTGGGAAGCCAGAACTCTCTGCTCAGAGCCTGTACATCGGCATTCAAAATCCTTGTGGCTTTATACTACTAGGCCATAGGCACTCTGTGTGCTGCTGCACCATATTACAGAGGTATTGTTGCAGCATGCCAGCCGCAAGCGGGTAGTGGGACCAGGGTGGCATCTGTACATCAGCCTGGCCCATTGTACCTAGGGCGCTGTTGAAGGCCTTGTTGAAGGCCCTTTAGGTGTTGTCTGTCAGTAATTCCTCTGGGTCTCCTGTCATTGCAGAGGTTCCCTTAGGAGTCATCCGTCTGGAATACCTCAGTGTGTAATGTTCCCCTCGTCTCTTCTCTGTTTCAGTATTTCTTGTGGTTTGTGGACTGATTGACAACTGGGAGGTGTTTTCCCTAGCTGCCAATCAGTAATAACTGGTGTGTGTTTATTCTGCACCTACATGGATGCTGGTCTTTTGCTGTATGTGTGCCTGCTGTTCGGACATTTGTCTGGTGTTGTCTTGTTTGTTTGACCCATCTGATGGTTGTTGGAAGCCTGAGTCCTGTTCTATCTGTTTCCTCCATCTGACTGTGGTTGGACATCTGAGGTATATGCCCTGTCTAAATACCTTCGATCCATTGGTGTGTGGATGCCTGAATCATGTCGTCGGTTGTGTCTGATGTGGTTTTGGACTTCTGTCTGCATGTGCAATTTCCTAGTCCTGTTAGAATCTCCATTTGCTGTACATCCTTCTCTATCCTCCATCTAGGGACAGGTTACATTGCATAGGTTTGAGATGTGAGGCTGTCTCTATCAGGAAGATCACCCTGCTTTTAGTCAAGGTCCTCCAAGCCAATGTTGTATAGAAGGGCAGTACACAGAATGACCTGCAGGGAGCTGTAGACAGACATTCAGGTACCAGCTATGAGAAAGAACAACTATGGGTGTGGCAGGAAGTAAGATAAAAGTATCAATTCCTGCCGCATATATACCAATTCAGCATTGACTGAGTAGCGTTGCTGATTCCAGCCACCTGATTGGTTGTTGGGTACACACACCCCTTTGGAGATCTGCACGAGAGGCCGGCCCGTTAAATAAGCAGCAGGGCCGTAGGAGGGTCGGCAACTAACCCCAACCCTAAACCCTAAAGCTAACCCTAAACCTAACCCTAAACCTAACTGTAAACCTAACCCTAAACCTAACTCTAAACCCTAACCCCCCCACTGGTCTCGTGAAGTTGCACTCGTGCAGATCTCCTAAGGGGGGTGTGTACCCAACAACCAATAGGTGGCTGGAATCGGCAGTGCTACTCAGTCAATGCTGAATTGGTATATATGCATTCCTGCCACACTCAGGAGGAAGTAAGCTGAAAGCCAGAATGAGAGGATGCGGTAGCAATGTCAGGAACCTGGAAGCCTGAGGTTCGGCATGGACCAGACTAGGGCACGTCACATATCTGACAGAAGAGGATGCCCTCTAGACAGCCCAGTGGTGGATAGTGATGAGGACTCTGTGAGTTTAAAACCCTGAAATCGTATTATGTTCCAGTACGTGTTTGCGGTATGTGAAATAAAACTGGTGGAAGCCAGAATTTGAAGTAATTTAGTGGTCCTGAGCCTTAATGCATCTGGTGCTAACTCTCTCGAATGAAGAAGATGGCAATCCCAGAGAGTGAGTAACCCCCAAGTTGCCATAGTTGGTGTGTATGTTGGTCTATTGTGGACATTATCCCTTTAGGGTTTGACGTGTTAGTGACATTCGCGGAGGGTGTCATAGTTGCAGCCTACACGAAAATAATAGGTATTATCTACTAGAAGCAATATGTGTAAACAAGAATGCTTCCATAATACAGCATATAATAGAGAATGCCATGATTTTTTCCCATAGGATTCAAATATGAAAATCTCTACGTATCTCAGTATGAGATATATATGTAGATATAGGATACTCGTCTCTTAAACTTCTATAGGTGCCATATTACAGAGCTGCAATAAGGTCAGACACAGACATAAGGCCGCCTGCAGACGGGCGGGATTTCTGCCGCTGGTAGCCTGCATAGGATTGCGTTAACAAACACAATCCTATGCAGATGGCCGCGGTTTGGCCGCGCAAAATCTCGCACGGCAAACAAACCGCGGCGTGTTCTATTTCTGTGCGGGGCTCACAGAGCCCCGCACAGAAACGTCACTCACCCGCCGCCGGCTTTGGTCTGCGCATGCTCTTTCTGGTGAAAGGCTTTGAATACCCCACCTCCAGCAAGCGAGTGCTGTGATTGGCTCACGAATGCCATGACTCAGCCAATCAGAGCCGGTGCTCGATGAGCCAATCACAGCCATTCAGTGATGTCGGCTCTGATTGGCTGGCGCTCGATCCAATCACAGCAGTCGCTTGCTGGAGGCGGTGTATTCAATGCCCTGTCACCAGAAAAAAAAAAGAGTGATATGTCAGCGCAGAGGAAACAGCAGCCTGCCACAGCCCCAGGGACCAGCGCGAAAGACTCAGACGCCGCTGGCTAGGTGCGTATTTATGATTTTTATAATTTTTTCAATTTGCTAGGGCTTATTTTCAGCGGAGGGCTTATATTCATGGCTTATTATTGGGGAAACATGGTAGTACAGCATGGTGACCATTCAAATGAATGGCCATGCTTGCAATACACGAACACTAAAATTCGCCAGAATGGAGATGGAAGCTGCTCTTACAGCATGGCTCTAGATTCCAACTCATAGAAGGGTCGGTAGCAGGGGAAGTCGTTCAGTGATATTCATATACCCTAATAAGGCATATGAACAGGTCTTGTCTTCTTGGGACAACCCTTTTAAGGGCTTGGACTATTAAGAATATAATAACTATAGATAATACAATGCGGTCTCGGCTAATATATATTCCTGTGACCCTCTGGACTAAAAGTCCACTTACAACCAGAACAGATTTCTTCTGTAAATCTTATTTTACTACATAGCCTGCAGTGAGAGCGGATATGAAGATCAGAATATTCATGTGAGAGATGAAGGTGAAGTCTTACTGTCCTGAAGTAGTGACACAATACTGGAGGAAGACCAGATGTACCGAGCATTAAGATAATTCATCTGCTTATTCTATCTTTTCTGTAATATCTTTTATCTCCCTTTCGCTGCTGTCTGTCTCCCTGCCTGCATTTATCAAGGGACTCTGCTATATTGTAACAAGGAGAATTTTTCCCTTTACCATAAATTGTGATTCTCAGAAGCATGGTTAGTAGAGATTAGAAATGCTCAGTGAAAATCCCAGCTGCTTCTTCTGGAAAACATCTGCTCTACTTAAAAAATTGCTCTGTCCTGACACTCCCTGATACAAGGATTGCAGATAGTAACATAAATAATATTCATGCAGTCTCATTGTGCACAAGATCTGCAGACCTCCTCCATTAAGGAAGGCCTAGAAATTTGCAATATTAGTCTTCCCAACTCAGGGTGAAACACCCAATCCTGAAATCTTATGTACTTTTAGTCTTCTGTGCAGAGATGTCCAAGGTTCTTCTGGCCAGTTTCTTCTCGGCATCATCTAGTGTCCAGAACTACCATGTCTTGTGCAGCAGCATGGCTACAGGAGGAACAGACATAGCATTTCCAACTTAGTCCCAGTTCCAGAGTGTGTGTAAAGGTCCCTTTGCATAAAAGAAGACTCCAGTATTATATGTGGCACTTGGTAGATTCGGGTCTTTTTGCAGGTTTCACATTACAACACAAAAGTTTGAAGTTACATACCTCTAGACAGAGTAGACATTTATATGACTGGATATTAAGTATCCAGCAAAAGCAATACTCGTTTTATTTTTTTCAGAGAATGATGAATCTAACCTAATGTAACCTTGGCATTGACCCTAACACCAGAGCCTACTGTCCCTGAGTAACCCTAAGATATGCCTAATGAAAATCTGAAATGTTAAAGCACTAGGGCCCAGAGAGAAAAAAGTAAGCAGAAGTGAGCTACCAGCAACATGAGGCAGATACAAACAAACAGGGTAGAATCAAAAACTGGACCAGAAAATAACAGGAGCAAACTATACTGACGAGACCAATCTAGGCTGGAAACAAAATAGAGAATTACAAAGAATCACAATGTGGGACTAGCTAATCATCGACTGTGTAGACCTTCTGATTCTCCTCAGGAGAAATTGATCTGGCAGTTGCAATTCAATTGCCCAATCCTTTTGTTCTGGGAGTTAATACACTGCCATCAGAGATATCTGGCGGCGACTTTCTCCCCTCCCTACATTTAAGACATATGCACATTCAGCATGCTTCCATTGCAGTGAGGAGGAAATTGAATGGAATCAAGCATGTGTGGTACCCTTCAATTCATTTCAATGGGGTTGACAAAAATAGCCAAGTACAACCACTTTTCTATCTCTGGAAGTCCCATTGAGGATCAATCAGGCATCAAGGTTAGTGTTAGGTTGTGGAGTCAGCAGCTTGGCTTCCCAAAGTTATGGTTGGACTGGCCACCAAAGTAACAGAGGACAAACATTCAGTAGAAGACAAACTCATTTAATTCTGTCTTTGGAACCAATTACTTGTCACTAGAGTCTATTTCTAATGGGTTGACTTACAAATAACCCATTAGACTCAATTAATGGTATGTCCTGTGTGTATGATAAAGTTTACAATCGAATTATTAGTGGTTTCCTCTGGTGGGCCAAAGACTACTTACGGAGTGGAAACACATCTGTGTAGACGTCTGACTGTTTTTATGTAGCACTTCATTCAATAAAGGCTTGTAGACACCATCTCTGTGAAGACTGCATTTTTCTGCATCTACAAAGGAAACCCAGTCTGACAATGGCCACAATATTGAGACCTTGCGTTTTTGTTCCTCCTGTCAGTGCAGAGATGGACATGTTATAAAGGTTGTTCCTTGGATGATCTCTTTCATATTTTTTAGTGGTTCTCCTTGTATGTGCAAGCTAAAAGTCTGAATTTTGTGCTCTGAATTCAAATGTACTTCTTCCTAAGTATCCCAAAATCGGCTGGTTATGTTCCCCCAGTTTCTGTGGTGGTCTGGGGACCAAGCCGGGATGTAGCTGTAGACCAGTGAAGGTGGTATTTCAGTAGGTTGTATACAATACCAGTTCCCACATTTTCCATTAAGAAGCTATAGGATTGCCTGTAAACTAAGGATATACACCACTACCTCTTCCCATGTTACCAACTCCCGCTTGGTTAGCTGACTACATTTGTGTATGGATTAGTACTGTGTACAATTACTCTTTGATATGTCATTGACCGTATTATGTTACAATTAGCAGCATATAACATTTTAGGGATAAGAATTGAATTGTCGTAACCTATGATGTATATACAAAAATAGTGTAAACTATTGTCATATCATTTATACACTATGTAATGAAAATATTCACCCCAGGAAGCTAAAAACCGTAGTGACAGACAGAATGCAACAGAACTCTGATACGGAGAGATGTATCAGAAATCAATGTCAGGCACAGAACTGGGAGAAACATGAGATCATGCTTACAATGCAAACTCCAATCCGTCTACTGCAAGAAAACAAGTGATCCTGCCGCTGCTATTACCAAGGAGACTGTATATCATGTTCATTCTACATGTGCAGCACAGTATCACTGCATGCAAGCGCATTTCTTCCACAGTCACTACTTTACACAAACCCTCCTGTCCTCAAATGTCCCATTTTTAACTGACTTTTTACTTGATTTTTAACTGATCACATATGTGAATACATCTACAGTCCCGTATTCCCCATCGGCAGGAGGCATTTCCCGCCTCCCCCCGACATGTAGAAAAAATAAATAAATAATACTCACCTTCTCCGCTGCCTTTCTGCTCCGCTCGCCGTCGTTTTCGAACCTGCTGATCTCCCTGCAGCTGATCTCCCTGCTGCAATTCCTGGCCTCAGCGTTAGCACAACAGAGACCAGTGATTGCAGTGATCATGTGCCATCAAGCACATGACCGGTTGTCGAGACTGAGGCCAGGAGAGATCAGCGAGATCCAAAGGGACAGCGAGTGGAGAGGTAGTGAAGAAAGTAAGGTGATCAGCGCACCTATCGGGGATCACTATTACTACTAGGGTCGTTAACAAGGGCAACATTACTATTGGGGCAGCTAATGAGGGTCACTCAAGGGTGTAACTATAGAGGGTGCAGGGGATGCAGTTGCACCCAGGCCCAGGAGCCTTAGGGGGCCCATAAGGCCTCTCTTCTCCATATAGGGAGCTCAGTACTATGAATAAAGCATTATAGTTGGGGGCCCTGTTACAGGTTTTGCATTGGGGCCCAGAAACTTCAAGTTATGTCTCTGTGCAGCATGGTTTAGGTATGGGTACGGGTACAGATACAGATAAAGGGGGGGCCCCAGCTCATGTTTTGCATTAGGGCCCCTGAGCCTTTAGTTACGCCCCTGGGGTCACTATTACTACTGGGGCCACTAACAAGGGCACTATTACTATTGGGGATGCTAAAGGAGGCACTATTACTACTGGCGCTGCTAATTGGGGAACCATTACCATTGGGAATGCTAATAGTGGCACTGTTACTACTGAGGCCGCCAACAAGGATACTATTACTACTGGGGCTGCTAACGGATGACACTATTATTACTTAGACCACTATGGGGCACAGTATTACTGCTGGGGCTGCTAACGGGGGCTCTATTACTACTGGGACCACTAATTGGAGTGCTATTACTATTGGGGCCACCAAGGCCATCTTTACATGCGATGTGCAAGACACTGTACACTGCAAGTCCTTTTTTCATGTGAGGGGGCAGTATTAAGGGATACAGAAGGGGATGTGACTTAGCATAAAAAGGCATGGCTTGTCAAAAATTTGCTGCCGTGCACTACACATGGCGCTATATTTGTCCCTCATTTCACTGCTCAAATCATAGCAGATATGTAGATAGAGTCTGTCTGATGAATGCATTCACACAAAATATTAATAAAACATTCCTTTATTTTTCCCTCTTCTGGGATGCTTTCCTATGTGTGTGAACCTTTCCTTAGTGTACCTCCACTGACCATCGAAAATCTTTCAAGGTTGTAATTTTATGTAAATTATTTTGGTATGGATAAAGAAAATAATAAGACAATGGGCCATATATATTATCTTTTGTACACCAGTTTTCTAGTACAAAAAAATTACAATATTGGCACATGCACCAATATTACGACTCGCTGGGCACCACCATAGAGCGAGTTGGCCGCATTGTGTATGGAGAGAGTGGGGAGTGCTCCCTCCACCCTTTTACATCGATGCTAAAGTAAGAGGGTCCAACTCATAACCCGCCTTTCTGTGATAAGCGGTGGTGACAGATGATCCTATCTGTTGTCCCCCAGCATTCACAAGTATAACCAATAAATGGTTGACTAGCAGAGGATGTCTCAAGGTGGATTTTTCAGTGTTTTTGCATTTTAGAAGGACATACTCTTTAACAATGAAACAACTTAGTTAGCGGATCTGCTTTAAGTGGAAGATTCTAAGTCCCATCATATTGCTTGTTTGTCAATACAATGTAATGTAGACAGGGTGCGGGACCTCAGCACATTATTACAGCATGCTAATGTACAACAGATATCAGAGGAGATGTATAAGAGGATCAGATATAATTGAGCTTCCAACAGGAAATGCTATTCCCAGCTGAAAGCTATTTATAGGTGAGAGGGCGGAGTCATTTCCCTTCTGTGATCAGACAAGCTTTTGATGATGACATCACTGGGAAAGTTTGTTAACCACTTGATAAATTGATACAATAATGTATATTCGTCAGAAACGTGGAGACTAATATAACATCCTCTGCAACTGATGCCATCCAGCCTCATGCTTGTCAACATTGCTCTTAAAGGGATTTTCTGGGATTCTAATATTGATAACCTGTCCTTAGGATAGGTCATCAGTATCTGATTGATAGGGGTCTGGCTTGGGACCTCTCCCCCAATCAGCTGATTGAATAGGGTGTACCACATAGTTGACTACTGCAACCTCATCTCAGGCCAGTGATGTCACGTTCATTCAACATGTGGTCTGAGAGCAGCTCAGTCCCATTCAAGTGAATGGGATTCAAGCTGCTATACCAGACACCGCCACTATGAAATGTATGGCACTGTTCCTGGTAGGCAGTGAAGAGGTCTTAGTGCTCACCCAAGTGGCGGACCCCCAACTATCAGATATTGATGACCTATCCTTAGTCACAGAAATCCCCTTTAGTGGTGAAAGTGGGCAATTAGAGATGAAAAATCCTATAGTTACCAATTCATATATTCATAGAGGGTAGTCCATATACTACTTCCTATGTGTTTGTTATGCTCATGTACTGGAAATGTGGATTCTCTAAGCTGTAATCAATTTGGTGTTGGTTAGACCTAGGTGTAGAGTCTAATGGATCGCCTGGTCTTCAACCTTAACTCCCGCAAGGAGGTAAGGGCTTTGCTGTAGGTTATGGAGCACAAATTATGGTCCTCAGAACAATCACAGATTGGTGGCAGTAGTGCTGATACTGTAGTCAGGAACCTAGCCAGTCAGGCCATAGGAAGAGAGAGGAATAAAACAACAGGTACCAGATGAACAATCCAAGAGGCAATATATATAGGAACAAAGCCAGGATCAGGGTCAATCAAGATTCAAACCAACAACTATAGCACACAGTAAAAGAGCCAGGACAGGAATAAGCAACAATCGGTGGGCAATACATGGCAGGACTAATCCTCTTTGAATATGCTGCCATATCCAATGTCATTTTCATTCACTAATTGCCTTATTAACCTGATGCCACTATGCATTTAGAGCAGGGGAGCTACAGCCCGAATCATCTGGGCCATGAAGAAAGACAAAGGCTGAAGCAGGAATGGAGGAAGGTGTCACAGCCACTCACCAGAAGTGGTTGTGACACCTTCCTATGCATGCTATAACCTGGTGAGGTAACAGTACTTTCCCCTTTGGGACCCTCTAGGCTTCAGGGAATACTTCAAGTGCAACTTCTTAATGAGCAGAGGAGCATGAACATCTACCTTTGGAACCCAATTTATTGGATTCTACCCCAGGACCATATCTCTTCTAATCAATAAGGCAAGAAAGTTTTCCATGGACCATTTTGCAATCTAGAATCTGCTCAGTATTGAAATCTCCTGTGGATTCAAAGGCAGAGGCAAAATGTGTCTTGCTCTGTATGCAAAACCTGTTGAAAACCAGAGGGTGTAAAAGGGATATATGACAACTATTGGGAATCTGGAGAGAAGGTGCAACATAAGATAAAATGTAACTGGGATAATCTGCTTCAACATTTAGAAAGACCCAATGAAATGTGGTGCAATGTGGAGAATGCAAATGGGTTAATCTTCTCAACACCTGGGACGGCAAAATTAAATGGATATTTTTCATAAACAAAACAAGATTTTATCCCCCAGAGCAATTTTGGGACTTGGATGACCATGCTTGTCAGCACTATTCTTAACCTTAGCAGCTCTACTGCCTCCAAATTTTTTTGAACCTCTGACTAGATGTTTTGAATACTTTAGCAACTGTCTTGAATGGTGGTTTATCTGAAGACTTGGAGGCATCATTGTTCTTGTCAAACTCTGCCCAAGGTAACAGCTCAGACCATTTATCTTCATGGGTGTTCATTCACATATGTTCAGAAATATTGTTCATGAGCTTACTTGATCCACTTCATCTGTTACTTTGAGTATGGTGTCTGGGAGAAAAGTCCAGCGTGATCTTCAAAGCCTTCCATTGTACCCTCCAGAATTTGAAGACAAACCACAATCCCAAATCTGAGCCAATGTGGTTGGGGAGGCCATTGAGATACAAGATCTCCTTGAGGAAGATCTGGGCCAACAAAGGAGCAGAGGGTAATTCATACAAAAACGTAAAATAGGTCTTTTTTGGGAAGCGATCCGTCATCACCCAGATGGTAGTGAAACCCTAAGCAGGAGACAAATCCATCATGAATTCTATCAAGACCTCTTTCCAAGGCTCAGTTGAAATAGGCAGTGGCCACCGACCTTTTCTGTGTACTTTGTATAATTCTACGTTTTTCTATCTCACTCTTCTTTCCCTTTCTCTCTCACACCTGGCTGTCTTGGTATGTCTGTCGAGTCTATCCCCACCCTTCCTTCCCCGTCACCCTTCCTCTTCCCCAGCAGGTCTTTACATAGCTACCTTAAGGGCAGGGACCTTATGGTCATGGACCCACTCCTGGACACCTCCTCAGGTCGCTCTTCCATACCCTTCTCAGCCACACGAAAACTTAAAAGACTATTGGTGAGTCTCCATCTTGTTTACCTGTGGAGAACACTGCACCCCTCCATGAGGTATTACAGCTGTTACTCATCTGTCCACAACACATGCAGCAGAATTGATTATATTTTTGTCTCACACAATCTCTTAGAGGGTGACCCGAAGTGTTCCCTAGGTAACTTTTTATGGTCCGATCATGCTACCGTATATGGAGAGCTGAGGCCAAGGGGACGAACCCCGCGGGGTTACAATTGGAAACTGAATGGCAATCTTTTAAAGGACCAAGCCTGTATGACAGACATCTCCAAAGCAATCAACACATTTAGGGAGACTCACGAGTCGGACCCTACTTCAGCTCCGATCAAGTGGGAAAAACTTGGCTCGCGACTTTAAAAAAAAAGGTCCCTAAAATTGGTGCAGTTGCTGCAGTTCTTGGAACCCGAGAAACAGCAAAGAAAAAGAAAAGTTCTGTTGTATTGCATGCCAAAATCTCCAAAATCAGACATGAGATTCTTTCCATTCTAGATAAAAAAACACTACACCTCAGAGATAGGTTCCAGGCAGGCTATTATGAATATAGTAATAAGAGTGGGAAATGGCTCGTGAAAGTACTCCACCCTCGCATGACCCAGTCTAATATCCTCTCCATCAACACCCAGTCCGGGTCGGTAGCCTATGCCCCAGCGGAGATCCTAGAGGCCTTTAGAGCTTATTACACCAAACTCTATGACATACCATGCTCTGGGAAGACAGGAGAAAATACCTCAACCAATAATATGACTTGATATTTACAATAACATCTCACTAAAACCACCCAAACAAACGAGGCGGAGGCTCTAGACAGTGACCTCACTCCCACGGAGATGTTTCAGATCTTGGAGGATCTAATGAAGGGAAGAGCCCGGAGCCTGACTGGTTCACCCCTAGGTTCTACAAGCCTTGCGGCAAACAAGTAGCCACGCTTATGTTGGAGGCATTCAATGCAGTTTCCAGGAGCTCCCCCTTCCCTACCCAAGCACTTCAGGCCCACATTGTAGTGATCTTGAAGCCAGGAAAAGACCCTCTATTTAGCAATAGTTACAGTCCCATCTCCCTCATCAACAGCGATCTCAAAATATTTTCTAAGATATTAGCCAATAGACTTAACCCCCTCCTCCCACAACTCATTCACAAGGATCAGGTTGGGTTTGTCTGTGGCAGAGAAGCCCGTGACTACACGATTAAAACATTATCCCTGATAAACAAAGTCTGAAGCTCCAGCTCCCCCCTATGCCTATTGGCAGTGGATGCAGAAAAAGCATTTGACAGGGTGAGCTGGAGCTTCCTGGAGGCAACGCTCAGGGAAGTGGGCTTGGGCCCTAGAGTCCTTTCCTGGATCATAGGACTATATAGCTCACTTTCCGCTCGGATCAGGGTAAATGGCCTTCTTTCAGAGCCCTTCAGGATTAAAAATGGTACTAGGCAGGGGTGTCTCCTGTCTCCGTTGCTCTATAGTCTAGCAATGGAACCCTTGCAAACGCTTTGAAAATGAACCCCGACATATGGGGGCTGAGGTTTGGGGATAAAGAGCATAAACTATCTATATTCGCTGACAACCTACTCACTTACATCTCGAATCCTTGGATTGGTCTTCCGGTAATATTATCAGAGCTGGCCAGTTATGGGAAAGTAAGCAACTTCAAGATGAACTCACAAAAATCTGAAATTCTCAATGTTACTCTGGCTTCCTCTGAATCCAGGGAGTTAAGGGAAACCTTCCCCTTCCAATGAAGAGAGAAAGCCCTAAAATACTGAGGAGTCAAAATCCCTTCTGACCCTTCCCAGATTTATGAACTAAATTATAGACCTTTTTTGTCTACCCTGGACTCGGAGTTGGAGCAGTGGTCTAAAATTCACCTGTCTTGGTTTGGCAGGATCAATTCTTGCCTAGAATATTGTACACCTTTCAGACCTTACCCTGGGACTTGCCCAGACATTTCTTCACTCGCTTTTGGAGATCAATAATCAGGTCTGTTTGGAGTGGTTCTGTCCCCAGACTTGGCTATAAAACCTTGACGCGACCCAAAGACGATAGAGGGACGGGCCTGCCAAACATAGAATTATACCACAGAGCGGTGGTTGGCAGCTGCATTCTGGACATCTTCTATTATGCATCTGCTAAATCATGGGTGGCGCTGGAGAGAGACCAGAACCAGTTTGACCTCGGGGGAGCCTTTTGGGTGTCGGACGGGGCGGTCTGGAAGGAGACAGGTGTATCCCCTCTTATGCAGAACCTGTTGTGGGCCTGGAGACGTTTGGCTCGGGATGGACGGGAGGTGATGATTCTTGGGCCAATGACACCACTAGTAGGGAACCCGCAGATTCTGGCCACGGTTACATTAACGCGCCTCTCTTTCATGCCAAACTCTGTCTACCCGCGAGCCAAAGAAGTGATGGGCCCGAGTAGTATGCGCTCAATGACTGAACTGGGAGAAGGATCCAGTCCAAAACCAGGGGCATGGATGCAGTACCTCCAAATCAGAGACTACATAAACTCTCTTGGGTCCCAAGACAGGCTGACAGCTGACCTCACCCCATTCGAGGGCTTGTGTGTAAATGCTAATCCCCCGACCCACAAAATCTCTCTGCTGTATGGGTTGTTGATATGTGAGACGACAGAAGTTGAAAGACCAACTTGGGAGGGATGTTGGGAGGATGCTAGTTTTGGGAGAAGTATCTCTGGAGAACTCTGGACAAAATCCTACACCTTGTCTCATAAGCTATCAATATCTGCTAAAGCCCAAGAACTGAGCTACAAGATAGTGACAGAGTGGTATAGGACCCCAGACAAACTCCACAGAATCTTTTCAGAGGTGATGAATGAATGCTGGAGATGCGTCTCTGAGGTAGGCTCTATGTACCACATATGGTGGACCTGCCTTCTCATAGCTTCGCTGTGGGATGATGTGGCCCATCTGTATGAGGCAGTCAGCAGAACCCCTTTGAACTTGTCACCAGAAATGGCCCTCCTTTCTATATCCCTGGTTCCGTCTCAAGCGGTTCCAAGTGCTGCCTGGTTTAAAGCCTTGGACTACCTTGAATATATGGAGGAGCTCAGGAGTTCCGACTCTGAGACAGGATACTTGGCCTTCTACTGTACATGGGCACTGTGGGACAACTGCGTGTATTCCTTTTAAGCTTCAGAATGGATATGTTTCTAACGACATAGCTCATTATTTCAATTTTCTATGGTATGTTGTTTGTTTTATCTAAGAAAACTCAAATAAATACATTTTGAAAGAAATAGGCAGCAGCTAGAAGAGTTGCAAGGGTTTCTCTGTGGATGGATCTGGACACATATGATAAGTGAAGATATATGTTGTGCTGCAAAGGTCAGGGGTTACCAAGGATCATCTTTTTAGTGGTCTCTCATGAATAACATTAGTCAAGGCAAGGACTAAAAATGGAGTTGATGATGTGCAGCAGCCTCAAGAAACAAACTGGAGGTCTTGAAGGACCTAGAAAGGACATCCACCCTATTATTCTTCTCCTCTGGGAAATAGGTGAGAACTAAATCATGTCAGCAGAATAGGAGGGTGTAACTAGCTTGTCATGGGTTAAATAGGTTTGCCGGATTACAGTGTTGATGGCCTATCCATTGGATCATTATCTGAGCAGCTCACAATCACAGAACCCACAGTAAGTTCATCATTGTACAAGAGGATACTTGAAAAGAAAAAGGCTTGTATCATGTTATCCAATAGAGCAGAATGTTACTGCTCTCAGTAAGAAATACAAAATGATCTTGTATATATGATACCTAAGAAAAATGAATGATATTACAGCAAGCGTTTAGCCCTTTTCACATACAAGCCTGACACAGAGGCCTTAGTAACTTCAAAAGCCTATTGTAACACAACTTCTTTCTGTTAACCATTAAAATATATCATATCTACAAATTTATTTTGTATTCTTAGGCCTTATTCAGACAACTGTATATTAGGTCCAAGTGCTGACCGTGTATTTCATGGACACATTGACCCTATTATAGGCCAAGAAGCTGTTCACATGGGTGTGATGGTCCCTGGGAAAAAACTGCCATGTGTCCTGTTTTTGTCCATATCACGAGCGGGAATAGGGCATGCAATGTCCACTGTTCCTGCAGATCGGATAGCGCATAGATTGGTGCTGTCCAATGCAAGTTGGGCCTGAGTTTCTTGCATGCATCTCACATCTCACAGCTGTCTGAATTAAGCATCACTGGGAGAATGCTTGATGATAATGTGAGACCATCTGTCAAACATATGATTGAACCTCAGATGAAAGTGGACTGCAACATAACAATGACTTTAAACATATCAGCAAATATGTGGCATGGTCTCCGTCCGTTGCTTGTAGTGTCAAGTTGCATAAACATGGAATTGCACCTTGACATTGTAGACAATAATGTGCTGTTGACAATTTGGCAAAACTCTGGGAAT
Source organism: Eleutherodactylus coqui (assembly GCF_035609145.1). Taxonomy (NCBI): domain Eukaryota; kingdom Metazoa; phylum Chordata; class Amphibia; order Anura; family Eleutherodactylidae; genus Eleutherodactylus; species Eleutherodactylus coqui. The sequence continues at coordinate 137,109,091 of NC_089846.1, read as the reverse complement.
GGTCAGCAATACTTTCCACAAGACATGCGCCTTGTCACAAATCCAATTCTGTTTTATGTTGGTTTTGATGATATGGATGCTCCATGATTGGACTGGCCTGCACAGAGTCCCAACCTGAACCCTACTGAACATTTTTGGAATGAACTGGAACTTCAGGTCAGATAATATGAACAACATCCATTTTCTTTGCAAGACTCACCAGAAGTTTTTAGGATGAGTGAAGGGAAATACTAGCTGAAGTATATCAGATGTTAGTAGAAAGTATGTCACGGTGAGTCTCTGATGTCATTAGGGCCAGAGGAGCCCCACTAAGTATTCACATATGGAAATAAATGCTACTTTTGATTCTTGCTCAGGTGTCCAATTACTTTCGGTAGGTTAGTGTGTATATACATTGCACTTTAACAATCTTTATTTCTGGTTGAATCGAGACGCCTAGTAAATCAGGTTATGAAGGTATCATGACTTAATAATTCCACAGAAAATATCAAACTCATCAAACTTCTTTTTTGCCAGTATTTTTTTTTTTTTTTATAAAAAAGGAAGTTAATAAATAATGTACAACAGAGAATGCATTAATGAAAGAGAAAGAAGCAGAGAGTGAAAGGAAAGGGCAAGGAGAAAGCCAGTGATATTCCTGCATTTATTGATTGTATATGATTACATTAGGCGCATCAAATATTCATAATGACATCCCACAAGAGGTCATTGTGTGTATTCTTTCCAGCATAGTACACTCTTAGTTATGGGTGCAGACTCAAAGGCAGTTCTCAAGACATTGAAGTGCATTGCATAAAAGCTACATTGCTGGCCAAACCGTGACAATAATTTATGCAACATCTAGGAAAATTGACAATTGACAATTGTCATATAAATGTGCTGCATAATACTCATACAGTAGGACTGGTTAATAAGAGAAGATCCCTATCCAAGAAAACCTAGGGAAATAAGTTTTCTTTGGATGCTGCTGACACTATAACTCTCATAAAAGTTTTCACTCCGCTTCCCGAGTCTACTGAATGGCATGTTTGTGCAGCGAGACATCAAATACGCCCATCCTGATATACATATAGTTATTTAGTTATATTTATTACTATAGGAAAGTCAGAGATCACAGATTTGTTTAATTTCCCATCCAAATGGCCAATAAAGGGGTTGTAGTGTATAGAGAACCTATTTCTATGTATCCTATTATGGAGTCCGGACTTAATATGGAATGGGGGTCTCATCAATTACCAATATTAGGGAGCAGCTGCAAAAAGCACCTCTCGCTCTGGAGGATACAATATTCATACATTATACTGACAGCCCAAAATGATTTGAATGGGAACTCTGTAATGCCTGATTTCTCCAGTGGTGGCACTGTAGAGAAATTGAACACTTGCTGCTAGGTTTCTGCATAGATCACAACTGATCACTAGAGGTCCCAGCAGCGGGACAACTTATTTTTTGAGGACCCTTTTAACAAAAAAGAAAGGTCATACTCACCTTTCATCATCAATAAAAGAAATTGGAACTGTCGATTTGACAGAAAAATGCGCATTAACTTTTTCCTTATTCTTCAGGTGTAATTATGTTGTTTTAAATTTTGTCTTCACGTTTCACCATTCATGATGGCTTTAATTATTATTTTTTTAAATCACAGATTTCAGATACTTGTATAGACCTTCGAGCGCGCACACATCTGCCATCATGGTTGACTGATGTATAGATATGGGTCCAAGGGACTGTCAGAGCTCCAACAACACTAGGTGGGATCAAAGGAATACCAGGGGTCTCCGTATCAAATATATAATACCAATATGTAAACACGGGACTCTCCTAAATTGGAATATTGTTATGTTTGTGTGATTTAGCAAAGAAATGTAATATTTAATTATAGGAAAACTACTTTGAGATAACATTAACCCCTTAAGGACACGGCCTATTTTGGCGTTGAGGACCAAGTATTTTTCCATCTCCATTTTTCAAAAGCCATAACTTTTTTATTTTTCCGTCAACGCGGCCGTATAAGGGCTTGTTTTTTGTGTGGCGAACTGTAGTTTTTATCGGCCTCATTTTTGGGTACATAGACTATATCGTAAAACTTTTATTATTTTTTTTATGATAACAGGGAGAGAAAAGGACTCAAATGTGCCATAGATTTATTTATTTATTTTTACAGCGTTAATCATGCAGCATAAATGACACACTAAATTTTTTCTGCGGGTCGGTACGATTACAACGATACCATTTTTTTTAGGTTTTTACACTTTTTTGCAATAAAACCCCTTTTTTGGAAATCTTTTTTTTCTCTATAGCTGCATTCAAAGTCCTGTAACTTTTTTATTTGTCTATGTACGGAGCTCTATGAGGGCTTATTTTTTGCGAGACGAGGTGTAGTTTTTATTGGTACCATTTTGGGGAATATATGGCTTTTTTGATCACTTTTATTGCATTTTTTGGGAGGCAAAATGCTAAAAATTAGCATTTTGCCTCTGTTTTTTAGCGGGTTTTTTTTACGCTTTTTGCCGTACAAAATAAAAAGCATGTTCAACTTTTTGTACACGTCGTTATGGACGCATCAACACCAAATATGTGGGGTTTTAATTTTTTTTACCTTTTTTTATGCTAATATTAAAAAAAGCATAAAAAAAGGGTTTTTTTACTTTTTTTTACATTTTTCTTTTCTTTTTTTTTTTACACTATTTGAGTCCCTCTGAGGGACTTACAGCACTGTACCTATGATCGCTGTGATAAGGCATGGTAGAGCTACTGCTCTGCCATGCCTTATCGCTTATACAGCGATCATAGGTATCGTCAATACAGGACGCCAGTGTCTGGCATCCTGTTGCCATGGCGACAGGCCGGGCTCTCGTGATAACATCGCGAGAGCCGGCCGAAGACACAGAGGGAGCGCGCTCCCTCTGTGAACTCTTTCCCTGCCGCGATCTACGGGAAGGGGTTAACAGCAGGGGGCGCATCTCTGATGCCCCCCCCCCCCCCCCCGCTGTTGCAGCGCGACGCCGGCTGTGACTGACAGCCGGCTCCCGCTGCGGGATAGCACGAGGTCAGTCATGATCTCGCGCTATCCCGATGACGTACTGGTACGTCATTTTGCGCGAAGTACCCGCCTCGCATGACGTACTGGTACGTCACATAGCGGGAAGGGGTTAAAGGGGTATTCCCATGATGAACTTGCGTAAAAGTCTAATAGATGTGGGTCCCAGCTCTGAGGCCCCCACTCCCCACCTCCCCATACATCTCCAGCCCCTTTACCTTCTCTATCACCCCATTATCTGTAGCATGTAAGCTCGTTGGAGCCTCACACCCCTACTGTTTCCCTCAATTGATTACTATATGTAACCGTGGTTTTGTTTCTGTTCCCCCTGTATTGTAAGCGCTGCGGAATATGTTGGCGTTATATAAATAAAGGTTATTATCGTTATATGAAGATCTGAGCCCAACCACCCTTGGACCCGCTGTATGCACTGGTCGTGGCCACAGTTCTGAAATTAGGCAAAGAGCATCGACTGTTTCCGCAGTTCCCATACACTTCTATGGAAGCTATGGAAACAGCATAGTGCAGCCCACTCAGCTGTTCCTGTACTCCCAGCCACTCTGGCCGTGGCGTACAGATGGGTATTATCATCTTGGCCATTGTGGGCCAAAAAGGGAATACCCCTTTAAGCAAGGTCCGCTTTGGATTTGTTCATCTGTGTGCATACTACTGTTATGGCAGTTTGTACTACTGAAAACAGATGACAAGTTTTCTTTAAATGGGACTCCCATGCGCATGGGTTCTAGTGAAAGTTTCCGGGAGATACCAAAGAGGTGCTTTTGTCTGTGACATATTAGATCATAGTCATATGTGCACGAAGGTATACATTTACTTTAAATATGTTCAATCAGCAGCCATGAGTCAGCAGAATATAAAGCTGGATGAAGCCTGATCGTGATGGGAATAATGATATCCTGTCCCAATAAACTAATACAAATGTCCTCTGCATACTCCGTGTTCCAAAATCCACTCATTGTTATAAAAAATCCATCCCCTAGAAGGAGTTGTTGGAATCAACGGAAACTTTATATATGTGATTACAATCTCAGAGCGAAAGGAGAATTGATTGCGGAAAACTGAACACCTGAAGGGAGGCTCTAGTACCCTGTTGTACTGCCTCTAGCTTGGATACAAGATGTGATACAGGCAGGCATGGAGGCTCTAGTACCCTGTTGTACCGCCTCTAGCTTGGATGTAATATGTTATACAGGCAGGCATGGAGGCTCTTGTACCCTGTTGTACCGCCTCTAGCTTGGATACAAGATGTGATACGGGCCGGCATGGAGGCTCTAGTACCCTGTTGGGCCACCTCTAGCTTGGATACAAGATGTGATACGGGTGGGCATGGAGGCTCTAGTACCCTGTTATACCACCTCCAGCTTGGATACAAGATGTGATACAGGCGGACATGGAGGCTCTAGTACCCTGTTGTACCGCCTCTAGCTTGGATACAAGATGTGATACAGGTGGGCATGGAGGCTCTAGTACCCTGTTGTACCACCTCTAGCTTGGATACAAGATGTGATACAGGCGGACATGGAGGCTCTAGTACCCTGTTGTACCGCCTCTAGCTGGGATACAAGATGTGATACAGGCGGACATGGAGGCTCTAGTACCCTGTTGTACCGCCTCTAGCTGGGATACAAGATGTGATACAGGTGGGCATGGAGGCTCTAGTACCCTGTTGTACCGCCTCTAGCTGGGATACAAGATGTGATACCAGGGGCATGGAGGCTCTAGTACCCTGTTGTACCGCCTCTAGATTATGCAAACTTGTAGGCTGTCGAAGTCAGCATCTCATACATGTCCTATTGGCAATAAATCTGGTGCCTTTGCAGGCCATTTGAGTGTGACCATGTTGTGGGGGCTCCTGCGACCCCCTTGTGTGTGCGGCTGAGCATTATCCTGCTGGAAAATGCCTCTTGGAAGCCGCCATGAGAAGAAACACATGTGGTGCAGGATGTCCTGAATATATCGTTGAGCCAAAAAAAAGCGACTTTTTGCGATGAAACGCGTTGCATAGTTTGTTTGTTTGTTTTATGCTTCATTAAACATTTGTTGGCAATACCTTCACCCCAATTGTTGTTGGAATGGTTCCATAGGGCGCCGGATCCCTCTTTTTTATTTTTCTATTTGCCTCTTGATTGTGTCATAGAGCGTCTAGTGGTCAAAAAGTTCTACACAAGCGGAAGAAGAGGTGACTACACACAAGGAGCTTCTCAGACATTTTCAATAGGCCTAGGATGAAACCACTTTAGCCTCCGGTGACAAGACCGTTCATCTAATCACGCCACAGCTCTAATCATTTGCATATCTGTCTGAGATGAAATTGCATGCCGAGTTTTGATGTAAATATCAACTCTTTCTAGGTGCTTAACTTTTTTTTGACAAAGAGTGAATTATCCTGTCTATGTAAATCAAAAGACAATGGTGCTAACTTACTTAGACTGGGATCTCATGCAGCATCTCTGTGCACCAAATAGAAACTGGCACGAACCAGGCCTTCACAGCACTTCAGATGGACGTGACTTCGGAGTTGACTCACTTTCACTTCCTGCACTTATTGCAAGATGGAGCATAAATCACACCGCAAAACATGGCCCAAAAAGCACTCCATGCCAGCACTGACCATTTTACTGTAAGACAGTCAGCCATTTCCACTTTGGTGAGGTACTGGGATATGAGCGCTCACTGCACTCCAGCAGTCAGTCACACTTTTATCGGAATCTATATTTTTTTTGTATAAACTAACGAGGACTGTACTTAACAAAGTTTAAGACTCCGTTACAAAAAGTAGCAAAAGTACAAAAGCATAATATAAAGAAGACATAAAGTTCATACAAAACAGTTACAAAAATGAAGAGGAACAAAACATAAGAGTCCAGACCTTACTCATAAGACTAGTTAAGAAATCTGAGTGCTAGAAGGCAAGCTGGAGGGCAGGCAGTTCCTCTAGCCGGCACAATCTCCTGGAGTTTTGACCAGAGGGGATTCTCTGTCCCTGCCGTCCTAAGGACTCCCTCAGCCACACATTCACCCTCCCATTTGTGACATCAGAAGAAGGAAGGCTAATGAGATACAATAAACTTCAGGATGAATATACAATTCAATATTTTCATCATATCTACCCATGAGGGATTCCTAGGGGGGCGCTATGACCGCTATATCTTATAACCCGATGTTATCAATCTACAGACACTAAACATGGCATAGGGGGGATTATTAACTCAGTTGATCTCAGTTGTGTCCTGAGGCCGCACAAATATGCATGCAGACGTGTTTGACTCAACATCATCTCTCGATTCTGGACATGTGATTATTCTCAGTCTATATCACATGGAAGATACCAAATCTTCAATTATTAATTTGGCCAATTGTTTAACACTGTTCCTATCCTCTGGGGTAATCTGGAGGCACGGCATCTGAGGGATTGTGTATTTGCCTGAATGATTGAGACAATAATGGGGGGCCGTATAATAGAATAACCTGTGTCCACTGACTGCTAGAAACATGATTTTACCTGGAAACTAATGGATATTGACAAACCTGATTTGGACAGTATATGTGAATGCAAGAACATCATACGTCATAACAAAAACCTGCACCAGCTCAGAGCTAGAATGGGTTTTGGCTATAATATCTGCCAATTGCTGGCATATATTATAGCAAACGTTACGGGACATGAACAGCCACACTTCCTAATACCGGGCCCTGCCCACTTTTTAAAAAAGTGTTGGGTCGCTGCATAAATGCCCAAAAGGTTGCACCTTTGGGGCATGTAGCTCTACCAAGTCTTTACTGAAACCGGTCTAAGTAAACTCTGTCCAAGTGTTTTTTTCCTTGGGCATTTTTTGTAGCATTTGTCTCAGAACGCAGCATTCTCTAGGTATGGCAAAGCTTTCCAATGTTTTTGCCATAAGCATTTCTATAGGACTGCATGTTTAGGCTTCGTTCAGACGAGCGCTGCTTTCGTGTGTTGGAGGCGCATGAAAAGATCGCAGCTATACTGCACTAAAGATCGCATAAACAGGTGAATTCCAACTATTCTAATTAGCCTGTTCACCCGATCGGACGTGCGTGGTGCGTGTTATCCAGTTCCTATATGAGTCTATGGAAGGCAGGTCAGGTCCTATCTTTTCTCGCACCACGGATCTTAAATGCGAGTTTGCAGTCCATATCTTATCTTTGATTGGTGCAAGCTTTTTGCCCATCTAAAATTCATTCTTGAGAACTTCTATAGGAAACCATTAGTTCTATTTAGACGCAATTGTAGTGTCCTAGTTCATCATCCTGGTCCCCTCTATAAATGTCATACATGTTTGTCTCATGTGGATGCACTGTGCAAAGCTTGTCCTGTCATTTCCAGTTGTGCAGAAAATTCTGCACCAAACCCCACCTGCCTAATGTGCACATTTTGATGCAAAATTGAAAATGGCTTAATTCGACTGGCAATTCTGCATCACATGTGACAAATGCAAATTTCTACTAAATGAGGCATGCCAGGAGACCTGATAGGACCTCATTAAAGGAATAATCCAAGCAAAATTAATACACTCTATTACACATAGGACAGGCCTGGAGACAGTTCATGATACGGTCTCATTCACCACCAACTCCAGCCCTGCAAAACACTTGAAGGGACTATATCACCAATTTGTTTTATCAATTAAAACTAGACAGAGAAATACCTTCCATTTTTCTAATCTAGTTTTGTTTTTTGATAGCTGATTCCTTTATCTGTACATGACTATGGGTGCTGCCATCTTGCCTGAGCCACATTTAATAGCTATTAGAGAACTCCTTTACAGCAGCCTCATAGGCCATTCATACAATGAGCAGAGCTGACCCACTGACCTGTATGGGTGACTGTTCTGTGTCGTGTGCAGCGAGGGGACTAGATAGTCACAGCTTATACCAATTGTGAATGGTAGATCCTGTGTTATCTACATATATGTTACCTTCAGTGTAATCCTGCCTGTGATGTTAGTGAGATGACTGCTGCAAAGTTTTATCAAAGGATCAGGAAGTCTCCAACTATTATTAGACTTTGTGGATTTTAGGATGTTTTTTTTTTGTAATATAGATTGTTACTGAAAATAAAAAAAAATCACCAAAGATTCTTAAAAAACATTTAATACAAAAATGTAAACGATATAATAGGTCATTTTCTGATGACGTCTTCCCTTTAATGCAGTGTATAAGTTTGGCCAAGAGGGCTCCTTTAACTTGTACATGGTGTCCTCTTCTCTGACAGCCTTCATTTTGAACTTCTGGGCTTCTATCTAAACTCCCTGAGACAGACTACATTTTCTCTGATAGAAAAGGGAATTAGCCGGCACTCTGAACAGCCGGTATTAAATTATTCATAGCTGATAGGGAAAGGCTTTTGTAGCATCTATCTCTTCACAGCAAAATGCTTACAATTAGCAAAACAACCCGACTAATAACATTTAAATAAGGAGAATTACCTGTCCTCCTGCCCACTTCCCTGTCAGGGATCTCAGCGGCCATGAGGACGATTAGCTTTTTTGTTATTCAATTAGCCTAAAAGGAATAACAATATCTGAGGAGGCAGGGGTATAGCTGGAGGGGAACCTAAAATGTATCTGTGATAGTAAATGATGGGCAGAGCTACAAATGAATTATTGAGATACATATTAAACATGTTTTAATATGCGAGTTATTCCACCTATAATCGCCGCGGTGATGAGTAAAAATGTGTTAAGGGCGGATTTCTATCTTATAAAGTGATGGCATATCCCTAGATAGGTCTAAGGCCGTCGTGGGAGTCCTGTGTCGGGAACAGCCTAGACTCAGCTATCTACCTTCAGCCGGGCTCCTGCTCTAACGGCCAGGAGGGGCAAAACCTTTGATCCCATCTGCTTAACCCCTTGCATGTTGTGATCAGTATTGACTGCAGCATGTAAGTGGTTGGCAAGGGAAGGAGCTCCTCCCATCACCCATCAGCGCCTTACGATGCAATCACGAAGTGCTGTTGGGTTCCTATTGCTGCCATAGGTCTGATCAGGCCCCCGGGCTTGCCAAGCATGTCTGCAAGGTCTGATAGAAGGGCTGTCAAAATGATATTACACTGCACTACATAAGTAGTGCAGCGTAGTATACCCGCAATCGAACGATCGCTTTTTCAAGTCCCCAAAAAATGTGTTTAACAAAAAAACTAAAATGAAGAATAATAAAAAGAGTAAAAATTTGCCATTTCCCAATAAACACCCTTTTTTGTGTAAAAATTTAGAAAATGAACATATTAGGTATTGCTGTATTTGTAGTTACGCGGACTATAAAAATGTTAAGCCCATTATCCTGCACAGTGAACGGCATTAAAAAAAATGCTCAATTAAAAAAACAAAAAAACGATATAAGTATGCTATTACGTAATCGTATGAAGTAAACATTTATAGCACATGGTAAGCGCCATAAAAAAAGGGAAGAAGTTATGCTAGAATTGCTGTTTTTTATTCATCCACCTTCCAAAAAAATGCAATAATAAGAAATCAAAAAATCTCATGTAACCAAACGGGGACAAAAGCGGACTACAACTCATCCTGCAAAAAGCCAGACCTCACACAGCTTCAGTGGCGGAAAACTAAAATGTTATAGTTCTTGGAATATGGCAATGCAAATACAATACATTTTTGAAGTGGTTTTATTGCAGATATTATGGCAAAAGAAAACAATATAAATTTGGTATCTCCGTGTTAGTATTGATCTGCAGAATTAGGATAACATGCCATGTATACCATACGGTGAATTCTGTAAAAAAAAAGAGAAAATGGAAGAATTTCAGCTTTTTTTCCATGCTTTCGAAAAGAAAATTAATAAAAGTTAAATAATACATTTCATGCATCTTAAAGTGGTGTCAATACAAAAATACAACCCGGTCTGCAAAAGACAAGCCTCATATGGCCATGCTGATGAACATGACAATGAAAAAACAAAAACAATTGCCTGTTTGCTAAGGCCTTATTCAGACAGGCGTATATACGATATCCCCCTCTGCAAGAAGAGGAGGCGGGCCTGGCTGAGAGCTAGTGCACTGAGCTCCCGCCCCCTCTCCGCCCCTTGTTACTGCTTGCTATGGGAGGGGGCTAAGTGGAGAGGGGGCGGGAGCTTAGTGCACTAGCTCCCGGCCAGGTCTGCCTCCTTCCATGCAGAAAGGGACAGTGTATATCGGCCAGGCATGAAAACCCGACCAATGTACGCCTGTCTGAATAAGCCCTAAGGCTCAAAATAGGCGGGTCTCTAAGGGGTTATTAAGCTTAACCACCATGTTAGCAGGGAGTGTGAATTTGAATAGCTTTCTGCTATGCCCTCTAGTAGGGTTTACCTTACCATTAGAGATGAGCGAGCGTACTCGGAAAAGCACTACTCGCTCGAGTAATTTGCTTTATCCGAGTATCGCTGTGCTCGGGTCTGAAGATTCGGGTGCCGGCACGGAGCGGGGAGCTGCAGGGGAGAGCAGGGAGGAACGGAGGTAAGATCTTTCTCTCCCTCTCTCCCGCCCGCTCTCCCCTGCTCCCCGCTGCGACTCACCTGTCAGCCGCAGCGGCACCCGAATCTTCAGGGACGAGCACAGCGATACTCGGATAAAGCACATTACTCGAGCGAGTAGTGCTTATCCGAGTACGCTCGCTCATCTCTACTTACCATACATTACAATCAGGGCACTGCAAAAAAAAATCTATAAATAAAGGGATTCATACATATTTAATAAATGACTTACTGCACTGAATAATGAGCTTGTGAAATTACACAAATTTCCATTCGATCAACCCAAATTTCAACCGAGCCAATTCATTTCCGCTCGGTGTTTTCATCCGTCAATGTTTTCCGACAATGGACCAGTCATGTTGGATTTTATAATGCTGAATCCTTATTTTTAAAAAAACTGAATATAAGTAGCTGTCAGAGGTGTCTAGAAGTTGCTTATCTCCCCCTTCCTATTGATATATATATATACAGGTTTGGCCAATCAAAGTGAAGGAACAAAACTGGTGGCAAATCGAGCTCTTGTACATAATCTATCTTATGAATATGACCAGCATTAGGCTTCAGCTAGGCCTCTGTCATTTAGTACTTCCCCCATGTACCTAATGACGTTGGGGCACTTGATTTCATTCTTCCAGAATGGTTTCTCAGGTTACTGTTTTCTCCTTTGTTCTTACAGGGTCAATAAGGCAACTTTTAGTACAAAATCTGTTTATCTCATTGAAATCTGCTGGTAAAATGTGTTTGTAACATTCATGCAGGGCACAAGTATGACGCCCCTCACAGACATCACCAACATGTCAGATCAGGCATCCTTTATTTCTACAACGGACCAATATATTCATGTATTATATCACAAAAATATAGGAAACATAAAAGGGGTCAAAGATGGTAACAAGAATACAGGAGTAGAAACGCTATCCCAAACCAACTTTGGCATGGCAAACCTGCCTAAAAGCGGACATTTGCCCCGTCTTGAACTTTGGTAACCTAGTCTGTTCTTTGATAGAGGATAGAGAAGGAGTTTAAAGAGAATAAGCCCCATACAGAATCAATAGCCACAGGAAATGATCTGACAGGAGTCTGCTGCCCAATCGAACACCACATACAGGACATAATTCAGATGAGGGTCAGGATTCAGGCATCTGACAACTTATTGGACAAAGGGAGCAAACAGCACTGTAGTCAGTTGTCCGACAACAACCCATCGGATGGAGGGAACAGACGGGACTCAAACATGGAAAAAAATGGATCCAGACAGGAGACAGACAGAGGTCTTAACAGCACGAAGTCTGGAGAATAACTTATGGTCATGTAGGGGCAGGATCGAAACAAATACACATCTATAATGGCTGATTGGCTGGCAAGGGAAAACACCTCCCTGCAGGTCAATCAATCAATACAGCATAAGAGATGATGAAGAAGGGTAGAGAAGAAGGGAACGTTAAACATTGAGGGATTTGACAAGACGGCACCTGCAGTGACTATTAACACTGAGGGATTTCCAACAGATGAAACTTAAGGGCCTTCTGCAGTAACAGAAAAGAGTCACTGCCCAGCACCGAATGACAGGTTGCATGTGCCAAAGGTGCAATCACCTGAATCGAGGCTGACATTGTGATGCCACTGTGGCTTTACTGCCTGATTGCGACTGGCATACCGCAACAATGTTGCTGTTTCAATGTCTCCTCACCCTTCTCAGAACTTTGTAAATATCTACTTTGCATTTATTATAGTCTCTACATATCCATTGTGTCTCATTGGGTTATTTTGCCCCGTTTTGCCTTTTGATCTGTATTTTTAGTTTCGGTTACCAATACATTATTTTCCTGACCCATTGATGAAGCTGTCAGATTGATCATAGAATACTTGGCATACTGTCCATGATTCAGACTGTCCTTAAATGGGTCCAACATTTTAAATGTCTCTTTGGAAATTGGGATGATCCAAGGGATTATTGATGATATGTAAATGAATATCCATTGGTAATGCTATCCACACATAGACCATGGTATCCACTATATTACTCTCTCCAGCACAAGTGGTGGAAACTAATGGAACCTGTGTCTAATATGTATAAATAACATACATCTGAATTTATTTTTTTGGGATGGAACCCTAAACAAGGGAAGGACGTGACTAGAAAGATTGAAGTATTGCCAGACTTTTATATGAGGCATCACCTATAACTCAGACCTGCAACTAGTGCTAATGGTGCTCTCAATAATAGTGTTTCAAGGAGAGTTTTGCACACTCAGATTTGTTTTTATGGAAAACCATGATATTTAATATTCCCGCTCAATAACAGGTACTTTATTATGGTTTTCCCCATTAATTAAACACTACAAGTAGTCATAAAACCTTGCATATTTGAACATACTGGAAAACATAGGAACTCTGTGTTTCTGTCAACCCTGCTCCGTCTTCAACCATGAGGCTACACCTATATCAATTGGTGTTATGTCCCTATAGATGAAAGTATTTGATTATAAAGGCTATATACTAATGAGATCCGTTTTTTCTTCATGACTGCAATACAGAATTTTGGTGTCTAAAAGTCGCAGTTGCACATGCCAAAACTGCAATGTTTTGGGTGTGTATATGGTGCCCCGCCACTTTTTCAAAAAGTGAATAGGGTCCAACTTTAGGGGGTGTGGCCGCTCATTGCCCATCCCTTTTAGATTCTAGGAAATACCTACTGTACCTCCAGGCTGGAGTATGTTTTCATCGGGTACACAGAGGTGTCACCAGATGAAAGAAATGAGGCTTTCACCTCTTAGTATGTTTGTCACTCATAGCTGAGTGCTGGGTTCACTTCGGCCAGCTGTGAAACACCAGTTTAACTAAATAAGCCCCAGAATCTTTATAAATGGCCATCATAGGATCCATGAGCATTACTGCATAAAAAACGAATTAGAACAGATTTGCTGATACTAACATTGCAAACTTAAGGCTTTATTCCCACGAGCGTATATCCGCTTGCGTTTTCACGGCTGACCAATATACGCTACCATCTTGGGCGTAGACACTCGTGAATGGGCGCACAAATCTAATATGTGTGCGCTCGCTCACACGGCATGGGCCCTGGCGCATATGCGGCGACGTCACCATACCATAGCCCATTTTCCCTCCCTCGCCGGCTCACCTCTGCTCTCCTCCCCGCTCGTTCTATGCAATGGGAGTGGGCGGGACGGGGCGACAGCCCACCCCTCCCATTGCTGGCTGCAGACAAGGAGGGGGCGGAGACACACTGCTAAACTCCCTTCCACCTCTGGCTGCTGTAATAAGCTCCCATAGGAGCCCATGCAGCGGCCGACGTATTCCAGGCCAAAAGATAGTTCCAAGACTATCTTTTGGCTCGACGTAAAAACGCCCGGCGCTTTATTGGTTGGCTGGGCGCTTTTACGTCTCAGGAATACAGCCATGTGATCTGATGCATTGGAACCCAATGCATCAGATCACAGAGTATATCGGCCGGCCGTGGAAACGGACGTTCGATATACACTCGTGAGAATAAAGCCGAAGGTGCATTTAGACACAAAGATGATCGCTCAAAAGATGGCTTTTGATCGATCATTTTGCATAGACTACTAATTGGTACTAATGCCTATTAGTACCAATTAGTAGTGTGTGAGCTGCTGGGAGCTGAATTTATTCAGAGGACCACCCGCTGTTCTCTGAATAAATTCTTTGTTCTGCCAGCGGGGCTGACAGCTGAGAACAGCTGAGACAATGTAAGCAGCTGTTATCAGTGCTCCCCGGGCAGAACACAGCGTGCGGTCCGGTTTATCAGCTGTTTGTTCCGCAGAAAACTGAAAGATGGGCACATCTACAGACTAAATAATTGTCAAAACATTTGAATGTTCTTGACAAATTTTTATTTAAAAAGTTTCCATTATTACAGTGACACGGCTGTTTTTTTCAGTTGCACACATCTGTGAGTTGGGTATTACAGCTCAGCCATACTTACTTTAATGTGGCTGAGCTACAATACCAGTAACAGCCTACAGACAGATGGGGCGCTGTCCAATCCAGAGCAACCCCTTTAATTATAGCTATTGTGATATCTAGCTTGTGTTGTCAGTCAATATACATTTTCATTCAGTATCGTTATGGGTATAAGAATGGTATTCCACATATACTTTGTATCCTATAGATGCGATTGCACTGCTTTCCATTTCCCTTCTAATCATCACTACATCAGCGCAACCAAAGCCAGCAATGCATTCTCCCTTTACATTAATAAAATTTTTACTGTGCGGTGGCAGGAAATGCATTTTCAGTTCATCTGCTGCAGCTATTAGATTACCAGGAAATTGCTGTCTGGCCAGCGGCCAGGACTGTTACTTAAAGGCCAACACACCCAGAGGAAGAAGGAGAAGGAGAGACAAGATGCAAGACAGTTGCACAGACTAATGGAAATCTTGCTGAGCATACTATACAGCCGCTGAACAGTAGAAGACATTCTCCTTATACTCCACTGATAATGCTCTGCTCGCCTCTTTCCTTCAGTGAAGCTAAATATTACAATACTGTCATCAAAGATTATCCAATTGCGAAATGAGCAATTAGTGGATGCATTAATTTATTTTAATTGGACTTCATATTGAGGGCGCCTGTAGATTTTGCAGCAGTTCTGGTTCCTTTAAAGCAGTTAACCCCTTTATATACTGTTTAAAGAATAGCTAGAACCCATGTATTGAGGCACTTCCTAATAGCCTCATGTCTTCAGCGCAGCACCGATGCTTGTGAGAAGCCCCGCCCCCTTGCCTCTGCACTGCTTGTACAACACTGCCATCCTAAACATGCTAGAGGGGTATGTTGACCAGACCCATCCATCATCGGCCTCCAGTGACTCAGGCTGTATTTATACAGGTAGGTGTGATACAGGTCAGAGAAAAGCTGAACTATATCACATTTGTCTTGTCTGCAGTTGTCATACATCTGCCGTGTGTTTCTGCATTAAAAAAACTAGGTTGACCCGATGTCGATACGCGAATATAAAATGTTTCAAAAGTGCTGTAAACTTCTAAATCTGCTGGTTAGGTGATTATTTAGAGCATCACTTTGTATTTCACGCAGATATCTAATATAAAAAAGCCTACAGGCCTCTCTCTGTTTGTATATCTTTCTTTCTGTCTGTCTCTCTCATTGCCTGTCTCTCTGTCTGTCTCTCTGTCTGTCTCTCTCTGTCTGTCTCTCTCTCTATCTGTCTCTTTCTCTCTGTATGTTCCTGTCTGTCTATCTCTCTTTCTTTCTGTCTCGGTATTACTCAGTATGTCTCTCTGTCTGTCTTTTTTGTTCTCTTTCTGTCTGTCTCTTTTTCCCTCTCTGCCTGTCTCTCGCTCTCTATTGCTCTCTTTTTCTGTCTCTATTGCTCTCTCTCTCTGTCTCCTGTCTCTCTATTGCTATCTGCCTCTGTATTGTTCTCTATTTCTGTCTGCCTCTCTATTGCTCTCTCTCTTTCTCTGTTTCTCTATCACTCTCCCTCTGTCTGCTTCTCTATCGCTCTCTCTGTGTCTGTTTCTCTATTGCTCTCTTTGTCTGTCTCTCTATTGCTCTCTCTATCTGTCTGTCTCTCTATTCCGCTCTCTGTCTGTCTCTTTATCACTCTATCTCTCTCTTTCTGTCTGTCGCTCTCTCTATCGCTTTTTCTTTGTGTTTCTATTGCTTTCTCTCACTGTATCTCTCTATTGCTCTATCTGTCTCTATTGCTCTCTCACTGTCTCTCTATTGCTCTCTCTGTCTGTCTCTCTATCGTTGTCTCTCTATCGCTCTTTCTCTCATTGTCTCTCTCTATCGCTCTCTCTGTCTTTATCGCTGTCTCTCTCCCTGTCTCTATCACTGTCTCTCTTTTGCTCTCTGTCTCTCACTCTGTCTCTCTCTATCTCTATCGCTGTCTCTCTCTATGTGTCTATCGCTGTTTCTCTATTGCCCTCTCTGTCTCTCTATTGCTCTTTTTGTCTCTCACTCTGTCTCTCTATCACTGTCTCTCTTACTCTCTCAGTCTGTCTCTATCGCTCTCTCTCTCTCTGTCTCTCTATCACTCTTGGTTGGGCAGTGTACGGTGCAGCTCAGCAGTGTATGCTGTGTTGCTTAGCAACACTGCACTCATTCCAGCGCATGCCTGAAGCACAGCAGCGCCACCCATAGACTTAACATTGTAACTTTCACCCCGCCTGACAGTCCCTGAATGTATTACACTCACATTTGATTATTTCACCGCAGCGGTGAGCGTGTGTGTCATCTAATGACACCAACATCATACACCAAAGGTAAAGCAAAGGGGTCAAGAAGAAGCATGGAGGCTTATTTATATTAGATGTGGGATTCACATCGCTGTATATGCGTTTTTCACATGCATGAAAAAAATATTGCTTGTGCTTTCAGTAGTTAAAATGGTAAAAACTGCATCACACTGCAAATATTTTACACACATCCACAGGAAATAATGGGCAATTCTCACAGTGGAATCACCCAAAAATAAGACATGCTGCGATCTTTTGGAGCTCGCACTATCAGTGCATGCAAAAAAGTGCTCATTAGAGATGAGCGAGTACCAAATTGCTCGGGTCCTCATTATTCGAGTCGAGCTTTTCGTAATATTCGAGAGCTCTACTCGAGTAACAAACCCCATTGAACTCAATAGGAGACTCGAGCATTTTTGTATCGGACCCACCGGGTGCCGAGCTTTTTTTTTTTTCCTGTCTGTCCCTCTCTCTCTCTCGTAACGAGCACCATCGAGTATGCTAATACTTGAATGAGCATCAAGCTCGGACTAGCATGTTCGCTCAACTGTAGTGCTCATGTAAATTAACTAGAGATGAGCGAACGTACTCGGATAAGCACTACTCGTCCGAGTAATTTGCTTTATCCGAGTATCTCTCCGCTCGTCCTGAAAGATTCGGGGCGCTCCGCTGCTGACAGGTGAGTTGCGGCGGGGAGCAGGGGAGAGCGGGCGGGAGAGAGGGAGAGAAAGATCTCCCCTCCGTTCCTCCCCGCTCTCCCCTGCAGCTCCCCGCTCCGCAGCGCTCCCCGAATCTTTCAGGACGAGCAGAGAGGTACTCGGCTAAAGCACATTACTCGGACGAGTAGTGCCTATCCGAGTACGTTCGCTCATCTCTAAAATTAACCCATTGAAATAATAAGTTATTTTCACATGAGTTGTGTGTGTCTTGTAGTCACACAGAACCCCCATGTGAATGTCACCCGTGTAAATACAGCCTGGCGTGGTGCACAGCACAGGAGATCAGCACATGTGTAGGGCTGTGCTGTTCAGTGGAGGCTGCGGATGGTCTGGTCCTACATCCCCTCCATCAGTGACCATGTTTAGGAGGGCAAAGCAGTGATGCAGGGTAGAGGCCAGGGCCCGGGCTTCTCATAGGCACTGACACGGCTTTGAAGGTACAAGGCTATTAGTAAGGGATTTACTACATGGTTTCTAAACCCATCTATTAAAAAACTATCTATTATATCTGTCAATCCTTCTATCGGTCTATCTATCTCCTATCTATCTATCTATCTATCTCATATCTATGTATTTCTCTAACTATCTCATATCTATCTATCTCATATCTATCTATCCATCTATATCATATCTATCTATCTATCTATCTATCTATCTATCTATCTCATATCTATCTATCTCATATCTATCTATCTAATATCTATCTATCTCATATCTCATATCTATCTATCTGTCTCATATCTATCTATCTATCTATCTCATATCTATCTATCTATCTATCTATCTCCTATCTATCTATCTATCTATCTATCTATCTATCTATCTATCTATCTATCTCATATCTATCTATCTATCTATCTATCTATCTATCTATCTATCTATCTATCTATCTATCTCATATCTATCTATCTCATATCTATCTATCTATCTCATATCTATCTACCTATCTATCTCATATTTATCTACCTATCTATCTATCTCATATCTATATATCTCATATCTATCTATCGATCTATCTATCTATCTATCTATCTATCTCATATCTATCTATCTCATATCTATCTATCTCTCCATCTATCTCATATCTATCTATCTATCTCATATCTATCTATCTATCTATCTATCTATCTATCTATCTATCTCATACCTATCTATCTCCTATCTATCTATCTATCTATCTATCTATCTATCTCCTATCTATCTATCTATCTATCTCATATCTATCTAGCTCATATCTATCTATCTCATAGCTATCTATCTATCTCTCCATCTATCTCATATCTATCTATCTCATATCTATCTATCTCATATCTATCTATCTATCTATCTCATATCTATCTATCTATCTCATATCTATCTATCTATCTATCTCATATCTATCTATCTATCTATCTATCTATCTATCTATCTATCTATCTATCTATCTCATATCTATCTATCTCCTATTTATCCATCTATCTATCTATCTCCTATCTATCTATCTATCTCATATCTATCTAGATCATATCTATCTATCTCATAGCTATCTATCTATCTATCTATCTATCTATCTTCTATCTATCTATCTATCTATCTATCTCATATCTATCTATCTAGCTCATATCTATCTATCTCATATCTATCTAGCTCATATCTATCTATCTATCTCATATCTATCTATCTATCTCCTATCTATCTATCTCTCCATCTATCTCATATCTATCTATCTATCTATCTATCTATCTATCTATCTATCTATCTATCTATCTATCTATCTCATATCTATCTATCTCATATCTATCTATCTATCTCATATCTATCTATTTATCTTTCTCATATCTATCTATCTCATATCTATCTATCATCTATCTATCTCAGATCTATCTATCTCATATCTATCTATCTCCTATCTATCTATCTATCTATCTATCTATCTATCTATCTATCTATCTATCTATCTATCTATCTATCTATCTATCTATCTCATATCTATCTATCTATCTATCTCATATCTATCTATCTCATATCTATCTATCTCATATCTATCTATCTATCTATTATCTATCTATCTCATATCTATCTATCTATCTATCTATCTATCTATCTATTTATCTCATATCTATCTATCTATCTCATATCTATCTATTAGAGATGAGCGAACGTACTCGGATAAGCACTACTCGTCCGAGTAATGTGCTTTATCCGAGTACCTCCCCGCTCGTCCTGAAAGATTCGGGACGCGCTGCGGAGCGGGGAGCTGCAGGGGAGATCTTTCTCTCCCTCTCTCCCGCCCGCTCTGCCCCGCTCCCCGCTGCGACTCACCTGTCAGCAGCGGAGCGCCCCGAATCTTTCAGGACGAGCGGAGAGATACTCGGATAAGGCACATTACTCGGACGAGTAGTGCTTATCCGAGTACGTTCGCTCATCTCTACTATCTATCTATCTATCTATCTCATATCTATCTATCTAGCTCATATCTATCTCCTATCTATCTCATATCTATCTATCTCCTATCTATTTATCTATCTACTATCTATCTCCTATCTATCTATCTATCTATCTATCTATCTCATATCTATCTATCTAGCTCATATCTATCTCCTATCTATCTCATATCTATCTATCTCCTATCTATCTATCTATCTATCTCCTATCTATCTATCTATCTCATATCTATCTATCTATCTATTTATCTATCTCATATCTATCTATCTAGCTCATATCTATCTATCTATCTATCTATCTATCTATGTATCTATCTATCTATCTATCTATCTATCTATCTATCTATCTATCTATCTATCTATCTGTCTGCCATCCTCCTTAAGGTTCCAATCACCTAAAGCTATCTTTATTTCCCAGGGAGAGTCCAAGTGTTGAACACGGAACATCTTAGAACTTTGCTTTGTGCCCTTCTTCGGTTATTCCTCCTGGAAATGATTATATAAATTGATAACTAGGTGTTACTATTCCCCCTCGTTAATATGCTGTGTCCTTACACAGTATGATACTGTCCAGTCAGTACTAACTACATCAGACTATTCAGGGACGGCCCCTATGGACAAGTGGATTGCTAAAGCACATTTGTCAATTCATTTATTAATATATCTTTATCTCCATGAGGAACGATGGAGCAATTGTACAACACATTAGTCTAAGGCCCCCTGCAGACGGGCGGAGATTCCACGGCGGGATTTACCACGGAATTTCCGCCCCTGGAAGCTGCCATAGGATTGCGTTAACAAACGCAATCCTATGCAGACGGCCGCGATTTGGCCGCGCGAATTGACGCGCGGCAAACAAACCGCGGCATGCTCTATAGCCCCGCACAGAAACGTCACTCACCAGCCGCCGGCTCCGCTCTGCGCATGCAGCGGCTGCCCGGCAGCCAGCACATGAAAGAGCCGGGGCTGCAGGAGCAGGTGAGTGTCACGCTGCTCTCTGCAGACGCTCGGGTCGGCTCCCGCTGCGAGAATTCTCGCAGCCGGATCCGACCCGGCCGTCTGCAGGCAGCTTAACAATCATGCTTCAGTAGAGTTATTGTATAGAGAATACAGATTTGTTAATAGAATGGATATGTCCTCTAAAATATTCTCAGTAGCATTGAGCAAAGTGAACCAGTCACAGTTTGGGTCAAATGGCTCAGTGATTAACACTGTTGCCTTTCAGCACTGGGACCGCAGGTTCAAATCTGCATGGAGTTGGTATGTACTTCCTGTGTTTCAACATAATTACCTTTATTTATTACTTACATATTACTTTATATTTTTCATCTCCTCAATCTACATTCACCTATTAGTATGTTTTTAGAATGTGGGAGGAAATCCACCCTAACACAGGGAGGACATACAAACTCCATGCAGGTGTTATCTTTGGCCAGATTTGAATCTGGGGTCCCAGTGTGTCAAGGCAACATTGCAAACTGCTCAGCCACAGGAGAGCTAGGACTGTGACTGTGACCATTGTTAACACCACACCAATTTTAGGCTGAATGCACATGGCCAGGTCAGATTCAGACTGCGAGGTCTCGCAGCGAAATCAGACCCTGTGCTCTGGCAGTGACCCCCGTGTACCTGCCTTGTCGTCTTCTCTCTGCTCTGCGGATGTGCTGGCTGGCATGATGAGGTGGATCAGCCGCGACTCGCCACAGGAGACAGACGGCTTTCATACCTCAGATGCAATGGAAGCCGTCCGTGCGAGCCTGTGCAAGGCCCGCACTAGAAGAGGACATGCTGCAATTTCCCCCCCGCAAGCGGAAAATTGCAGTTGATTTTCACTCGTGGGCATGGAAAAGCGCTTTGCTTAGCATGTCCTATGGGCAGTATTTCCTGCAGGATTCGGAGGCGAACGCTCACTCTAGATCCCGCAGTGCAAATACAACCATGTGCATTGGGCCTTAGGGGCACTGGTGAAGTTCCTGTTTGGCTTCGAACTATTAGTTCCTGACATGGATATCACACAACTGAAAGAAGCAGTGCAAAACCGAAAACCATGACGGGAAACCACCTTTACGGTCGTCGGGAGTCGTCAACGACTAAACGGCTAACAACAACAAGAACAATTTAGCCCAAATCAAAATTCGGCGAACCAGCCAAATGTAACTTTTCTAAAGTTCGCTCATTACTAGTTCTCAGGGTCGGACTGCAGAGTAAAGGACAAAATGATTCTCTGGTGGGTCCCGGGCAAAGTAGGGCATATAAAGTCCATTATGGTTTAATGTAGCTGGATATTGGGCCCTCAGTCTTCTCCTCTGAAATAATAAAGTGGGGCCCTCATCTATTAACCAGAGCAGATAGTGGCTACAAAGTGTGTTTCTTGCTCCAGAGCAATGTTTCTCAACTTCAGTTGCCAAGTCCCCCAACAGGTCATGTTCTCAGGTTTTCCTTAATACTGCACAGGTGATGTAGTTATGGTCAGTTCCTCAGACATTGTCGCAGGTGTTCTCTCTATAGCATATCCTCAAATCATGACCTGTTGGGCGAATTCAGGCCTGGAGTTGAGAACCACGGCTCTAGAGGATGATGCATTCCATGCAGTAAAAGATCAGACTGCAGCGTCCCGTAAGGTGACCCCGTACACATGGCATACGCTGAGGAGCTGGTGCTGGCTTGTCATGTCGGCACTTACCTTGCTCCCTCCCGGAGGGACGCATGTAGCAAAGGCCAGGACAGCGCTGGGCCTCTTCCGGACACCCCTGGCATGGGGATGCCCAATAAACTGGGGAACAGGGGTTGTTGTTGTCACGTGTGATGCCACCGTTCTGGTACTCTTTGGTATTAACATCGGCAGGGAAATAAACAAGCTACAGACAGTAGTATAGTACCTCAGGTCCCCAGGAACGGTCAAGGCCTGGAATAACTTTACTTATTAAACTTCAGCAGTACAAGACACAAATGACAAGTTTAGAACATGCAGGAATGAGATGAGTTCAGCAGGACTCAGATTTTAGGACGCCTGAGTGTGAACAATGAAACTAGAGTACCTCCACCTGGCGGTCCCAGACTGCAGGATGCGAGGGTGTGAATTGATTAGATAAGAGTACCTCTGCACAAGGCCTTGCCACAAGAACACACACACTCAACTCATGCTCTCTCTTTTGGGGGCTCACTATCCTAGTAGCATTGCTGGTGGTGTGTGGGAAATCTCTCCTCTTCTTCCATCTTCAACACGAGGGCTAAAGGTGCCCCCATGTGCCTCTGTGATGTACCTCAGATGGGACTGAAGATGGAACTCCTTTCCCGCTCTCATGCTTACTTATACCAGGTGACAGGGTAGAAAAAGATACATTTACAGGAAGACAGCTCGTACTTTGCAGACACTTAACCCATCACACGCTGCAACTGTGCAATACACATAACAGAATAACAGAACAGTTTAGCACAGAGTATCAACACAAGACATTACGGCCACGGTCACACGGGGCAGATTCCTGATGGAAATGTCGCGGTTTGACCGCAGCGAAAAACCGCGACATTTTCGCCGGGAGAACGGCTGCTTCAAAACTCGCGGTGGTTTTGAAGCGGCCTGGCTGCTCGCTCTTCCGCTGCGGCCGGCACTCCCATAGAGGAGAGCGTGGCCGCAGCAAAAAAAAAAAGGACATGCTGCAGTCGGCAAGTCCGCGCCGCAGCGGCGGTTTCTGCCGGATTAACCGTAGCGGATTTGCCGTCCCGTGTGGACGAGATTTCTCAGAAATCTCGTCCACATGGCTGGCTAATCCTGAGATTAGCGGCTGCATGCGGATTTGCCTTAGGCCGCCTGCAGACGAGCGGGTCGGATCCGGCAGCGAGAATTCTCGCCGCGTGATCCGACCCGAGCGCCTGCAGGGACGAGCGCGTACTCACCCGCGCCTGGCGGCCCCGGCTCTTTCATGTGCCGGCTGCCGCGCAGCCGGCGCATGCGCAGACCGGAGCCGGCGGCCGGGTGAGTGCGTGCCCCGCAGAAAATTAGGACATGCCGCGGTTTGTTTGCCGCGCGAGATTTCGCGCGGCCAAACCGCGGCCGTCTGCATAGGAGTGCGTATTGTAATGCACTCCTATGCAGACTTTCAGCGGCGGAAATCCCGCGGGAAATCCCGCGGCGGGATTTCCGCTCGTGTGCAGGCGGCCTTAATGTATGACATTTATGGAGGGGGCCTGGTTTTGAACTGACTCAGCAGCCTAATTTGTCCCCTGTGTTGTCAATTAACACCGCAAAATTGTGCAGTTACGTGCTGGATTTCATGCAGGTGGGTTGCGCATAGACTACTATAGTGGCTTTAGGGCTTTTACCCACTAGCATTTTTTTTTTTACTGCAAATGTCAATGGGATTTCTAATGTAAAAATCGCATTGCACAAAAATCGCAAGTTTGCGCTTCTGCAATTTTTGTGCGATGTGATTTTAACGTTAGAAAGTCCCATTAATATTTGCAGTAAAACAAATACAGCGATATCGCAGCGTTAAAAAAACGCTATTAGGTAAAAAGCCCTTGGTGTGCAAATGCAGTTGCATATTTTTTCGCCCAACAGAAATGCGGACGCAAAAACACTAAATGTCAGAGAACCCATTGAAATCAGTGGGTTCCCCTGTCAGCTGCTTGTGCAAACGATTTTGTACGCATGAAAACGCCCACAAAATTTCCCGTGTGCAGGAGGAGCCCTGAGAATATAATGGAGAATATGAGTGAGGAGCCCTGAGAATATAATGGAGAATATGAGTGAGGAGCCCTGAGAATATAATGGAGAATATGAGTGAGGAGCCCTGAGAATATAATGGAGAATATGAGTGAGGAGCCCTGAGAATATAATGGAGAATATGGGTGAGGAGCCCTGAGAATATAATGGAGAATATGAGTGAGGAGCCCTGAGAATATAATGGAGAATATGAGTGAGGAGCCCTGAGAATATAATGGAGAATATGAGTGAGGAGCCCTGAGAATATAATGGAGAATATGAGTGAGGAGCCCTGAGAATATAATGGAGAATATGAGTGAGGAGCCCTGAGAATATAACGGAGAATATGAGTGAGGAGCCCTGAGAATATAACGGAGAATATGAGTGAGGAGCCCTGAGAATATAATGGAGAATATGAGTGAGGAGCCCTGAGAATATAACGGAGAATATGAGTGAGGAGCCCTGAGAATATAATGGAGAATATGAGTGAGGAGCCCTGAGAATATAATGGAGAATATGAGTGAGGAGCCCTGAGAATATAACGGAGAATATGAGTGAGGAGCCCTGAGAATATAATGGAGAATATGAGTGAGGAGCCCTGAGAATATAATGGAGAATATGAGTGAGGAGCCCTGAGAATATAATGGAGAATATGAGTGAGGAGCCCTGAGAATATAACGGGGAATATGAGTGAGGAGCCCTGAGAATATAACGGAGAATATGGGTGAGGAGCCCTGAGAATATAATGGAGAATATGAGTGAGGAGCCCTGAGAATATAACGGGGAATATGAGTGAGGAGCCCTGAGAATATAACGGAGAATATGAGTGAGGAGCCCTGAGAATATAATGGAGAATATGAGTGAGGAGCCCTGAGAATATAATGGAGAATATGAGTGAGGAGCCCTGAGAATATAATGGAGAATATGAGTGAGGAGCCCTGAGAATATAGTGGAGAATATGAGTGAGGAGCCCTGAGAATATAATGGAGAATATGAGTGAGGAGCCCTGAGAATATAACGGAGAATATGAGTGAGGAGCCCTGAGAATATAATGGAGAATATGAGAGAGGAGCCCTGAGAATATAATGGAGAATATGAGAGAGGAGCCCTGAGAATATAATGGAGAATATGAGTGAGGAGCCCTGAGAATATAATGGAGACTATGAGTGAGGAGCCCTGAGAATATAATGGAGAATATGGGTGAGGAGCCCTGAGAATATAATGGAGAATATGAGTGAGGAGCCCTGAGAATATAATGGAGAATATGAGTGAGGAGCCCTGAGAATATAATGGAGAATATGAGTGAGGAGCCCTGAGAATATAATGGAGAATATGGGTGAGGAGCCCTGAGAATATAATGGAGAATATGAGTGAGGAGCCCTGAGAATATAATGGAGAATATGAGTGAGGAGCCCTGAGAATATAATGGAGAATATGAGTGAGGAGCCCTGAGAATATAATGGAGAATATGAGTGAGGAGCCCTGAGAATACAATGGAGAATATGAGAGAGGAGCCCTGAGAATATAATGGAGAATATGAGTGAGGAGCCCTGAGAATATAACGAGAATATAACGGAGAATATGAGTGAGGAGCCCTGAGAATATAACGGAGAATATGAGTGAGGAGCCCTGAGAATATAATGGAGAATATGAGTGAGGAGCCCTGAGAATATAACGGAGAATATGAGTGAGGAGCCCTGAGAATATAATGGAGAATATGAGTGAGGAGCCCTGAGAATATAATGGAGAATATGAGTGAGGAGCCCTAAGAATATAATGGAGAACATGAGTAAGGAGCCCTGAGAATATAATGGAGAATATGAGTGAGGAGCCCTGAGAATATAATGGAGAATATGAGTGAGGAGCCCTGAGAATATAATGGAGAATATGAGTGAGGAGCCCTGAGAATATAATGGAGAATATGAGTGAGGAGCCCTGAGAATATAATGGAGACAGCTCATTTCTATAATCAGGAAGGACTTTTTTCCCTTAAATGGAAAAAATTGGC
The DNA here is from genome assembly GCF_035609145.1 of Eleutherodactylus coqui. NCBI lineage: Eukaryota > Metazoa > Chordata > Amphibia > Anura > Eleutherodactylidae > Eleutherodactylus > Eleutherodactylus coqui. The sequence goes on along the minus strand of NC_089846.1, from coordinate 137,082,442 downwards.
TTCTACCTCATTGTTTTTTTTGCCTTCCTCTGGATCAACATTGGGGGTGACAAGCTGAACTGGATGGACATGTGTCTTCTTTCAGCCTAACATACTGTGTTTATAGTATTAGTAACAACTCAATAAAACTTCTTCCCTTCAATACAGAATTGGATTCCAAATAAAAACACCAAAGCCTCAAATTACCTGATTTTGTTTGTATTATGAAATGCGCACAATTATTTAATCAGGAATTCTTAAAGGTTCGCAGATTTTCTATCTTTGCATCTTAGGCACCTCATGAAATTCCAAATTGCTTTTATGTAATTATGACTTATTTTTTCCTGTAATTGTCCTTCCTGCGTCTCACAAAGTCACCGCTGTGCAGCTGTTGTGTGAGTAAACCGCACTCACATCCTCTCCTATTACAAGACGTAACACTTTAATTCTAATTACAATTCTCTGCTATTTCTACACATTTAGCGGCAATTTTCTGTAACAAATACAACATAAAATGCGAAATACGGAATTAGCTCGCCGTGTACGGCCATATTAAAGCCTGACAGGAAACCACCAAATTGATGAGAGGATTTGCTATTTTTAGAAAGGGTTAGAATGACAGTTCTGAAAATAGTTTGCTGGAACATCCAAATTTAATTACCTTGCTTATCACATGCCTTTGCTTCGACTCTGTTTTTAGAGTCATTTAGTCAATTCAAATCCATGTGCCAGCTGGGGATCCCTACAGTCTTGTAAAGGTTAGGTGTCATGTTTTGCAAACCCACGCCAACATGCCATAAAAACATTTGTTGAGTCCCGTCTTGTTTTACGCAGTACAATTCAAGTTAAATCCATTGGAACGCTCTTAATCATCCAGTGAGATCAAGGCTATCCATGGCGGACTATCCATGGAAATGTTTGGTTTGACCTGCCAGTTATGGATGTTTCCCTTACCAGCTCAAGAAATGACACAAGAGCAAGTCATCCCCTATCCACAGAATAGGGGATAGCTTGCCAATCGGTGAGAGTCTGGCTGCTGAGACCCTCACTAATCTCAAGAATGGGGGTTCGGAGTGTCCCTGCATGAATGGCACAGACATCGCACACTGTTCCATTCATTTCAATGGGAGGGCCGGAGGTAGCCAAGTTCAAGCACTCGGCTATCTCAAGGAGTCTCTTTGAAATTAAAGGGAACATGTCAGCAACTATAAGTGCCATAAACTAAGTTTTGTTGCTTATTGGTTAGATGATGTGGATTCCAGGAACTCTTTTTTGTACTTACCTGCCCCCTGTTCTTGTGGTGTCCACCTGCAAAGTCAGCACACACATTGCAAGCTTGATGACAAATGGGAGTGCACGCACACAGCCTTCGGAAAAGAGTCAAGCTTACTGTGAGTGCACCAACCTTGCCAAGGTTGACTTACTATTGCAAGAGGCCTCTGTCCTTGAGATCTCCCTGAACGTCGCAAGGCAAAGATGGGTAGATGTTGTCCCATATCTTTTAGCAGTGTTGCACCTGTCTGTACTCCCTGTATATATGATTTTTGTGTCTACCTTTTCTGTGTACATGAATTTGGAGAAATAAACCTTCCTGCTGAAAAATATTGGACAACATCTACCCTTCCTCGCCTTGCAACGTTCAGGGAGGTCTCAAGAACAGAGACTTCCCGCAATAATAAGTCAACTTTTGCATTTACCTATTGAGCTAGTTCCTATGAGCGCAGGACTTATTGTTTCTATTACAACTGTTTTCCTCCCGGATTACTATGGTGTTCTGGAGTACTGTTGCAACGCACCAGTGGGATAACCTCAGACACTTGACTACTGTGCAGAGCTGGGAGGGGTAAGTGTTGGCTCATCACGATGGCACTTACCAGGCTCTGGTCTCTGAGGGACATCATGTAACCAAGGCCAGAGCAGGATCGCAGGCCACCTTTGACACCCCTAGGATAGGGAATGCCAATAAAGGGAATGGAGGTAATAATAGTACTTATCACTCGTGACGCCACCATTCCCACACACCAGTATGCTATGCGGCGGAGAAAAGAACACAGAGAATTGTGTATAGTACCTCAGCTCCCCAGGAATGGTTAGGGCCCGGTGTAATTTTACTTAAAGATTTAACTTTACAAAACAGATATTTAAAGCATGACAGGTACAATTCACTTTCAACACCAGCAGGCTAGAGCTCAGAGGTAGGGAGGATACACACGATGAATACGGTCCTATAGTCCACATTATTTGTATGGTACCGTTCCTGGTCTGGGAGCACTCCAGAGGAGAAAGGGGGTAGGAGTCACTCCGCAGACTCTCTGGCAGACAATTATTGACAGGAAGGCCTAAACAATAAACACCCCACACGGCAGGTGGGTGTAACTTAGTCGCGTACCTCTGTGCAGTGATCCTGACTTTGGATGGCCGAACAGGAAAAGCCTGTAGTGTGAACTGGTACCTGTACGATGGGTTCCTCTATACAGAACTATTGTAATGGTGCTCTCTCTCTGATGGCGGGACTAACTTCATTTACATCCACCCTCCAAACGCCACAGGATATCGCTCCTCTTCCTCCATCTTCACCTACATGGAAGTTGAAGGTGCTTCCATGTGGCTCTGTGTTAGCACTCTCTTGGGTCCCTGAACAAGATAGCACTCACAGATTGAAACTGTTACATTTACATGCATGCAGTGATTTTATTAGTGTTAACCTCTCAAGCGCCGCAGCTGTGCAACATACACGCACTGTATATGACAAGACAAGCTTTGCACAGTGCATCAACATAAGACATACATGTATGACATCTATGGAGGGGACCAGGATGGTGTTCTGGGCCACTGCACTGTCCTGCAGCCCTTCATCGTCTATGGATGTACTGAGTAGATAGGCAATCAATACTACCTGTAGGCTTTTTGAACGATTCCTTGACTTGCGGCTCTCTCTAATCCCATGGGCGAGACCACAAGCCTTTGGTGAGTCTAAACATCCACGTTTTTATTTGTAACTCCCATATGCTACCTGAGCGCTGCCCCTAAATATTGTTTTAACCATGCCAGGGGTCAGTGCAGGAATGGTGGACTGCATGAGTATGATAAGAGACTCACCGGACTCCGCGTCACCTAAAATATAAGCATCATAACTTTAGGTTTATGACAGGATCCCTTTAATGTGAGACCGCTCTTTGTGGGGATTTATGTGAGGATGCTCCAGAGCCTTTTTGTTGATTCGTAAGGGTTTCAATAGTTGGTTCCTCACCGATCAGCAAATTATTCCCTATCCTGTGCATAGGAGAAAACTTGCTTTTTTGTTAAAACCCCTTTTAAAAAAGTGAACTAAGTAGTTCTATAACAGTTGCCTCTTTGGAAAGATAAACTGTATCCTCCTAAGGCGGGATTCAGACGAACGTATATCGGCTGGGTTTTCACGCCCAGCCGATATACGTCGTCTCTCTCTGCAGGGGGGAGGCTGGAAGAGCCAGAAGCAGTGCTCTGAGCTCCCGCCCCCTCTCTGCCTCCTCTCCGCCCCTCTGCACTATTTGCAATGAGGAGAGGCGGGACAGGGGCGTAAATTCCCGTAATTTAGCCCCGCCCTGTCTCCTTTCATTGCAAATAGTGCAGAGGGGCAGAGAGGGGGTGGAGAGGGAGCAGAGAGGGGGCGGGAGCTCAGTTCCTGCTCCTGGCTCTTCCATCCTCCCCCCCTCCCCTGCAGATCAGGACACCATATATCGGCTCGGCATGAAAATCGAGCCAATTTACATTCGTCTGAATCCAGCCTAAAAGAGGAAAGGTGATACGTTAGATTCACAGCAACTTTACAACCATTTGGTTTCATCTTGTAGAAATATTAATAGACCAATATCATTTAAAATACAGGAACTACCCAGTGTTATGTGAAGACATAGCGGAGAGCTACTGACACTTGGACATTTTAGCTCTTAGGCCGCTTTCAGACGAGCGTATTGTAGGGCATCCATAACATGGATCCGTGTTACAGACGTGTTACAGATGACATTACAATCAGATCTCATCAGTATTTTGGATGTATTTGATCTGCATTTGCCTCTGTAGATTTTATTTTCTACCTGACAAATAATAATCCATATTTGCCCAATAGAAAGTTATAGCAATGCAGAAGGCAAAACATAAAAAATAGGTCATTCTGGGTTTTTAAAAAACAGCCAATAAAAATACGGCCATCTGAATAGCTCAATAGTAGCTTCACACTACAGTCACATATAGAGTTAAAAACGTAAAAAATAACTCACTTCTTGCATAAATCTCTATATATTTAGCTTTCTCCAGAAACATATTGGCTTACTACAACTATATTTAGTCACACGTTATTCATTTTATGTAGCGCTGCATCTTAGGCCTAGGTGACAATTGGGCATCTGTGCGGTCGCTGTAGTCCAGGATCTAGTCTTTTCCCATATATTTATGAAGCACACTGGCATTGTCACCTTGGTTAATTGGCTTCACAAGATTGGCCCTAATGTGTATGTGTGTCTGGGGTGGGGATATTGGATTGTGTATTCCATTAGGGACAGGGTGTGATATGAATGGTGACAATCTCTTTCAGCGCTGCAGAATATGTTGGCGCTAAAAAAGTATCAGGAGCAAAAAATGGGGACACTGATTGGCTAATATGGAGAAAAGAATTACTGTATTCTCTGAGACAATTGTCCGTGTAGTTATCACTTAAGTAGCTTTATACTTGAGAATTTACTGAACATTTAATTTTTTGTTTTATAATAATGTCTTCTAGAGATGAGCGAGTAGTGCCTTAGCCGAGTATCTCCCCGCTCGTCTCTAACGATTCGGGGGCCGGCGCCGGTGACAGGTGAGTTGCGGCGGGGAGACGAGCGGGGAGATACTCGGCTAAGGCACTACTTGCTCGAGTAATGTGCCTTAGCGAGTATACTCGCTCATCTCTAGTGTCTAATAATACATCTCTGATATTAATAGTTATTAATTGAGAGAGAGAGGCATAGGGAGCAGTCTGTGTAGAGGGGGAGCAGTCTTTGTGAGGGAGGACTATGGAAGGCAGTCTATGTACCAGCAGGCATGGGAAGAAATCTGTGTGAGACTGAAAGAGAGTAGCATGGGAAACAGTCTGTAAAAAAGAGGAGGGATAATATGGGTATGGAGAGAGATCTGTAATACAGGGGGTCATGGTGAATAGTATGCGAGAGAGAAGGGACAATAGAAGAAGTCTAGGGGTAGGAAGAGAGAAGAAATGCTAAGACGTCTTTAACACAAGGTGGGCATGGGAACAGGGGAGCCCCATCCATGTGGCGAACTAAACTTGCAGCCTCAGGTTGCAGGCTGCAGAACCTCAGAGAAATAGCATCATACTCTCAACTAGGCAAACGTAGTAGCAAACAAACAGTCCTTTAGCTTGCCAGAACATTCTAGGAATTAGGGGTGACTGGAGGAACCCCTCACTTGAGTCCCCCATTAACTCCTTCCACCACCACAACAGGGAAAAACTGCACAATGACTGCCTGTCCTCCTTGTCCAGGAGGCAGAGGCTGACTGACATGGGACCTCCATGACTCATCAATATATTCCCTTCTGAGGAAGTCCCAATCTAGGATACGAACAGCCATGGGAGGGGCCACCTCTGTGCCAGATGTGGGAGAAACATGAGGGCTTTCCTCTCTTTTCCTCCCCCAGTCTTCCATCACGGAGTTGATCCCCCGGCTTCTCAGGCCTATGGACTGCCACACACCATGGTCCCCTCAAGCCTGTAATGTGAGTGTAATGGCTACTTTCTTCCTCTAGCAGAAGTTTGGGTCAGGCTATGGACATGCGAGGCACTAATCATGGTAAATCAGGTCTCTCACAAAGCCATAACCTGAATATATGTCAAAATATTCCACAACCCTCATACTTTGCAGCTACCAATACACCTCTGCCGTCATCTGTTATAGCTAGAGTTGCTTCTCTCGCTCCTGCTGCATTCCTTGAAATTTAGCTTCCTCCATCAGCTGCTGCTCCTTATAATGTACCAGTACCAGGGTCTGGAGATCACAGTTGGATCGCTGACAGAAGAACACTGTGGTCATCTTCCTTCAGAATCAGGATGTCCTGCTGCCAATCAGAAACCTCTCTCCTGGGCATAGGCTCTGCAACCTATGTAGTAGACACTTGGGTCTCTCATCTCACTGCTGCAGGTTGTCTCTGCCGAAGATCCATCTGTGACTGAGAGGCACAATGGGGGTTACTACTGCCAAAACAGGGAACAGTACCACTTCTGTTATTTTGGCACTGGAGTCCTCTCTAGCCTCATCTGGGAGATTGATCCTGTTGGGCCCCATTCTGTTCAATATATTTATCAACGACCTGATAGAGGGGCTGCACAGCAAAATATCAATATTTGCAGATGACACAAAATTATACAATATAATTAATGCAATGGAGGACAATGTACAGCTACAAATGGACCGAGATAAGCTGGGGGCTTGGGCAGAAAAATGGCAAATGAAGTTCAATGTTGATAAATGTAAGGTTCTGCACATGGGCAGCAAGAATGGATGTTACCAATATATACTAAATGGGGTACCACTAGGGAAAAGTGAGATGGAAAAGGACCTGGGGGTACTAGTGGACTATAGACTAAACTGGAGTAACCAATGCCAATCAGCTGCTGCAAAGGCAAATAAAGTTTTGGGGTGCATTAAAAGAGGTATAGGGGCGAAGGACGAGAACATTATCCTTCCATTATATAAGGCTCTTGTCAGGCCTCACATGGAATACTGTGTACAGTTCTGGTCACCGGTGCTCAGGAGGTATGTTACAGTGCTGGAGGGGGTTCAAAGAAGAGCAACTAAACTAATACATGGAACGACGGGACTGGAATACCCAGAGAGGCTATCCAAATTGGGACTATTTACTCTAGAAAAAAGAAGGTTAAGAGGCGACCAAATAACCATGTATAAGTACATGAGGGGACAATACAAGGATCTCTGCCAGGATCTGTTTACACCCAGGACTGCAACCGTAACAAGAGGCCATCCGCTACGATTAGAGGAAAGCAGGTTTCATCACCAACATAGAAAGGGATTCTTTACTGTTAGAGCAGCTAGACTGTGGAACTCTCTGCCTGAGGATGTGGTGATGGCAAAATCCTTAGAGGAGTTTAAAAGGGGACTTGATGTCTTTCTGGAGAGCAAGGATATTACAGGATATAAATCTAAGATTATTTGTTAATCCGGGTATACAGGCAGGTAGGAACTATTAGGGGTTGATCCAGGGAACAGTCTGATTGCCATTAGGGAGTCGGGAAGGAATTTCTTTCCCCAAAAGGGCTAATTGTCTCCTGCTCTTGGTTTTTTTTGCCTTCCTCTGGATCAACAAAAGAGGAGGCTAGACAGGCTGGACTAGATGGACATTGTCTTCATTCAGCCTTACGAACTATGTTACTATGTTATATATGAAGTATACCACAGGTGCGGAGGAATGGTTCTCGGAAGCTTCCTGCCAAAGAGTATTCTCAGCCAAGTTAGGTATAGTAATGTCCAGGCCAGGCTCAGTAATAGTTCCCTGGTGGGTCCAGCCAGGAAGCACCTCAGGCCGGGATCCAACAGGAAAGAACGTGTATGGGTATAGGCCATCCAGCTTGAGGTGCAGCGTAACAGCAAATTCTGTAGCTGCCTGATCAAAGAATTAGAGGACCACATGGATGCTGGTAAACTTGTCTTTACTGGTCAACGGTGGAACAGATATCAGGGTCACAAGAAAGTCTGTTTACTACAAGAGCATGCGGCCTGGTGAGGCACTTACTTGGTTCGGTACCAATGTTGCTCTAGCTCCCATCTCCATTTGCAATATATCACTGTCTGTTGGACAGGTTTGGGGTACAGTATGCTGAGAACTCCCGTAGAAAAGAAAGTACGGGGACTGTCTCTCTATCTGTAGTCCTGAATGATCCTGTAATACACTTTTTGTTAGGATGCATTCACACATTCAGCCACCACCTAATTACTGCTCTCTGGAGCCTTAGGCGCCACCTATGTCATGTGGACCTCACCATCACGCACTCAGCAGGCCAGGTCTCTCTTGAAGGTACATTGCTTTAAACAGAAAACGTTGCCGAATGAACATATAAAGGAATCCTCACATTATGGGTAATGCAAGTAAAGGGACCCCCACCATGCTTATACAGACATATTCCAAATTACTTGACAAGAAGGAGAATAATGAAAAAGCAAGACAAAATTGGAGTAAACACTGCCTGTAAGAGTTTGCAATACGGAAGATGAGGGGGTGACACAATAGTGCAGATTTTGTCCCATAGACCAGCCAGTTGTATTTACAGTTGGGAATATCAAAATAATGCCAACTGAACCAGTCACCCAGTGCCAACTGAACCAGTCACCCAGTGCCAACTGAACCAGTCACACAGATATAAAGTACATAGTGATGCAATGAGGGTAACAAGTTAAACACATTGTAGTTGAATCAAGAGATATCTGTGACCAAGTCAAATTGTATGTGGGCCAGGGGCTGTGGTAATAAAATTATGCTGAAGTTCAAGCTTCCAAGGCACATTTAAAGATCTAAATGTTACTAGCGAGTCTAAGGGCTTTTACCCACTACTGTTTTGGGGTTTTTTTGCTGCGAGAATGAGTGAAACCCTTGCCTCGCAGCGCAAAAAGAACACTGCAATATCACAAAATGCTTTCGATGGGGCCGGCAGCAGCAGCACCAGCCCAATTCAGAGCATAGGGAGTATATCGCGGACTTCTGCCACAGCTGTGGCAGGAGTTTCCTTCATCCCCGCGGGGACCGCTAGTGGGTAAAAGCACTAATGGTACGAGGTGAGGAGTTCCATGGGAGGAGTGCAACATAGGAGAAATCTCGATGGTGGGAGTCAAAATAATAGCTGTTCCACACTAGTAGACAGATGAGGGTGGAGTTGTAGAAGTGAAATGTCCAAGTTCATAAAAACTCTTCAACTATATCTGTATTCTTTATTCAGTATCCATAATAATAAAAACAGACCACTGGATAGTATGCCCCTGCAATGATTTCTTCCTGCGCTTTTCGGATGGACTCCTTACACATGGCAGATATATTTTTACAGTTCAAACGTGCTTGGACATTTCATTGTTACGAAGGGCTGCTGATAAGTCTTTGGCTTTGTGTCTTTTTTTGTTTCTATGGTAACGAATGTTACATCACATGAAAGCCTTATGTGTCTAATATATGTGTTTGTAGCTTATGGCAACAGTGATCTCGGCACCCTGGAAAACAAAATGGCGGAGTCTACGGCGATATTCACAGCAAATGAGAGCAGAGGAGTGATAAAAGTCTTGTTTTTGCAAGGAAAGTCCGCGAAGGATGTTCATGGTGATATGTGGCAGAAATTGGGGATCAATGCCCTTCATATTCTACTGGGTGTCACTTCAGCACCAATGATGAGGAACGTCCTGGACGACCGAGAGAGGTTGTTGTTCTGGAGATCATCGATGCTGCGCACAACCTCATACTGGAGAATCGGCCAATTTCAGCTGCAGGAATAGCCGACATCATGGGGGTTTCTGGTGAACGTGTTTGTGTCATTATCCATGAAGAAGCCATCAGCAAAGTGGGTCCCCAAATGTGTGACAACAGATCAGAAAAGCATGCGAGTGAAAACTCCCCGGTCCATTTGTCAGTGTTTCCGGACTGATAAGAACTTCCTGGATCGGCTGGTCACTATGGATGAGACCTGGGTTTATTTGTATGACCCTGAAACCAAGGAGCAGTCAAAAGAGTGGAGGCACAGTGGTTCTCCTCACCCAAAGAAGTTCAGGGGGCAAAAATCACCTACTAAGGTGATGGCGTCTGTGTTCTGGGATAAGGAGGGCGTGCTGCTAGTGGACTACCTTCAAAATGGTTCCACCATCAATGCAAGGTATTACATTGAACTTTTGGACCAATTGAAGGCAGCTCTGAAGGCCAAAAGGCGCGGCAAGCTGTCCAAAGGAATCTTGTTCCTGCAAGACAACGCCTCCCTTCACACTGCACAAGTGGCCACGGCAAAACTGGTGGAGCTAGGCTTCCATCTGGTCGACCACCCACCTTATTCACCAGATCTAGCTCCCTCCGACTATCATCTGTTTCCAAACCAGAAGAAACACCTCAAGGGGACCAAATTTCACACCATTTCTGATGCCATGGCTGCTACGGATGACTGGTTTGAGGCACTACCGAAATCCTTCTTTTTGCAAGGCTTACAGAACTTGGAATCCCGATGTAAGAAGTGTGTTGGCATCAGTGGAGAGGATGTGGAATAAATGTAAAGTTTCATCTTCCTATCTAGTTTCTTTCTGGGTAAAGCCAAAGACTTATCAGCAGCCCCTCGTACTATATCCATGGATAATCCTGGTTGGCTCAAGGATTGCTGGAGCTGGAAACTGTTAAAGGCTTTATAAGGTGAGCTGATTAACCCTGTTTATTACACTCATTCAGTGGAATTGTAGAAAGGTTTATTGTGTGGAGAATGTTTTAGTCTTTGATTTTCATTTTATTCTAGAAGAGACAAATAACTAGCGTAATCAACACAGAAAACAGGCATTACCATAACTTACAAGATGAGTATGTACAAGTGCTTCCTCTTTAAAGAAGACAGAATCAGGGCAGACTCTGTTTGAATGCTACTCAATTTATTTAAAGCGTACTCTAAGTAGCCTCCTTCTGCTACGATAGGGGCCGATCATCCAGGAAGTCATACTCTGTTGTTTGTAGGAGACTCAGGTACTAATCCACAGTGAGAGTCCCTGGAACAAACATGGGTCCAATGACGGCTCCATGCATGTATTGTAGCAGAAGGAGGCCAATTCATGTGTGGCCTCTGACAGCCGAGGACCTGGAAGAGAAGAGAGAGGTGGTGTATAACTGCTTATACCCTCTCTTTTTTAGCCTACTGAGTGAGTGCTATGTAGATAATAGAGGAGTTGGCAGTGTCGTTTCCTTTGTTGGAACCAGCAAACATATGATTGCCAATAATCCCCGGTATGGCAGAGCTGCTGGGTCTTAGCAGACCCTAGCCCAGCTCTGCCAGTGATTACTGTCACTATAAGAGCATGTTTTTACTTGTAACTGGGGCTTCTCTAGATGCTGCAGTAATAGTCGAAAGTTATGAAATAAGATAAAAAATATGACATTGTGAATGTCCTCAAGATGTCTTATATAAATTGTTACTAATATAAGCAAAACAAGTATGGATATCTAAAAACTTATTGTCAAATAAAATCAAGCACCTAGGAGGAGTTGTCAGAATCGAATGGAACTTTATATGTGTGTCGCATCCAACCTAAACGTGCTGGATCTGTCACCCACAGTTCTCCCACAAATACAAAAGAACAAATGACAAAACAAACCACAGGGAAGAAAAAACGGCTGTCCGCGCTCCTTGGGATACCAGACTCTGATCCAGGATAATCAATTCCTTCTTTTTATTGGGAACACATACAGGGATCTTAGAGCAACGCGTTTCAGTAGATACAACTACCTTTCTCAAGCTCTACACAGCTCCGACTGACACACAACATAAATAGGCATTAGCATAGTCACGAGGTGAAAACAGCTAATTAACACATAGCTGTTTAATTAGACAGGGGCGTGATAGTAGCCTCCCAGTTTACTCTATACGTTGTCTAGATAACACACTAGGAACGCCCTTCAGCGATCCGTGTACATATAAAAAACTTCATTTGGATCACTACGGGACAGTAATCTCTCACCAATGTGCGTAGACACCTGTTTTATGCTAGGTTTTAAACATTAAAATTTTTTCATTAAACATCCTCATATTAACGTTATTCACATAGTAAAAATAATGAATACACTTTGCAAGAATAAATTATCTACAAACATCTTATATATCCTCCATAACAATATAAAATAGATTATAAACATATGTTACATATAATAGGCGCTTAAACCTCAATACCGCTAATAACTTTTGACAGTCATAGTATATTATATAAATATTGTAAAAAAGAAAAAAATTTTTTCTCTATAAAAACTATTTTATACAAGAATATTACCTATCATACAAAGCTAAACTGATCTATATATAAACTAGTTTCACCCCCTTAGCCTATGCACAATGATTTTTAGTTATAAAAATATATGTCCTCTTTATTTAATGGTAACAATAATCTTTATATAAAACCAAATTAATTTTTCTATGCAGATAAGATTAAATATAATACCCACCCACAATTCACTAATATTGTGATCCCTTAATTTATTCTATATATATAGGATTAAATATAACTACCCACCCACAATTTAACATTAAGATCCCATATTCTATATCTCCGACTAAAATACTAGTTATTTATCATATTTTTTCCAGTACTTCATTTAAGCCATGGGGGCATAGCGTATTTAATCTATGGATCCAAAACATTTCACGTTTCCTCAATTCACTTATGGAGTCAGTTGCTATATGTTCTATTGGGGTAACGGTCATTTTTAAAAAATCAGCATTATGTACATCATTAATACATAATGCTGATTTTTTAAAAATGACCGTTACCCCAGGCTAAGGGGGTGAAACTAGTTTATATATAGATCAGTTTAGCTTTGTATGATAGGTAATATTCTTGTATAAAATAGTTTTTATAGAGAAAAAATTTTTTTCTTTTTTACAATATTTATATAATATACTATGACTGTCAAAAGTTATTAGCGGTATTGAGGTTTAAGCGCCTATTATATGTAACATATGTTTATAATCTATTTTATATTGTTATGGAGGATATATAAGATGTTTGTAGATAATTTATTCTTGCAAAGTGTATTCATTATTTTTACTATGTGAATAACGTTAATATGAGGATGTTTAATGAAAAAATTTTAATGTTTAAAACCTAGCATAAAACAGGTGTCTACGCACATTGGTGAGAGATTACTGTCCCGTAGTGATCCAAATGAAGTTTTTTATATGTACACGGATCGCTGAAGGGCGTTCCTAGTGTGTTATCTAGACAACGTATAGAGTAAACTGGGAGGCTACTATCACGCCCCTGTCTAATTAAACAGCTATGTGTTAATTAGCTGTTTTCACCTCGTGACTATGCTAATGCCTATTTATGTTGTGTGTCAGTCGGAGCTGTGTAGAGCTTGAGAAAGGTAGTTGTATCTACTGAAACGCGTTGCTCTAAGATCCCTGTATGTGTTCCCAATAAAAAGAAGGAATTGATTATCCTGGATCAGAGTCTGGTATCCCAAGGAGCGCGGACAGCCGTTTTTTCTTCCCTGTGGTTTGCCGTAATTAAGCCCCGGTTACCCGGTGTAGCTTACCTGGATTGTCCGGCTGCTCTCCGACGGAGGTTGGATGGATTAAAGACCTATTTTACAAGTGGACCTGGATTGCGGTGTCAGCGAGATACCTTTTGCAAGGTATTCTCGCTAGACACCAGGTGAGTTTAAACACTCTACCTTGTTTTTTTATTTCATGTTAAGAGAATATAACATGATTTAGCAAAGCATCAAGTGCGCCTCCTTATAATATAAATGACAAAACAAGAAATAGAACCAAAACATGGGAAATACTGTCCCTATGTAAGCACACTCAGAGAAGGATCCTGCCTGAAAGCAGAGCGATCGTCCTGATAAGGACGGCCTTGACTGCGTGTCTCCGCCCCTACGTGGGAAAGAACACAAGAATATCCAAACTTGAAAAGAAATCAAACACAGTACTTAGCTTGAGATGCGGCAGGTAATTGAGCAATCCAGAACCAAGCTCTTACTGCAAGCTCAGCCAGGGAGAGACTGACAATCAACAGCAGTTCAGCTCAGTATCTAGCCAGGTTAAATAGCCATGCTAATTACCCACAAGTGTGACTAAGCATGTCACACCTAATACCCCACCCACTGAGCCAGAAGATGTAGAACCATCTCCAAAACCAGCACCAGACTTGTCAGCAAGGCAGCAATCCCAGCACTGCCACAACAATGTGTGATTGTAACATTGATATAAGTGATTACAATATCAAAGCAAAAAGATAATTAATTGCGGAACACTTGAAGGGAGGCTGTAGTACCCTGTTGTTCCGCCTCTAGCTTGGACTAAAGATGTCATGCGGGTGGGCATGGAGACTCTAGTACCCTGTTGTACCACCTCTAGCTTGGATTAAAGATGTGATATGGGCGGGCATGGAGACATACAGGTTTCGTATAATATCCTGCCTCATATTTGTCCACATTTCCTGTAACTGAGCGTCTAGATCATGTAAACTCATAAGCTGTCGAAGTTGGCATCTCAGATGGCCTATACATATTCTATTGACAATAAATCTGGCAACCGGGCAGGCCATGGAAATGTGGCAATGTTTTGGAGGCGATCGTGGGTGGGTGTCAAAGGCAAAACTCGTAATGGGTGCTGAGAGACTAAATGTCCTTCAGCTAAGCGCCTGGAAATGGTTCAGACAGACACAGGGGCCTGTAACCATGGTGTCACCTGTCTCTAGATGGCAGACAATGAATCAGTTGGAGCTGCATGTGCTTGTGAGCCAATCAGACGATCGTCTCTACTAGTGGTCTGTGGAGTTCATCCTGAGCTTAGTCACCTTTTGTCTATGCCCTCACATATCCACTGGTCCCAACACCTCCTAACAGTGTGGTCAGAACAGTTCAGGTGGCAGGCATTTTGTGGATACGACCATCCAGCCTCTCGCATACCAGTAATACACCCCCTTTCAAACTCTGTTAACTTGGAGAAATCTCTTTGATTGCATCGTAGAGGCATCTAGTGGTCAACAGGCAAGAAAACAACCACCGGCAACACCAACCTACCAACTTACACCATCCCCATATCCGCCTTGTAATCTGAGACTGTACAAATTACATATAAAAACATCCAAAACAAAATAGGGAACCCCTTGTTGTACGTTATTTTAGCGTCAATTTGCTAATTTAAAAATAAATACTAATAAATTTAAAAAAATCTTTTAAAAATGTTTTTGTACACATTACACTTAAAAAAAGAAAGAAAAAACTGAAATAAATTTCAGTGAAAAAAAATGTATTAATAAACTGCCCTAAATGTTATAAAAAACACAGTAAAAATAGTTTTGGCAGCCAAAGGAATAAAAAAAAGGGCCATAAAACCACCACATGTGTAAAATCGTTAAACACACTGTGGCCCTTAAGGAGTTAAAGGGACACTCTTGGCAAAACTAACTGTTATGTCCAGTATATGGCGTGAGTGGAAGTGCATGACTCAAAGAACACCAAAGAGAATCCCTGCGCTAGTCGTGAGATGCCCTTAGGCTGAAGGTAATGGAAGTTTAGTAATGGGAAAATAGCAGTGGAAAATGGGTCAAAAGTGGATTTCTCAAGAATTGGTGTCACCTCAGCATGCTGAAAGAGGAAAGGACCAGACCAAGAGAAAAATGAAGATTGCTAATTTTTGTAAACAGGGAATGACAAATGTTGTCACAGTGTAGATTATATGCGAGGGGAAGGGATCAAGGGGACAGGTGGTGAGAGGGCAGAGAAGGGAGACTTCATCCTGT
The DNA here is from genome assembly GCF_035609145.1 of Eleutherodactylus coqui. Lineage (NCBI taxonomy): Eukaryota > Metazoa > Chordata > Amphibia > Anura > Eleutherodactylidae > Eleutherodactylus > Eleutherodactylus coqui. The sequence continues at coordinate 137,066,951 of NC_089846.1, read as the reverse complement.
CTTACAGTTCAAGCATAGAATAAGTGCGAGAGAGAACATGCATGGACTGTGGGATTCCTGAACACCATTCGAAGAATGTGAGCGGGCAAGTTTATGGGCGCTGAAATCCATGGCAGGTGTCTGTCCTCTGGGGTCAAGGATCGAGGTGAAAATTTCAGAGACATTTGGGATTGTTTGAGAGAGAGAGAGAGAGAGAGAGAGAGAGAGAGAGAGAGAGAGAGAGAGAGACATATAGAAGTTCTGCTCTGCATGGATAAGTGCAAGATCTCTGTATAAACTTGTAGTAAAGAAAATGAGCATGTGTGTGAGACTGCAAACCCTCTATTGGCATGCAATAGACAGAGCATCGTGGTAGCAATGAGTATGGGTTATGGGCCCAGGTCATCACCTCGAGTGTCTGGAAGCAACAAGGCAAGCACGATATGGTCTAGTATTTTTTTCATGCGTGGTCGTAGTCAGGGGCGTAACTATAGACGATGCAGGGGATGCAGTTGTACCCGGGGCCAGGAGCCTTGGGGGCCCAGAAGGCCTCTCTTCTCCATATAGGGAGCCCAGTACTATAAGTAAAGCATTATAGTTGGGGGCCCAGTTACAGGTTTGGCATTGGGGCCCGGGAGCTTCAAGTTACGCCTCTGGTCATAGTGTATGGTGCAGCTAGGGCAATACAAAGGGGATTCAGGAGGGAGTGCAGGTACTGTATTAGGGAGTTGTTAGCTGTTGCAATTCTTGAGTCTGAAGATCATTAAGTGCATAATAGGTAGATTTTGGAGAGGGAACCAAAGGATGTAGGTGAAGATCTGATTCAGGGAGTTGCTACCTTCTTGTGTTGGTTACTAAGTTGGCAAAGTCCTACAGAAGAGGTAATGGAACTACAGAAGTTGAAGGGGCAGTGACTAATCACTGGGGATGCCACTTCGGATATGACATGTTCTTCTGATGTGCAAAAGTTCATTGATGATGATGAACCAATTTGCCAACTCACTACAAAAGGTTTCTCCACTAACCTGTGAAAATTTAAATGGAATGTTTTATCAGAAGATAACCAAATATATAAATCTAGTTTTTATGTTAAATATATTTTTAAATAATTTTTGTTTTTAATTTTTTATGTCACGACGATCTATAATGCATTTTTAAACAATCCTAAAATCAGATACTTTAACCCCTTCATGACATGGCCTATTTTGGCGTTGAGGACCAAGCGATTTTTTGGTATTTTTCCATCTCCATTTTTCAAAAGCCATAACTTTTTTATTTTTCCGTCGACGCGGCCGTATAAGGGCTTGTTTTTTGCGTGGCGAACTGTAGTTTTTATTGATGCCAATTTTGGGTACATAGACTATATTGTAAATTTTTTTTTTTTTTTTTAATGATAGCAGAGAGAGAAAACACATCAATTCTGCCATAGATTTTTTTATTTTTTTTTTACACCGTTAATCATGCAGCATAAATGAGACTTTCCATTTTTTCTGCAGACCGGTACGGTTACAACGATACCAAAATTCTAACATTTTTTTTAGGTTTTCCCACTTTTCTGCAATAAAAACCCTTTTTTTGGAAATCTTTTTTCTATTCTAAATTGCTGCATTCAAAGTCACGTAACTTTTTTATTTTTTGATGTACGGCACTCTATGAGGGCTTATTTTTTGCGAGACGAGCTGTAGATTTTATTGGTACCATTTTGGCGTACATACGACTTTTTTGATCACTTTTATTGCGTTTTTAGTGAGGCAAAATGCTAAAAATGAGCATTTTGCCTCAGTTTTTTAGCTTTTTTTTTAGCGTTTTTTTCGGTGCACAGTCAAAAGCATGTGCAACTTATTGTACGCATCGTTACGGACACGACAATACCAAATATGTGGGGTTTTATTTTTTTTTTACCTTTTTTTATGCTAATCTGAGAAAAAGCATAAAAAATGGTTTTTTTACTCTTTTTTTTACATTTTTTTAAATTCATTTTTTAAATCTTTCTTTTTTTTACACTGTTTGTGTTCCTCTAAGGGACTTTAATCACTGCCCTGATGATCGCTGTCATAAGGCATGGCAGAGCTACTGCTCTCCCATGCCTTATCGCTCATACAGCGATCTCAGGCATAGGCAATACAGGACGCCAGTGTCTGGCATCCTGTTGCCATGGTGACAGGCCGGGCTCTCGCGATGACATCGCGAGTTCCGGCCGGAGACACAGAGGGAGCCGCGCTCCCGCTGTGAACTCTTTCCCTGCCGCGATCTACTTAGATCGCGGCAGGGAAGGGGTTAAAAGTGGCGGGCGCATCTCCGATGTCCCCCCGCTGCTGCAGCGAGACGCCGGCTGTAACTGACAGTCGGCTCCCGCTGCGGGATAGCGCTGGATCATATGTGATCCCGCGCTATCTCCAGGACGTAAGTTTACGCCCTGTTGCGGGAAGTACCCCGCTCCCAGGACGTAAACTTACGCCCTGCAGCGGGAATGGGTTAAACATTGCCCACTAAGGTTTCATTCATACCAGCTTTTAGGGCGTCGTTTGGAGACTGTTGCTGATTTCCGCTAAAATCATGCTACATTATCTCTACCGGACAGAAACCAAATAGACCCTATTAGAGTGAATGGAGTCAGTTCAGCACCATTCAGTTCCACCATAAAATGGATCCATTCAGCTAGTAGATCCCACTATCCTGCACCGGTAATGGAGCAAGAAAGTGGAAAGCTAAGCCTAATAATAGCTGGACACTTCCTGTTCTGTAGAAAAACGTTTCAGTAATAATGTCATTACCATCAGAAGCAGAACTATTATAAAAGGGAACGCCTATGTGTACAAACACACGATCCACCATTCACATTGGGTGATGATCACAGCTCACCTGCTCCCCCTCCCTGCATAATGACCTCTTGTCATGTTTGTGTGGGACATAAACATGTTGCCCCTCATAGACGTCACAGAAACGTATCATCGAGATGTTACATTTGCGCATGCAGGACATATATAGACTATACACCAACACGAAAGGGAACACAAATGGAGTATAAAAATGATAACAATATGCAGGAGTGGGAAGTCTACCTCTAATCAACTTTGGTATGGCATACCCTGCCTAAAAATGGGGTGCATGCCCTTAAATGTACGGTTCCACGTCTCAAACGTAAGAGACCTAGCCTAATCCTAGATGGAAGGTAGAAAAGAATAAAAAGGGTTGAGACTGGAAGTGCCATAATCTGGCTTAATTTCTATTGAATTCAATGGGAGCCGAAGCCGGTTATTACACTTTCACATCCGACCCCGATGTTGTCATAGCCGGCTCTGCTCCCATTGATTTCAATGGGAGTGAAGCCAGCTAATGGCACCTTCTGTCCTGACCCCTATGATGCATGTCTGGCCCACTGCAATGACAGCGAGCCTGGCAATCCCGCTTTTTCTTTTTTCAAACTCGCGCAATAACGCAGAGTTTGAATAGTCTGATAAAAAAAACTGTTCAAGTGCCCATACACTGAAATCAGTCCTGAATGCAAGTCGATGGGTCTCTCACAATAGTGCACATTGCCTGGATTGCAGATTCAGTTCACTCATAACACATTTATTGTGCCTTGTGTGGTGCAGAGACAGAAATGCAGTCCTAAGCTCTTGCTCACGACCTGAAGGTTGCAAGTTCAATCCCCACGTGGCTCAGGTGGCTGGCTCAAGGTTGACTCAGCCTTCCAAGGTCAGTAAAATGAGTACCCAACTTGGTATAACTTACCTGAAAGTGCTACAGAATAAGTTGGTGCTATACAAGATTTATTATTATTTATTGGCAGCATTGACTGCTGTTTACCAGCTCACGTCTTTCCTGCTCAGTTTGTGAACGCTGAGTGGTTCACTCGAGGCTCTCCCACTCAGGTCTGCACAAGTCCAGCATTGCGTCAGTTCTTCCTAGCAAGACGTCTCTTTTATACCCAGCCCTTCAGCCAATTAGTGTGCAGCTCAGGTCCTGTCAGTACATAGCAACAAAAATCAGAGCGAACAAAGTCATGTGAGCCCTCTCTGAAGGTCTTGGAAGGAACAGAAATGAAGTCCAGTAGTAATGGTCATAAATATATACATGGGTAGTTAATAGAGATGAGTGAGCATACTCGCTAAAGCAAACTACTCGAGCGAGTAGTGCCTTATTCGAGTACCTGCCCGGTCGTTTCTAAAGATTCGGCTGCCAGCGCGGGTGAGAGGTGAGTTGCAGCGGTGAGCGGGGGGGAGAAAGGGAGAGAGAGATCTCCCCTCCGTTTCTCCCCGCCGCTCCCCGCCCCCCGCCGGCAGCCAAATCTTTAGATTTTATTTACACTGACCCTGCGTGGTTTCTTCCCCCAAAACTTTGCTGTGCGTTGTCTCCTCTTTCTACACTAGAGGTGGTCATGCTTAGTCACTGCTCCATAGGAACTCCTGTTCATAGGGTGGACATGTTGCAGGGATCTAGGTTCCCCCATTCTAGTAATTGGTGTGGGTTCCAGCAGTCAGACCCCCACTTATTGGCATTTTTTTCTGCTAAATTACTGTCTTAAAAGCATCCCCTTAATGATATTTTTAATTATTACATGTGAAAAATCTTAGCATATACAGTAGGGTCTGGAAAATCTTCAGACTCTTTGACTTTTTTACAGTTTGTTATGTTGTGGCCTTGTTCAAATTAGGAAAAAAAAATCAAGTTTTCCTCATCATTCTGCACTCAATACCCCATAATGACAAAGGGAAAACAGAGTGTTAAAAAACCTTTGTATAGTTTTTAAAAATGAAAAACTAACATTTTGTATTGACACAAGTATTCAGACACTTTAGTACGACACTTGAGAAGGGCTTCCCATTTCTCTTGATCATCTCTGATGTTTCTTGATTTAAGTCCATTTGTAGTAAATTCTGTTGATTGGACATGATTTTAAAAGATACACCCCTGTCTATATATGGTCTCAGAAGTAATGAGTAGGAAAGAACTGCCCATGGAGGTCAGAGACAGGATTGTGTGGCGGCACAGATCTGGAGAAAGCTGCAAAAAAATTCTGTTGCACTGAAAGTTCCCAAGAGCGTAGTGGCCTCTATAATTCTTAAATGGAAGAAGTTTGGAACAACCAGGTCTCTTCGTAGAGCTGGCTGACCCACCAAACTAAGTAATTAGGTGAAGACGAATCTTGGTAAGAGAGGTGACCAAGAACCATTCTGGCTGAGCTCCAAAGATCCTGTGTACAGGGGCAAGGAACTTCCAGAAGGTCAACCATCACTGCAGCCTCCACCAATCTGGGCTTTATGGCAGAGTGGCTAGAAGGAAGCCTCTTCTCATTAAAAAAACACCACCTGGAGTTTTTGCTAAAAGCACCTAAAAGATTCTCAGAGTGTGAGAAACAAGATTCTCTGGTCTCATGAAACTAAGATTTAATTCTTTGGCCTAAATTCTAAGTGTTATGTCTGGAGGAAACCAGGTACTGCTCATCACCTGTAGTGTTGCCTATCGTAATCAGCCAGGAGGTAAAATTACCCTGATTTTCGTCAAATCGGGTGTGTCTGACCCAATTTTTGACGAAAATCGCAAGAAAAATAGAATTTCCCATAATGCCTGGTCCAGAGGTCAGAGTGCAGCCAATCAGCAGCCAGGGTAACTTGATGATGTCACCAGATGTGTCCTCCATCTTGCATATAGGCAACAGTTTCATTGGACACCTGTATGACATAACCTAACTATACATAAAATAGGCACAGTGTAACCAGCGGCCATTTTACCTCTGAGTGCAGGACAGAGAAGTTGTATCACATTTATATGCCTATGCAAAATGTGGTCTGTACATAGTGAGAGATATTCTGCAGATGACATATAGCTGCTGATGTGAAAAAATGTATACCAGCATAGAAGATAAAGTGAGTTGTTGTGACGGGACCAGAGAAAGAAGCTGCACAAACACTATTTGCCTATACAAAACATGGTCTGTAGTTAGAGAGAGATATTCTGCACGTAATATATTTCGCTGTCGGTGTGAAAAACTGTATTTCAGAACAGAAGATAACGTGGGTGGTACTGAAGAGACCAGAGAAAGAAGCTGCATGAATGTTATATGTCTACACAAAGCATGCTCTGTACTTAGAGACAGTCTGCAGAGTGTATATTTCTCCTGCTGTCAGCGTATATCGCAGCAGACAGGTAAACTATGCTTTGGCATATGGAATATTGCAGTTCTCTGTTTGTGGCCTCAAGCATTACACAGCTACCTCTGGGGTGAGGGAAAGTAATTTACCCTGCACAAAACAGGGACAGTTCAGAATATGTAATAAATACTCTCTGGCCTTCTATTCTCACATATTGTGCCACCCTGGAATTGTGGCATAGTAGGTGGGGGTGTTTTTTGAGAATATAAAAAAAAATCCTAAACAGGGAAACAGTGAATACATATAGTGTGTGCGTGAATCAGCAGGCTCAGATCTTGTTCAAAGTTGTGAGCCCGGCCAATACAAATTACTTGCAGGCGTTACGCGGCTACCTTTAGGGTGAGAGGAAGTAAGTAATGCTACGCAAAATAGGGACAGTTCAGAATATCCAATATATACTCTCTGGCCTTCTTTTCTGACATATCACACCACTCTGGGCTTGCAGCCTAGTAGATGCCAACGCTCATTATGAATTAAATGTAAAAAAAACCCAAGCAGGGATGCATCCTCAGAAAGTTTCAAATCTGGATAGTACAAATTATTTGCAGTTGTTACTCAACTATCTGTGAGGTGAAGAAAGTGAAGCTCTGCAAAACAGGGACAGTTCAGAATATACACTGTATATTCTCTGGGCTTTTATTTTCACATATTGTGAAGTTGGCTTTTGTGAATTAAAAAAAAAAACTAAAACAGGGAAAGAGTAAAAAGACATAGTGTGTGTTTGCATCCTCAGACATAGTTCAAAGTCTCAAGTGTGGGCAATACAAATTACTAGTACTATTACGCTGCACAAAACAGGGAGAGTTCAGAATATACAATATATACTGTCTGGCCATCTTTTCTCACATATCGTGCTACCCTGGGATTGCGGCCTGGTAGGTTTTTGTGAATAATAATTAAAAAGGCAAACAGGGAAACAGTAAAAAGACATAGTGTATGTTTGCATCCTCAGACACAGTTCAAAGTCGCAAGTGTGGGCAATACAAATTACTAGTATACGTGATGCAGCTGCTAGTGGTTTTCTGCAAACTACAAAGTTAACTGAAAAGTTAAGTAAAACTAAACTACAAGCTAAAGATTTTTTTTTAAATTAAGACAAAGTAGTAGTTGTGGTGGTAGAGAACGGACCAAGTTAGCACTTTTAAGCAACTTCCACTGAAGCAATAGCTCCACATTCTGCAGGAGGTGAGGCAAGGCCGCTGCCATTCCTCAGAAGTGGTTCTGCCCATGTGTTACATCCATAGCATGCAGAACAGGTCATAGAGTGTATCACACAACAGTGTATCGCCTCTGCTGCGAGTCATGGTGCGACGCAGGTTCAGGAAGGCGCAGTAGCTGACAAATAGAGGCAGCACATTTTTTACATAAATAATTTTACTGAACATGTGTATAATAAACAGTATTACTGTCCAAAGGAGGATTCAAGAACTTTAACGATACATAATAACTCTCTTAAAGCGACAGTACTCAATATATTAACTGCAATTCAAGATACACTTTCCTCTGTAAATGGCATCCCTCGCTGATATATATATATATATACAGTGCATTCCTCTCTTTGGCGGCAACAAGCCACATGACCTGTCACATTACTATCTTTTGCAACTTATCTTGTTTGCAGCATAACTGTTATGTATATCATACTTGACCACAGGCCCTGACCTCAAACGCTCTGTCGGAGCAGTGTTCTCAATGCAAAACACTTAACACGTTGTAGATGCCATGTCTATATTCAGAGGTCGTCACATCATTATAATAGCCGTTCAATCCTCACATCACATCTTACTTGAATCCGTATTGCTTGTCTATGCCATGTGCCTCACTGCACCAAAATACACTGTTAATACAGCAGAGGGATCACAGATATATAGGTGCACATCTCCAAAAGAAGTCTGACCCAAAACTTCAAATGCAGTCAATAATGAAGGAAAATTTGCAGGGACAGCACATCCGTGTAACTCGACTTGTTTATTCACCCATTCCAACATTTCAGTTCTCTTGAACCTTTCTCAAGCAATCTATAGTGCAAGGGCAACCGTTACAATAATACATGTCTCTCAATATCACATGACATCAATTATATAAACATTATCCAAATATGGCGTATCAATAAAACATGTTCTTATGCATAATAAAAATCAAAGTGCTCATGTGCAATAAATATCCAGTGCATGTTAGGGGGGCTTCACATCTGCGCTCGGGGTTCTGCTTACCTGCTGTGTTCGGGGAACAGGAAAGGGGAATCACCTGGCCGAACGGCTCTGTCTCAAGACAGAACCGAACAGCCCTGAAAAGACCCCATTGACTCTAATGCGATCCGCTGGTTTCCACTCAGCATGCAATGTTTTTTCTTTTGGTATTTTGAGCCGAATCTGTGGCCGTATCTCTGACCTGAGGTTCCAGCACAGATGAGAAGCCACCCTACATATAGGGGATATTATAAGATTATATTAATATCCAAAAGAAGTGGTACAAAGCATATGGTAGTGTATAACTACAATTAAAGATCAGGAAGAGTTTCGATTCTCCTTAAGGAGAGCACCTAGAACCATGGTGGCGAACCTATAGCACACATGCGAAAGAGGGCACGCAAAGCCCTCTCTGTTGGCTGCTCACCACAATAGTAATCATTCCTTACTTAAGTGTGTGCGCAAGGTATCCTCCTTCCCCGACCTCTCCTCCTTAGTTCCGCAGGAGAAGAGGAGAAGGGAGGAAGTGTTTTGGGTGTACACACTTCCTGCGGCAGCAGTGCAGAGAAGAAGAGGAGCGGTGCTTAGACTACAAGGAGGAGGTAAGTGTATGGGTTGAGGGAGGGGGGTGCTATTACTACTGGGGCTAATGCAGAGTTAATATTACTGTGGCCAATATAGGGGACACTATTAGTAATAGTGTCCCCTATATCGGCCCCAGTAATAATACTATTACTACTAAGGCTACTGTGGGGGACACTATTACTACTGAAACCACTGTAGGAGACACTATTACCATTGAGGCGACTATGGGGGGACACTATTACTAATGAGGCTACTGTAGGGCACACTATTACTACTGAGACCACTGTGGGGCACACTATTACTACTGAGGCTACTGTAGGGCACACTATTACTACTGGGGCCACTATGGAGGTCACTATTACTACTGAATCCACTGTGGGGGCCACTATTACTACTGAGGCTACTGTAGGGCACACTATTACTACTGAGACCACTGTGGGGGACACTATTACTACTGGGGCCACTATGGAGGTCACTATTACTACTGGGTCCACTGTGGGGGCCACTATTACTACTGAGGCCAATATTGGTGACACTATTACTACTGAGGCTGATACAGGGGAAACTATTACTACTAAGGCTGATACAGGGGACACTATTACTACTGAGACCACTCTGCACATGGCAACATACCTCAAGCCAACTTAGACGTGATACTGTGAAATGTCTGCAGCGGAAATTTCAGTGGCAAATTTCACAGCATATCCGCATGCAAAAAACAGTCAAAAGCCACACTATTTAAAACTTTTACAAAGGAGCAACGGGCCAAAATGTTCATTCTGACACACAAAGGCTCAATGTCTAGCAGAGGCCAGGAACTCAACTGTTAACTCAATGGTATAGGATCCCAATAAGACTAGCCAAAATGTTCCCATAGACTTCAAACTCCTTTTGGAGGTGCACCTCAGGTACAGGCTCCTTCATACATATTTGGTGATCTTGTCCCCTAATAAGGCCTCTGTAGCATGACATAAACAACCTATTCAACGTGGCTTACCATTCATCCTTAATAGAGATGAGCGAACGTACTCGTCCGAGCTCGATACTCGTTCGAGTATTAGCGTGTTCGGGATGCTCGGTACTCGTAACGAGTACCACGCGATGTTCGGGTTACTTTCACTTTCATCTCTGAGACGTTAGCGCGCTTTTCTGGCCAATTGAAAGACAGGGAAGGCATTACAACTTCCCCCTGCGACGTTCAAGCCCTATACCACCCCCCTGCTGTGAGTGGCTGGCGAGATCAGGTGTCACCCGAGTATAAAAATCGGCCCCTCCCGCGGCTCGCCTCAGATGCGTTGTGAGATAGCTGAGGGACAGTGGTATCGTGTTGGAGCTGCTGTAGGGAGAGTGTTAGGAGTTAGTGTAGGCTTCAAGAACCCCAACGGTCCTTCTTAGGGCCACATCTAACCGTGTGCAGTACTGTGGAGGCTGCTTTTAGCAGTGTTGCACATTTTTTTTTTTGGTATATCGGCCGTGCAGAGCATTGCGCCCTGCAGTAATAGTCCAGGGACAGAAGTGTGGACGCAGGGAGAGCGTTAGGAGTTATTGTAGGCTTCAAGAACCCCAACGGTCCTTCTTAGGGCCACATCTAACCGTGTGCAGTACTGTGGAGGCTGCTTTTAGCAGTGTTGCACATTTTTTTTTTTTTTGGTATATCGGCCGTGCAGAGCATTGCGCCCTGCAGTAATACTCCAGGGACAGAATTGTGTAGGCAGGGCCAGAAGACATATATTATAGATTGAATATACGCAGTGGTCCTTTTGAAAAAAATATTGAAAAAAAATCTATTTGGCCTGCCTGTCACTCTGCTCAGCGTTCTGGGTCCGTGTCTGCTGGGGGTAGTAGTTCTCCAAATAAATACGCAGCCAGCTAAGTGTTACAGCAGGCTTGCGCCAAATTATTTCCTGGCTCTGAAATCACCGGTCTGTTGCAGTTAATAACAGTGCAACACTGCAGTTCCGTGACACAGTCCAGGGACAGAATTGTGTAGGCAGGGCCAGAAGACATATTATAGATTGAATATACGCAGTGGTCCTTTTGAAAAAAATATTGGAAAAAAATCTATTTGGCCTGCCTGTCACTGTGCTCAGTGTTCTGGGTCCGTGTCTGCTGGGGGTAGTAGTTCTCCAAATAAATACGCAGGCAGCTAAGTGTTACAGCAGGCGTGCGCCAAATTATTTCCTGGGGTTCCGTAAACGAAGTCAGCCTCCAAGCACAGGCCAATAAGCGGCACATTTAATTACAGCGTTCTGTTTCTGCACTACTGCTAATACACCATGCTGAGGGGTAGGGGTAGGCCTATAGGACGTGGACGCGGGCGAGGACGCGGAGGCCCAAGTCAGGGTGTGGGCACAGGCCGAGCCAGCGCGGTGGCCAGGGCTAGAGGCAGGGCCAGACCGAATAATCCACCAACTGGTTCCCAAAGCGCCCCCTCGCGCCATGCCACCCTGCAGAGGTCAAGGTGCTCTAAGGTCTGGCAGTTTTTCACAGAGACGCCTGACGACCGACGAACAGTGGTGTGCAACCTTTGTCGCGCCAAGATCAGCTGGGGAGGCACCACCACCAGCATGCGCAGGCATATGATGGCCAAGCACCCCACAAGGTGGGACGATGCCCGTTCACCGCCTCCGGTTTGCACCACTGCCTCTCCCCCTGTGCCCCAACCTGCCACTGAGATCCAACCCCCCTCTGAGGACACAGGCAGTACCGTCTCCTGGCCTGCACCCACACCCTCACCTCCGCTGTCCTCGGCCCCATCCAGCAATGTCTCTCAGCGTAGCGTCCAGACGTCGCTAGCGCCACAGTTTGAGCGCAAGCGCAAGTACGACGCCGCGCACCCGCACGCTCAAGCGCTAAACGTGCACATTGCAAAATTGATCAGCCTAGAGATGCTGCCGTATAGGCTTGTGGAAATGGAGGCTTTCAAAAGCATGATGGCGGCGGCGGCCCCGCGCTACTCAGTTCCCAGTCACCACTACTTTTCCCGATGTGCCGTCCCAGGCCTGCACGACCACATCTCCCGCAACATTGTACGCGCCCTCACCAACGAGGTTACTGCCAAGGTCCACGTAACAACAGACACGTGGACAAGCACAGGCGGGCAGGGCCACTATATCTCCCTGACGGCACATTGGGTGAATTTAGTGGAGGCTGGGACAGAGTCAGAGCCTGGGACCGCTCACGTCCTACCCACCCCCCGAATTGCGTGCCCCAGCTCGGTGGTGGTATCTGCGGGGGTGTATGCTTCCTCCACTAAACCACCCTCCTCCTCCTCCTACGCAACCTCTGTCTCGCAATCAAGATGTGTCAGCAGCAGCACGTCGCCAGCAGTCGGTGTCACGCGGCGTGGCAGCACAGCGGTGGGCAAGCGTCAGCAGGCCGTGCTGAAACTACTCAGCTTAGGAGATAGGAGGCACACGGCCCACGAACTGCTGCAGGGTCTGACAGAGCAGACCGACCGCTGGCATGCGCCGCTGAGCCTCCAACCGGGCATGGTCGTGTGTGACAACGGCCGTAACCTGGTGGCGGCTCGGCAGCTCGGCAGCCTCACGCACGTGCCATGCCTGGCCCATGTCTTTAATTTGGTAGTTCAGCGCTTTCTGAAAAGCTACCCCCACTTGTCATACCTGCTCGGAAAGGTGCGCCAGCTCTGCGCACATTTCCGCAAATCCCACACGCACGCTGCCACCCTGCGGACACTGCAACATAGGTTTAATCTGCCAGTCCACCGACTGCTGTGCGACGTGCCCACACAGTGGAACTCTACGCTCCACATGTTGGCCAGACTCTATGAGCAGCGTAGAGCTATAGTGGAATACCAACTCCAACATGGGCGGCGCAGTGGGAGTCAGCCTCCTCAATTATTTACAGAAGAGTGGGCCTGGTTGGCAGCCATCTGCCAGGTCCTTGGAAAATTTGAGGAGTCTACCCAGATGGTGAGCGGCGATGCTGCAATCATTAGCGTCACCATTCCTCTGCTATGCCTCTTGAGAAGTTCCCTGCAAAGCATAAAGGCAGACGCTTTGCGCTCGGAAACGGGGGCGGGGGAAGACAGTATGTCGCTGGATAGTCAGAGCAACCTCATGTCTATATCTCAGCGCGTTGAGGAGTAGGGGGAGGAGCATGAGGAGGAGGGGGAAGAGACAGCTTGGCCCACTGCTGAGGGGACAGATTCTGCTTTTCTGTCATCCTTTCAGCGTGTATGGCCAGAGGAGGAGGAGGAGGAGGAGGGGGAGGAGCATGAGGAGGAGGGGGAAGAGACAGCATGGCCCACTGCTGAGGGTACAGATGCAGCTTGCCTGTCATCCTTTCAGCGTGTATGGCCTGAGGAGGAGGAGGATCCTGAAAGTGATCTTCCGAGTGAGGACAGCCATGTGTTGCGTACAGGTACCCTGGCACACATGGCTGACTTCATGTTAGGATGCCTTTCTCGTGACCCTCGTGTTACACGCATTCTGGCCACTACGGATTACTGGGTGTACACACTGCTCGATCCACGGTATAAGGAGAGCCTTTGCACTCTCATTCCCGAAGAGGAAAGGGGTTCGAGAATGATGCTATACCACAGGGCGCTGGTGGACAAACTGATGGTAAACTTCCCATCCGACAGCGCTAGTGGCCGAAGGCGCATTTCCGCAGCCCAGGTAGCAGGGGAGGCGCAGAGATCAGGCAGCATGTACAGCGCAGGCAGGGGAACACTCTCTAAGGCCTTTGACAGCTTTATGGCTCCCCAGCAAGACTGTGTCACCGCTCCCCAGTCACGGCTGAGTCGGCGGGAGCACTGTAAAAGGATGGTGAGGGAGTACGTAGCCGATTGCAGCACCGTCCTCGGTGACGCCTCTGCCCCCTACAACTACTGGGTGTTGAAACTGGACACGTGGCCTGAACTCGCGCTGTATGCCCTGGAGGTGCTTGCTTGTCCTGCGGCTAGTGTCTTGTCAGAGAGTGTGTTTAGTGTGGCTGGGGGAATAATCACGGATAAGCGTACCCACCTGTCAACCGACAGTGCCGACAGGCTTACACTCATCAAGATGAACAAAGCCTGGATTTCCCCAGACTTCTCTTCTCCACCAGCGGACAGCAGCGATACCTAAGCAATACGTAGGCTGCACTCGCGGATGGAAGCATCGTTCTCTATCACCATCCAAAACGGGGACCTTTTTGCTTCATCAATCTGTGTATAATAATCATCCTCCTCCTCCTTTTCCTCCTCCTGAAACCTCACATAATCACGCAGAACGTGCAATTTTTTTTAGGCCCACAAGGCTCAGTCATATAATTTTTCTAAACAATTTTTATACGTTTCAATGCTCATTAAAGCGTTGAAACTTTCACCTCAACCAATTTTTATTTTAACTGGGCTGCCTCCTGGCCTAGTTATCAATTAAGCCACATTAACCAAAGCCATTAATGGGTTTCACCTGCCCTCTCGGTTGGGCATGGGCAATTTTTCTCAGGTACATTAGTACTGTTGGTACACCAATTTTTGTGGGCCCTCGCCTACAGTGTAATCCAATAAATTTTTAGCCCACCTGCATTACAGCTAACGGTACATCAGCTGTGATGGGCAATGCAATGGGATATATTTATGTACCGCCGGTGGGTTCCAGGGAGCCACCCATACTGTGGGTCCACAGGGAGTTGTAACTACATGTGTCCACTTCTAAAGAACCCCAGTCTGACTGGGGCATGCAGTGTGAGCCGAAGCCCACCTGCATTAAACATGACATTACTACCTCAGCTGTGATGGGCAATGCAATGGGATATTGTTATGTACCGCCGGTGGCTTCCTGGCACCCACCCATGCTGTCGGTCCACAGGGAGTTGTAAATGCATCTGTTTCCACTTCTAAAGAACCCCAGTCTGACTGGGGCATGCAGTGTGGGCCGAAGCCCACCTGCATTAAGCACGACATTACATCAGCTGTGATGGGCACTGCAATGGGATATATTTATGTACCGCCGGTGGGTTCCAGGGAGCCACCCATGCTGTGGGTCCACAGGGAGTTGTAAATGCATCTGTTTCCACTTCTAAAGAACCCCAGTCTGACTGGGGCATGCAGTGTGGGCCGAAGCCCACCTGCATTAAACATGACATTACTACCTCAGCTGTGTTGGGCAATGCAATGGGATATATTTATGTACCGCCGCTGGCTTCCTGGCACCCACCCATGCTGTGGGTCCACAGGGAGTTGTAAATGCATCTGTTTCCACTTCTAAAGAACCCCAGTCTGACTGGGGCATGCAGTGTGGGCCGAAGCCCACCTGCATTAAGCACGACATTACATCAGCTGTGATGGGCACTGCAATGGGATATATTTATGTACCGCCAGTGGGTTCCAGGGAGCCACCCATGCTGTGGGTGCACACGGAATTCCCATTGCGGAGTTGTACCTGCCTGTGACTATATATAAAAAAACGCGGTCTGACTGGGGCATGCAGACACCTTGACAGAATGAATAGTGTGTGGCACATAGGTTCCCCATTGCTATGCCCACGTGTGCAGCTCCAGATGGAGGTGGCACAGGATTGGATTTCTCATTGCTTCTGTACAGCATTGTGGGCTATCGCCCCGCCCCTTTTAAAGAGGGTCGCTGCCTAGCCGTGCCAACCCTCTGCAGTGTGTGCCTGCTTTTCCTGTGGCAGACGCACTTATAAATAGACATGAGGGTGGCGTGGCATGAGGGCAGCTGAAGGCTGGGCAGGGACAGTTTGGTGTGCGCTGTGGACACTGGGTCGTGCGGGAAGGGGGGGGAGTTTGGCAGCATGTAACCCAGGAGAAGTGGCAGCGGAGTGTCATGCAGGCAGTGATTGTGCTTTGTTGGAGGTAGTGTGGTGCTTAGCTAAGGTATGCATTGCTAATGAGGGCTTTTCAGATGTAAAAGTTGTTGGGGGGGGCCCACTCTTGCCGCTATTGTGGCTTAATAGTGGGACCTGTGAACTTGAGATGCAGCCCAACATGTAGCCCCTCGCCTGCCCTATCCGTTTCTGTGTCGTTCCCATCACTTTCTTGAATTGCCCCGATTTTCACAAATGAAAACCTTAGCGAGCATCGGCGATATACAAAAGTGCTCGAGTCGCCCATTGACTTCAATGGGGTTCG
Source organism: Eleutherodactylus coqui (assembly GCF_035609145.1). Classification (NCBI taxonomy): domain Eukaryota; kingdom Metazoa; phylum Chordata; class Amphibia; order Anura; family Eleutherodactylidae; genus Eleutherodactylus; species Eleutherodactylus coqui. The sequence continues at coordinate 137,050,942 of NC_089846.1, read as the reverse complement.
TTACTCGAAATGAACCCTCGAGCATCGCGAAAAATTCGTCTCGAGTAACGAGCACCCGAGCATTTTGGTGCTCGCTCATCTCTAATCCTTAACCTTTTCCCCAGAGTTATCGCTGCTGCTTTCATTGCTTCCAGGCTCTCTGGCACAGACTAAAAAGACAGACACAACCTGTATAAACAGCCACATGAACTGCCACCATTACCTGTGTCTCTCTTGGCATAATTTTTGGTAGCTCCATTGCTTTTCCTTAGGAGGTGAAGACCCATGCTTAGCTGTTCTGTTCACCTTGCAAAATTTGTCCTTTGCAAAATTTATGACATTGCTTTTTAAACAAGCAGCTCACCTGCTGTCTGCTTAGCGTCTGGAACAGGGAGACTGGCCAGGGTTGATGGAAAGCTGAATGGAGCAAAGTACAGAGATATTCTCAATGAAAACCAGACCACAAGGGACCCAAGCTGGGCAGAAGGTTCATCTTCCAACGAGACAATAACCATAAGCACTCAGGCAAGGCAACATAGGAGCAACCTATGGACAACTCTGTAAATGACCTTGAGTGGCCCAGCCAGAGACATGACTTCAACCCAATAGATCATCTTTGGAGAGACCTGGAAATGGCTGTCCACAGACGGCCCCCACCCAACCTGACAGAGCTTGAAAGAAGAATGGCAGAACATCCCCAAATCCAGATGTGCAAACCTTGTGGCATCATACCCAAGAAGCCTGGAGGCTACAATTGCTGCCAAGGTGCTTCAACTAAGTACCGAGTACAGGGTGTGACTACTTATGTTAATGCAAAATGTTAGTTTTTCATTAAAAAAAAAAAAATTCTAACATTTTGTATGTACTTTGCTTTATGGGTATTGCATGCAGAATGATGGGGGGGGGGCTTTTTTTCGAATTTTGCACAAGGCCACAACATAACAAAATGTAAAAAAGGTGAAAGGGTCTGAGGACTATATATAAACAGAAATCCCAATTCCAAAAATATAACGTGAATATTAAAAATCTATTTCGAGCATCCGCCAGATGAATTGCTGCTTTAAAATCATTTTTGCATTATTTTTCCTTGTTTAATTCTATTACAGTCAGAGCCATGGGACCGGATACAGAGAAGCCTATGGGGAGATCTAATGGACCGATTCAATTTCCAAAGGATGACGCCACTTAAGCATTAGGACTACAGCAAAGGGAAGGAGAGAGAGAGAGAGAAGGGGAATGAGAGCGAATAACTGAGAGAGAACCTTAGACAGACGGTGGAGAACGATGCTGACATACAAATACTGCCATCAGCTAAGATACATTCACCAGTCCCATCCTGGGAAAGATTTGGGAAAAAGAATTGCAAGCAACGATGAGTGCAACATTTTTCCTTAATGTGCTATAAGGCAGATGCAGAGAAGAGTTTCCTATAAGGAGATATGATTATACAATGAGAGGGAGAAACAGAGACTCCACACATCCAGTGAGCAGACTGACAAAGCCCTGCGGACTCCACCTCTCTCCACCCCCTTAACTCATTCACAAGATAACTGAGAATATCCGCATTCACAAAACAGAGTGTCACAGAGCAGCACCACCTCACACAATCAGAGATGCACACAGGGAGGCAGCCAAGAAGACGTCTCTAGCCAGTCTCATGCACAGCCCTATATATTTATTGACATACAGATCGTTGAAGAAGACATCCAAAAAAAAAAAGCCATAGCTGCGGATTGAACTAAAAGATGCAGCTCCAATCCTGGAAGTATGCATTGCTAAGCTTTGCCTACGTTTGCCTATAGCATTTCTGTTGCTATCCGCATGCAATGTGCATGTTTGTGCGTCTGCAGGTGCAGCGTTTTGGGGACACACCTTCGTTTCTATAGACCACGATCAAGGAGGAGTATTCATTCAGACTTTTTCCAATAACTAGGATGCATACAAAGGGCAAGATGGAGAATCAGTAACTACCTGGATCTGGGTGGGGACTATATATACTCAAAGCACCATGGACCTAAAGTCTCACATAGGTAAGTTAACAATTATATATATATGTTTTTATTTTCAAAATTAGAAATGTATTCTTAAAGAATTATTACGAATTATTACAAATTTTCAAAAATTTGGCTCACATTTTGGAATACCTGTAGTTGACAGCTTAAGAATCTGTGGCAGGGAATCTGTAATGTCTTCTTCGTCTTGGGAAATAAAAATAATTATCGATTTAAGGGGATGCAACGGACATGAATCCTCTCTGAAAAGGACATCTTAGAAAGACATTACTCACCCCGAATACCGTGTAGGACATAAGAAAAAAACATTTTGGTCTCGTGAAGCACTGTATAGATGTGTCGTTCCTGCATTGAAAAGCCATTGCTTCATTCGGAATGTTAAGATGTTCTGTGGATTTTTCTAATTTGATTCGATTCAACCTTTTTTTTTTTTCCAAAAAATTAATTGTACATAATAAAAGTTTTTAATTGCCTATTGCTTAAATTATAATGTCTAGAAAAATAATATTTGGGCAGATCATCATCATAGGAAATAAAGCTGAAAAAAAAGTTTTTTTTTAAAAAGGATTTTCGGTGCCGTAGTGTTTTTGTGCAATAATTTTAATTTCTTGTTAATTTTGTTTCCCTAAATAACAATTCATTTCTGATATTCCGTACTGAAACACCCCACTGTAGTAGAGATACATTTGTCCTATAGCTATATGGGGCCACAGAGCTGAGACAATTCAGGAGGTTCTAACTGCAGTCTTATGTAAAGCCACATACAACACATCATGATGTCATGAATGATGGATCCTGCTGAATTCAGCCCTTTGAAGTATATATATATATACAGGCAATCACTATGCTAACTATGACATTCAAAAGCATATTGGTATTAATGTACAAATAGAAAACATGTATTGTAATAAATGGTACCTGAACGTTATTAATACGAAGATGAGACATTCTGGAGGTATTGATGCTTATACCCCGCGATGCTACCAGTACAGTACGTTGACAAGTTCACTGTTATTATCAAAATTCCTAAAAAATAGACAGTTTTGCATTCAGATTCCCCAAACCTCATACGAATAAAGAGGGAGTTGTCAAATGTTAATAGCAGAGAGTCTGGAGTGCAGCAGGAGAATGTGCTTCATTATAAATGTACTGGTTTTAGTAACCTTGGCTGAATCCCATTGGCCACGTTTCCAAAGTTTTTTTTGCCATTTACAGTTTACATCACAATATAAGGTACCCCCTTCTAGTTCAATACTCTGCCAATTATACAAAGGTGTGGACCTTCTTCTCATCAGCTGTTCAAGCTTTATGATCCAAACACTAGCTGGGTGGTGGTGATGGAGATCTCGTCAAGGACGATTATCCTGAAAGGTTGCCGGAGTAGTCCTTACAATGTTTTTGGATATTATTTATATCTATGTCGTGTTTTTCGAAGGTATGCTTATGATATTTATGTTAGAACAGATCGGGTCACAATTAAATGGTTTATGAGGATACCTTGACTTTATTAAGATGCCATAGGCCTGTAAATATGCCTTGGGCCTATGGACATGCTCCCGGCCTACGAACATGCCTTAGGTCATTGGTATATAATTTGAATCTACAAGATATGATAAAACACAACATTTGTAGTCTAACCTATTATTATAATGTTCATGTGTACATCCATCTATAGAGTAATATGGTCTTGTTGATTATCTAGCACCATTTTGTTAGAACCACCCTGTAGTTTATATCCATTTAAAATATGAGTAGTGTCTGGAACTCAATAATAAAATATAGGCTAACATGCCATGTAGATTTTGAAAAGATTTCATGACCTCTTTCTTTGTATCATTCCATTAAAACAAGCGTTTCACAACAGACTTTGAGTTTTCCTTCATGTAGTCATTAGTTGATATTTGGAACCCAATCATTATGCATTCATAATGCAATTATTATTTTCGGCTGACACATCCCAACCCATCGTTGCCAATAGACCTATAAAGATGTAATTCACCTTCAGATACCTTCAGAATTAATATGTGACTTTGCAGCAGTAGATCTGATGCAGAATGGATGCCAATCTATTAAATCTTATTAGACTCTGAAACCAATAGTGTCCCCATTCGGAGGAGGTCATTTTCTTCCTGAACTTTGGGAGTAGAACATTTTAGTACGAATTCCATGACTTTATAACCGATCAAGCTGCTGCTACTACTTCCCCAATTCTCTGATACAGATTGATATTAAATATCACATCCAAAGCACTAACTAACCATCATCAAGTCATGTTGCAGATGTGGAAAGCTCACAGATCCAAGCCCAACATTACAGATTTATTGCATTCGTCTTCAAATATCTGCATAATAAGTATGTGAATATGCAGCAATAGGTCAGTTATATCATTCTTGTACTAGACTCATCTTTTGATTGTCACCCCATTACCATGTAATGATTGCTACCAATCTTTATCCTGTTCGGAGGCCAATATGGTCTTGTACCGGAGGATATTTTTCACAGAACAATGGCATTCAGTGTATTTCTAGATTTCCAATACTAAATCAAATCACATAGTAGTAATACAATACATACTGTCCGCTATGGCTGAATCTATACCCTACCATGCTGCAACTATTACTGTCTTCTGTAATTGCCATAGACAACTTGGTGATGACCAACCATCCATCAACAGGCACAAGCTCTTTGGTAAAGGAGATCAAACTTGGCCTTTTACCAATACATTCCACCAATGAACATTTGTAGCACTAATCAATCAAGGGGTATGAGAATTACTGTATACAATGCAGTGTGCTCTTTTATTGGCATACGTGTGCACCATGTAGGCCTGTGCAGATGAGGGGTCTTCTTGCTATAGTAACATTCTTTACTGGTATAATGTATTACGTCAAGTGTATTAATGTACTTATTTCATTGGCCTAGACTAGATTTTCCCAACTAGGGTTCCATGAAGGCTGGTAAGTGATTCATCAGAAGACAGTAACAACAAGAGTTGTCACCTTTATATTAGGGATGGGGTAGTTGTAGGGATTCTCCTGGAGGGAAACATTTTTATCAGGGTTTCCTTGGTGGTTAAAGGTTTGCCACATGTGGCATTGCATGCTGCAATGTTACAGTGACTCAAGCCGCAAAGCTTTTCCCAATTAAGTCAAAATCCAATAGGACTTCATTTTTTAGACTTCACCAAAAATCACAATTGCTTAATATTTTCCACTTTTGTTGGAGTGCAAATGTCTCATCCGTAAACATGGCAGCCAGTGTGTAGGCTTCTTGTGGGATTCAGTGCATACTGTATGCTCTAAAGTCATGTGACAGTTACCCAACATGGAAGGTTATTTGAGATTAGTCTGAAAAAATAGGGGAAATGACCCGATCACAATTCATCTATCTTCATGAACACTGGCATATTCTGATATGCAAAAACTAACATATAAAACCTTATTATACAAATTAACCAAGACTTCCGAGCCCGTAACACAACCTTATGATGGATGTTACGATATTAGGCCTCTTCAAATCCATTTTTCTCAACTATTTTTATAATTTTTTTCCTGCTCTGTAAATTCCACCAAGTCAGATTAAACCTAATTGTGTCATGTTGTACACTCATCACCGGGCACGCTGCTCCTCCATCCAGGATGTATCTGGTGTCCAAACTTATAGGAAGTAATGACAGAAGAGAGATAAGTATCAGTGACCTTTCTAATAGTGGGTTTGTCCTAGTAAGCAAATCTGCGGCACGAAGCAGCCTGACAAGATCTTCTGCAACCAGTGAATTAAAGTAAACATATTGGTGACTTTTGTATTTAGTTCATGTCCTGATATGTTATATATAATTAAGTCTTATACATATATATATTAATGACTCATAGATTTTATGGTTAATGACCAATTAAGCAGACCATGGTTGGATTGGCTCACCAGAGTATCACAGGATCCTTCGGTGGTCCCAAGCTTAAACAATGGGCTCCAAAGGTCCAGCAGGAGAAAATTATTTGGAGCTGACGTTTCAGTTAATTGCTTGCCTCTGTGACCTACTACTCATGGGGTGAGTCACAGCAAAAATTAGGATGAAGTTCTAAGTGGACACGCACAGATTTTCAATATGGAGAGTGGACCCTCAACATCAATTCCTCTAGTTGGCCCAAGCCACCCCAGTTCAAGCTGTACAAAACAGATGAAGTTTCTGCATTAAACATACTTTGTTATATTTCAAACCTTTATATATCCTCATGTTTCCCAAATCTAGAGTTATATGATATAACATATGATAAGTTAGTAACAGAATTTTAAAGGGCTTTTCCAAGTCTAAGATACTGCTGACCTATCTTCAGGATAGATCAACAGTATCAGATTGATGGGGGGGGGGGGGGCTCCCACCAATCAGCTGTTTAAGAAGGCCGCAGCACTCCCATGATGTCCCGCCACGGCCTCTTCTCCGGCACAGGATGTCACATTTCATGCTCAAATGACCTCAGAGCAGCTCAGTCCCTTTCAAGTGAATTGGATTGATCTGCTATACCAGGCACAGCTGCTATACAATGATAAGCACTTAAACAGCCATAGAGATCACCTGGGCTCACCTTAGGATAGGTTATCAATATTTTAGTCTAGAAAAACTCCTTTAAAGATGTTTTCCATAAACTTTTATTTATTTTTTTAAAATTATCAGTAAAGCAGGCAGAGATGAAGAACCATGTGAAATGTCTGCTGCCATGCTTCTTTCTCCTATCTTGCTACCAATATAGCATCACTCAAAGTTATTTGAGACGGTTTGCTGGGCATGCATTGCCTCACATTTACAGCCCTTCAAATGAGGTTGTCAGGCCGTGTCTGTAGCAACCAGTCTAGACTCTGACTCAAATAAGTTAGAGCCTAAGTTTAATTGGGAGAGTTAATGGCAGGGAATAGGCAAGAAGGCTTGGCAGGTCCTTGATCATTTGTATCTGTTATTGATATCAGTTTATAAATAAGAGTCATACATTTATATGAAGATTTATTTGGAGTGAAGAATATTTGAAGAAACTTTTCAGCAGACATGTTACAGGAATATAACATACATGCAGGTAGAACAACACGTACAGCAAGAGAGAGGAACTTACAATTACTCTAAATATGCCCTTCACAGGCCATGTCGAAAATAGGAGCTCCTCTATGAAAATTGAAGAAAAAAGCCTAGAGTTTCAAATAGCCACTCTACTCCTATAGCCAAGTATACAGGTAATAGCTATGGTGTCCATGAAGGAAAGGGGTTCAAGTTGATTCATACAAGTGTGCGGTCTGATCCAATCCACACATGGTAAATTGTGCATGGTTTGGGGCACCAGTACTCAAGAAGGTAGGGAAGGCAATGGCAAACCACCCCGCAAAAACAGTCTGCCAAGAAAACGTCACAATGTGACATCACTCTAGGAGTCAGTCATGACTTGGCCCTTCTACCAGGGTACTTTACCTTTTTTAACTCAGGAAGGACATATCAGAGCTTGAGAGGGTTCAAAGGTGGGCAACTAAATTAATAAATGGGCGGATTACAATCCCCAGAGAGGTTATCAAAATTGGGGTTATTTAATCTAGAAAAGCGATGACTGAGGGGCAACAAAATAGCTATGTATAAATATATCAGTCTATACAGAGATCTCTCCCATAATCTGTTTATACCCAGGACTGTGACTATAACAAGGGGACATCTGCTACGTCTAAAGGAAAGAAGGTTTCTACACCAACATAGGAGATTCTTTACTGTAAGAGCAGTGAGGTTATGAAACTCTCTACCTGTGGATGTGGTGACAGTTAACTCACTAAAAGAGTTCAAGAGGGAGTCTGGATGTCTATCTTGAATGCAACAATATTACATGTTATAGTCACTGATGACCTCAGAAGGTTGGTGATCCAGAGATTTATTCTGACTGCCATGTTTGGAGTCAGGAAGGAATTTTTTCACAAAAAATATTAGCTTCAACCTCATGGGTATTTTTGCCTTTTCTCGATCAACATGGTGGGATAATAGGCTGAAATGGATGCACATGTATTCTTTTCCAGCCTTAAACTTTGTTACTATACACAAGGCTCCCTCTTCAAATTAGCAGAAAAGGAGAAAGAAAAGCAGCCCTATTGCAACGTGGGAGTATCAAAAAGCCCAAACTGTTGTGTTATGAGGATGGAAGGATGATATGAACCAGCAAGAAAAAGGGGACAGCTATTTTGTTTTGCTATATGCTTCCCTCTACTCTGTTTGTCCCTCTATATTGGTTGAAGGGACAAGTAGGACAAGGGAATTCTATTAAATTGAAATGGTGGTCTGAAAGTGTAAACTGTGACATAGTTGATCTGTAAAAACTCAATTTTGTCTTCTTTTTGACACATCGGTCAACCCTGCCTTTTTTACCTTTTTTCTGTTTTTTGGTTAACACCATCAATCAAGAGGTGCTGTAGCATGGCCCTACAATCATTGGCCTGCTATAAGCACTGTAGAATAGGCCTTTAGACCCGGTCGTTTGACGATGACTGCATTCTGGGGATCAAGGTAGTGCCACTACAATGAATAAAGTTTTTGACTTTTACCCGGAACATTTCTTGTTACTCTTGGGAGTTTGATACAACTATTATATTTTTCATTAAGATACTTAAAGACAACCCCTTTAAAATGTATCTACTTCCATAATGTTTTTGATAATATATACATATGATCAATGTCACATTTTTCAACGTAGAAGAGTTAGATTCTTTATTTGACATTCATTTAATTTCAGTTATTTCTATTAATTTTGAAAATGTTTTAATTTTATTTATTTTTACAATATTAGTTGGATGACACCTTTGGATACATGAAATTTTGAAGATACCTTAATGATGTTTGTACTGCTTGATAACGACCATCTACAAAATATTGAGCATTTAAGGGGTTGGTTCATTAGGACAAGCCCTTTCTATAAGCACTATTCGGATGTATAGCTGTCATAAAGAGGGGCCTCCTGATTGGAGTCACCATCTATGAACCAGAGCAGAGAGTTGCTAACAAAGAGTGTTGTACCTAGAACCTTGCCAAACCATGACCATTTTACCATTTTTGTATTGGCCACCATGTAATTCTACACTTGGATTGACCTTCTGTATTTCGTACCACTGATAACATAGGGGTTCCTGAAGCTAGACATGTGAGACTTGCCAATAATTGAGATGCTTCAATCAATAAACGGATTGTCATGATAAGACTACCCCTTTAATACCGTATGAATATTTTAACGTAACAGAAAGCACATTACAAAAAGTTTTATATGGCCAAAAATATTTTTTTGCTTATCTGTTTTGTTAATAGTAGTAGTATTAGTGATCCATGTCCTGCTCAGATTTTATGATAGTGACTTCTAGGTGAACACTAATTGTTAATCGAGCATTTGCACAATATAAGGTTTCTCTATCCATTAAAATATTCTATAATGAAGGAATATTAGACTTATGCATTAGACGGTGTGGTGTAAATGGCATACAGTACAACACATCACTTACTCTGCTTGTGTCTCCTGGAAGCTTCTCTGGAGAGTAATGCCTGGAAAAGCAATTAGAGCCACAGTAATAAGAAATAAAGTGGTTTTCTCCAAGCAGACTGTAGGATAGATAAGGTCATGTATTTTCCCCATGGTCGGAGTTAAGTTAAAACTTTCACTAAGTGATTTTTAATACACATAAGGAAATATTATTGAAATACACCAGCTACCTTGACTGTTTTGCAAAGATGACCTTTAGTTCCTTGACATCACATATATCTGAATATGTTGATTTTTAGGACACTATTTATGTATTCTTGTAGGTTTTGTACAATGTATTTGCTTTCTTGGCTATGGTTGGTTGAGGTTATGGAAAACAGAGAGGACCTCTCTTCTAATGCCCCCTCTATGACTCATACAGCTATATAGAGCCTATAGCTGCTGATAGAGTGGCTCCCACTCTGGATGACTTCAAGACGATGCACAGCTTCTTGCTCTTTTTTTAATTCAATGGGTTTTTGGAAAGGAAGACTTTGTAATTGGTTTTCATTAAAAACATCCAATTCTTAAATATCTATGCTTGCATTGTTTACCACGGCACTGTAGACTTGAGGGCTGAAATTTTAGCAAATTCTGTCAGTCAAAGTAAACTGACAGCCTCTCCCCTAGCCTGCTCCCCTGTTGTGAACCTGCATTTCCACTAAGCTATGACAGAGGGTTTTATGACAGTGTCAGAGGAAGGTGGAGGAGATCAGGAGGACAGAGATCAGAGAAAGCTATATTACAGAGGGTTGTAAATCACCCTGTATGAATTTTCTGCTTTTATCAACAGAGAGGGGAAGCAGCTACTCAAAAAGAGGATGGGATAGGTGGAAAGATAGCTATGTAGTTTTTAGTGGGTGTAGTTATGCTACACAGCCTCTGTGTGCATTCATGAGAGGCCAGCTGATCAGTGCTTCGAACGCCCCCAAGCCAGATAAGTGAATGCAGGAGAGCCTGCAATCCAAGTATGAAGCTTTCTAAATGCATGAGAATTAAAGCTCAATGCAAAAAAAAGATACGTGCATAATTTTTTTAAAGGGGGTTTCCAAGGAGAATACTATTAATGATCTATCAACCTCACGTTGATTTCAATGAGAGCTGTGCCTGCAGTTACAAGCATCGGCCACTACACAGAGGTAGACACAGAGACTTCTGTGCTTCAGCTACGATCTCTCTGTATTTGTGGCGCTGACAGCATGCACCCAGTCAGATGAACAGTCTGGGTCCCTGGTGACAGACCCCAGCCGATCAACTATTGATGACCCATCCTGAGGATAGGTCATTAATAGTATTTTCCACAGAAAACCCCTTTAATAAGATTTGTGTGAACTGATTTTCATGCACAAAGGTTTCCATAGCCTTTAACAGGGCCAATTATTACTTGGTTGCTTATGAATTTGAATGGGCACCATGTAATACATTTCTTGTCACCAGTGGGTCCTCATTTAAATCCAACATACAGAAGATGGCAAGATTGAATATCCATTTAAATTTATGATATTGTAGCTGTCATCCAGGCATAATAAACTTACATACATGAAGTCAATGGTGGCCACACATGGTCCGTTTTCTAGCCTAATTATAGGATCAATATGGGAATCCTAATGCAATGGGAAGTACAGTGTGTTTTGACCTCTATCACTTGATATCATACAAGAGGGTCTTCCAGCATTTTAGTGTAACTTTATGATCCATAAATCCTCCTATTTTCTTAGATAACAATGAAGGACAGTCATTAGCTTAAGACATGGAGTCTGTCATTGTGTTATCTTTAGGTTTTAAGGAAGTAAAGTTTAATCATTTACAATATCTTTGAATGCTGTTTGTAAATGAAAATCGTCATTATTTACAGGTTTAAAGTTGAAGACCAGTCCTGATCATGTTCATCTGACAGAGGTGCATACCCCCTTATAGTGTAATAGAGCTCTCTGAAAATGTCAAAGAACTAAAATGCAAAAATATTATAAAGTTGCATAATCTTTCAATATGCAATGACTTAGCTTCATTAATATAACATCTGAAAAGTCATTTAAAGGAGGTTCTCCTTCTTAGCCATTTATAGCATATCCGCAGTAGACGCCATAAATATCTTATAGGTAGCTCCTTTCAAACAAGCAACCAGTGGGAAAACATGTTATATGACTTCATTCTACTCGGCTGGTGTATATCCAGGTGAAAAAGAAATAAAGTGAAAAGGCTCTTTGCAGTCAAGTCCATGTTAACTATGGAATCCACCGAGTAAGTTGTTTGGTAGACCAAGAGTTAAGTGACCCTGTTTTCCCAATAGGTGGGGATTCCATAGTTAAGACCCTACCTATCAGACGTTTATGGCATATCCTATTGATGGGAAAACCCTTTTAATGTACAAGTGAGACAGCAATTGTAGTATAAATCTGATTTCCAAAGAAAGTGTGTGATGAGTTTGTAACAGTGAATATACCATAGTGTATTGCATTATGTAGCCTCTACTGTTGACTAAAATATAATGAATACAGGCAAAGATAAGTAAGTTTATTTCTTTTCTTTTCTTCAGGATCTTCAGATGTACCTTGATGGATAATACTACATAGAACCTTTACCATCCAAAGAGGGACTTTTGTTGCTTAGCTACAAGAAAGAATTCTAAAGATCATGGAGAGTTCTACTGGGGACATCCAACAGGTGCTTTCCATAGACCAAATCCGTTCCATCAGAGCCAACAATGATTATGTGGAGCGACCTACAGTCTCGTTCATGCAAACCTGGTCAAATCCTTCACTTTCCCAACATGCTGCAAAGCAAGAGTGGCCTAATGATCACCTGGTATCCTACAACCACCAGGATCTTCATCGCAGCCAAAGTCATCAACATCAATCACAACATGTTACCCACGATTTAAGCCATTCCAGTACAATAAGCTCAGTGTCTCGAAGCACCACGGCTTCAGACCAAAGACTACTAACTGGGATAACCCCATCTCATTCAAGGCATTCTCTTATGAGGACACAGCCCAAGGATGGAGACCTAAAGCAAGATCAGTTTATCAAAGGATTAATGGAAAAATCTGACAGGTATATGGGCCACCTCTTTATCTGTGAAGAGTGTGGGCGCTGCATATGTGATGAGTGTACGCAAGTTCGAAAACTTCCTTCTTGTTGGATATGTGACCAGCGCTGCTTGTGCTCTGCCGAAAATGTAATAGATTATGGAACTTGCCTTTGTTGCATTAAAGGCCTCTTCTACCACTGTTCTTCTGATGATGAGGACAACTGTGCTGATAATCCCTGTTCTTGCAGTCAAGGCTCCTGTTGTGCTCGGTGGGCAGTCATGAGCTTCCTCTCTTTCTTCATGCCCTGTCTATGCTGCTATCCTCCAATGAAAGGCTGCCTGATGTTCTGCCAGAAGGGCTATGATAGAGTAAAAAGACCAGGCTGTCGTTGTGAAAATCATACCAACACAGTCTGCAGAAAAATATCTTCATCTAGTGGCACACCATTTCCAAGGCCTTTCGATAAACCAGTATGACCTAAGAAGGTCATTTTGGAATTAATGCTACTTCATTATTTTCCTGAATCTTCCCTGCTATCCTCTTCTCGGAAACACTTGGTGCCAGAGTTAGTGAAAGCCTTACCAAGACCCCACTTGAAATCCAGGAATGTAAGAGAGTTTTAACTGAATGTATTTAGGATAAATGATCCTCAGAGAGAGAAGAGCAGAATCAATAACTACGGTATATATCTCAACAGCTTAAATGCTATCCATTTTGGAGATACCTCTGCCACCTCATTGTCAGTAAATAATAGGATGTCACATGGTTGTCATTGTGGAAATTATTTGAAGATGGATTGAAGATTTGTTACTTAAAATACTTAAACTTTTTACAAAAAAACTAAAGTATGGACAGCTTAGTGAACTAATTGGGCTTACGTTGGTGATACGTCCTTTTACCTTGTTGACAGTGCCGAATAACGGAACTAGGAACTCAAGTTTGACTTTCAAAGCCTGTGATAAACATGAAAATGTGTGCACTTTAATAAAGCAGACATAGCAATTGCAAGAAGAACTGTATTTTTTGAACAGTACATATGTTAGGGATAGACCATCAACATGCATCAAACGGAAACCAAGATGAATCTTCAGAAGATGCCTGGTTGAAGTAGAATTAATGCCTGGTTATAAACCTACACCTAGAACACATACCATCTAAACTGGGGAGCTACATTTTTTGTTTTTTGTCAATTCTAGAAGGAAGCTTTTAGCAAATGTATCAACTAGGCTAAAATGCATTTTGTCTTATATCATAATATGATGTAAACCAAAGAAATATATTTTGCATGGATAGGTTATGTTTCTTTACCATGCCCTATATTGATATAGTTGTTCATTTTGTTGCCATTTCTTCTCAGGTGGCACTTAGCTAAGATTGTAATTTCCATTGCATAGGAATCTTACTGGCAGTGTTTTGCAGGTCTTCTTCAGTAGTGGATTCATTCACGTAGCCGACTTTTGATGGGAATAGATATTATATTGCATTAGTTTCCATTGAGTTGGGCATTGTTAAGAAATTATATTCTGGTTCCTTGAAAAAAGGTACCGACAACATACAGATTACCAGACTAACCACTATTCATGCTGAAGCCTCATTCACTGTATATTGCACTTTGCAAAATTTCAGCAAAAAAAGTATATAAATACATATAAAGGTGCTTTTATCTACTGATTGTCCATGTATTATGGAGTGCTACATGCAAATTTCTCAAAGTGACCAAGGTCTAAGGAAATATATATATATATATATATATATATATATATATATATATATATATATAATGGGAAATCAGGGAGTCAGGAGCTAGGCAGCCAATAAATCAATAAGTATAATGCTGACACCTACATTTTAGAAGATCATTTCTATACATTTGGCTCTTAGTAATAGCCTTAAGCAGCACTTATGATCTCATTATTCTCATGAAATACTCAGGAGCCTTGGCTGAATTGGAATTTATCCCCCCATATAAAAAAAAAAGTAATAAATCGTACACAGGTCAGATAGTATATGTTCGTTAGCAGCTAGAGAGTATGAGGTTGTTCCTCTCAATTCAGATTTGGCTTCCTCCATTCTTAATTTATAAAACATATCTGAACTAGTAGTGCTCTGTCTCCCACAAGGTCAAACAGGCAAATTCTGTGAAGTATTCAATAAAATGGTACCAGTAAAAATGTAATTCATAGTAACTAACAGATAACTTTGCATTACTCTGACTATACTACACTTTTTAAAGTTGTTATCTGTTTGGTTGTTATGGATGGCTACAAATCTCTATACCCCATAGTTCATCTTATCTGCTACTACAGACAATGAAGACAACGATGACATTATAGAATATTTATGGCAATACACCTATTGATTCACAAAGTGTCTAGCTAATATTACTAGTTACTTGTAAAGTGATGGAAGGTGTGAGTGCTTATTTACCATGTATATTAGTATATATATACTAGTATACCTATACAGTATGTATATGTACATAATATGGTCACAATTTGCCGTCCCAATAATGGGTGCAATTCTTGGTTGCCCCACCGTTTACCGAACCAAAGACCAACTTGGAGTCTTTAGGTTTTGTAGAACTGCAAGGAGACTAAGGCCTCATGTCCACGGGCAAAAGAAGAATTAAAATCCGCAGCGGATTTTAACTCTTCTCCTGCCCGCGGATCCGCATCCCATAGGGATGCATTGACCACCCGCGGGTAGATAAATACCCGCAGATGGTCAATAAAAGTGAATTTAAAAAAAATGGAGCATGTAAAAGAACGCGATATGCTCCATTTTCGTGCGGGTCTCCCGCGGGGACGGCTCCCGCAGGCTTCCATTGAAGCCTATGGAAGCTGTCCAGATCTGTGGGAGACTTAAAATAAGAATAACTCACCCGCAGCGGGCCGGGCACGTCTTCTCTTCCTCACGGCCAGATCTTCTTGCTTCGGCTCGGCGGATGTGCCTGGCGCATGCGCGCGGCACTCCGCCGGCGTGCCGAGTACATCCGCCGGCCAAAGAAAGAAGATCCGGCCGTGTGGAAGAGAAGACATGCCCGGCCCGCTGCGGGTAAGTTAATTCTTTTAAATTCTTATTTTAATGCCTCATGTCCGCGGGGCAGGAAGTCCTGCTACGGATTCTCCATGGAGAATCCGTAGCGGGCCTGATTTTCCCCGTGGACATGAGGCCTAAGAGTTGTGTTCATAATGTGTATGCTAAACTGCAACCATACTATGGCCATAGAAACGCAACCAGAAGTCAAAAAGTTTAAGACTTTTAAGGAATTGATAGGTTGTCTTGTCCATTTTTTTTTTCTTTAATCTCTGTAAGCTTCAAGGAAGATTATTTACTCTACCTGCAAAGTCAGATAAACAGGACACTCAATATAAAGTCACATGAAGGTCATTCAATGATTACGATACAATTAATAAATCATAACCAGACGAAAAAAATGTATGTACAATGTCAAAGAAAATATATATTTTTGATCTTTTTTTTACAAACATGAAAATATTAGCATTAAAATTATTTATGAGAATCAGTGTATGCTTTATTGAATAACTGGACCCTGTTAACGTAGGTCTTGGTTGCATGCCTGGTACCCATGTATTTAATTTGTTAAGCATGAGGGAAAGAGATACAGATACCATATACATTGATAAACAAAAACGGGAACTGGGAAGGCGTTGTTATAAAATCAGCTCGTCAAGCCTGTACAAGATGTGGTTCACTTTTATAGAAAAGAAATATTTTGGCATATATTATAAATTTTTTAACTTGTTTCCTTGGGAGACCCCGTATATATGTTCTCTGCTTTTCTGAGAGAGAGTAAAATTATATATATATATAATATGTTAGAAATGAATTATTACAGTGGCAAGGATGTCATGCATGGTCTACTGGCACTTAGTGAATTTTCCCAAATTAAAGCATATTTCCTCATTTAATATCTCATGTCGTCCATTTTTGATTTTTCAAAAAATGACTCCATCTTTTCATTTTTAGAAAAAAAATATAATAGATTCCTATAAATTGCTTTACTTGAAAAACTAAAAGAAAGTTAAAAAGGTTTGCAATACCCATAGTTTTAAGTAAACTTAATATGGATAAAAAAATATATACTCACATATCAAATCCTATGTCACCTCCATGATAATGGTTCCCTTGTTTACTCCAGTCCAGTAAGATGGGCAGCTATAGGAGTTGCAGAGATAGCATCCACATCTGGACCCCGATGCCTACGGTGGCCCAAAGGCCTTTTTGTCACTTAAGAGGCCACTAGTATTATAATTAGTAAAGATGAGCGAGCATACTCGCTAAGGACAATTACTCGATCGAGCATTGTCCTTAGCGAGTATCTCCCCGCTCGGAAGAAAAGGTTCGGCTGCCAGCGCGGGTGAGCGGTGAGTTGCGGCAGTCAGCAGGGGAGAGCGGGGGGGAGAGAGGGAGAGAGAGATCTCCCCTCCGTTCCTCCCCGCTCTCCCCCGCCACTCCCTGCCCGCCGCCGGCAGCCGAATCTTTGCTCCCGAGTGGGCAGGTACTCGCTAAGGGCAATGCTCGATCGAGCAATTGTCCTTAGCGAGTATGCTCACTCATCTCTAATAATTAGCACATTGGTAGGTGAGGGCCTGTCATAGATTTTGCATTTGTACACAGGAACTTCATTTCATGTCTCTGCCTGCAGTGATGTGTAGCCTACACTGCATGACCCAAGCAGCCAAGAAATGGTTAGAGTGGTGTTACAAAGGTTTTCCGACATTGGTGCCAGTTGGAGGATGTATAAATAAAAAAAAACAGTACTCACCTCCAGCTGCCACTCAATACTGCACTGGTCTTCTGTTTCATCCAGGCTGCATAGGTTACGTGGTTGTTTACCCACGTGACCACTATAGCCAATGAGACCCAACAG